>NC_143454.1:5490984-5794015 GCF_987193195.1 Phasianus colchicus | reverse complement strand
GGCAGAAAACCCTGCTGAGAGAACTGCTTTCACATGGGGATGATGAATCCATCCAGGCAGGGATCTTCCATCGAGCCCACTGCTCTCTGGTCCTGTATGTCTCCTGTGACTTCTCAATGGGGGCTCTGCTGAACCTGGGGGCCAAGATGGGCATACACAGCCCATATGTGAGCTGCAGAGATGAGTAACGATCTCAAAGAAAACCAGGTCAGATTTTGAAAAGCTGCCTCATCCATTTCACTTCACTGGAATGCTGCCTATATCCTAAAGTTCTTCAATCTGTGTCACCTGGATTTTGCTTTTTGAGGTTTGCGCTGCCTGGTTTTGAGTTAGATCAGGTTAGACAAAGAGGAAACAAAGCCCATTTGCATCAACCTTAATGGATCATCGCTATTTACATGAGCAAGAAGCTTGGGCACAAGTGGAAATCTTCAGCATGAGCGTTTTGTGATAGGTCCCTGTCTCTGCCCTTGATTGCGTCTTGTATGTATAAATCACATTATCTAACTTCTTCTCTTCCTCCTCCTCCTAGATGGCACTGTCTTGATAAAATCTTTGTTTCTCACACTCTTTCTGTGCATTTCTGGCTTTTCCAGTCTGGAATACATTTGGATTCACTGTGTTGAAGTTATGAACTACATCCTATGACAATCATCTGGATCTCAGTGGCAGAAAGAGGCAGAGGAGGGGTTGGAACCCACTTCCGAGTGGGGTTGATGACCATGGGCTGTGGGCAGTTGGCATCCTAGTGGCTTTCTGGATGTTGGTTTGGCAGGAGATGGGCAGTGTGTGCTCTGATTTCCTATCCCAAGGATGGGACCACAACCTGTTGTACAATCCAACTGTGACCCCTAGAGGTCTTTGAAAGGAGAATACTGATCTCAGACACACAGGGAGAGAAAAAGCATGAAGAAGGGATCTCCTTGGCCCTTATCACTCAGTGCCCTTGAATATCAGGCCACATGTGATACGCTTGTGATTCATTATTCCTTGTAATATCAAATTCTCCCCACACTCACACAGTTGCCATGCCACTGATATCAGTGGAAACCAGAGAACTATGCCTGAAGGGAAAAACATCATCCATAAGGTTGTTGGTGAATTGTGCTCTCCAGACCAGAGAGCACCAGAAGGACTCAACTCAGGGAGCAAATACACACATCAAAGCAGAGCAGGATGACTCCTACCGCAAGGCGGCTGTAGGAAGCTTCTCCATGGGAAATTGTGGCTGAACAACAAGTCAAATCAACCTGGAAAATCATAATGAGGGAAAAGAGATACCAGCAGGCACACCGCTGCTGGGTATCAGCACAAAGGAGAGGCAAAGTAAAGGGAATGCTGTGTCTTCTTCACATGAAGTGCTCCTAATCTCATTTTGCCAACTTGTCTTCATCCTTAGGCTTCTGTCTTGCCTTGCCTCAATAGGATTCCACTGAAATATACCATTGCAAACTCCTGGCAAGCTTTTGATCTCACTGCTATTCGTATCACCAGAAGAGTGCTCTTTACCTTGTCCAGCAGGTTAATTTTGCAAGCAGCAGGACATCAATGCACCCACATCTCCACCCACTACATTAGCCCAGTAGAGGGATTCTCCTACTCATAAGAGTAGACATCACGTTGTGTGGCATGGTCTAGACCAGTCACAGGCATGGGTTAACGCTTGGACTTGATGATCTTACTGGTCTTTCCAACATTAATGATTCTGTGATTCTATGGTCTCCCTACAGACTGGGCATTCTCCACTTGACTTTCCTTCTCAGTGCCACAAACAGACAGCCACGTTCTGCAGTGCACAATGTATTTACCCTGGCTCATGATGGACCACAGGCTGCACAGTGATCTTCCCACATGATTGAGATAGTGCAGATTTCAACTCTTCTGGAAGAAAATCCATAGCCTGAAACATGAGTCAGGGAAATAGGAGGTCCCCTTGCAGCTCCAAATCCCACCAGTGGTCCTTGGGAAGCTGGAAACCACATCTCCCCTCTGAACAGGGTTTGCTGACTATCAGGCCAGGGCTCAGCTGTAAATCAACAGCAGTCAGCCAAGCTGCTCTGCCTCCTTCCTCCTCCCACCGCTACACAGCAGCCAAAAAGCACCATGTTGATTATTCAAGAGTGGACTCTTAACAGCTCTAATCAGCTGCTAATCCAATAACACACTCAGCTGAGCCGCACTCTCTGCTCCTGGGTCCCAGCTGCAGAGAGAATGTTTACAGCTGTGTGGCATCGATAATAACTGCCCAACGGTCAGGAGGAGAGCTCAGCAAACAACTCAGTGCTGCTGAGCCAGGTGGTCCCCACCTTCCCCTGGCCCTCTCTGCCCCCCAGGAGCACAGACTGTTGCATGTGTTGTGGGGTGCTGCCTCCTGCTCTGCGTGCAGCCCAGCTCCTTGGATCCCCAGGACAATAAGCTGCGTCTTCTCTTGGGCTCCCCCCTGGCAAAGCTGCTTTAAATATAATAAATAAAAGAGGAAGCATCAAATCCATCTTTCTGAAGGCATTTGAAATGCAAGATGCCAGGGACCAGCCAGCACAGCCTCGGGCCCTTTCAATTCTCCAGCACTTCAGTGCAAACTGTGAGTGTTCAGCCTGGGTGGCCTGGAGCCAGGGGAGAGGCATTAAACGCAGAACCATCCCTTCCTCCGCACCGCCCCAGCTTTCCATCCCCAAGTTCTTCCTGAGGCAGGCAGGACAACATCACACCTGCTTCTCACTGCCTTCACAGCCTGGTTCTCAAATAGAGATTCTGGCAGCATCTCCTGCTAAGTCCTCTCTTTTTGCCTTACCTTCCAGTTGGCAAAAGCCCTCTCTGGGTTTTTGCTCAGCCCTCTCCTATCCCCACTCTCTTCCTTAATCAATATCTCTCGTTAACCATACGATTACAGATGACTTCTCATTTTCCTCTGGGTGCACCCTCAGAGCTGCACTAGCAAAAAGGTGTGGAAAGCTATTTCTGGGCTTAAATAGCAACTTCCCGTCATAAGTCAAAACCAATTTATCCTTGCATTGAAATAAAGTCTACGCAGTTGTGTGTGCAGGGATTTGTGTGGTCAGAGCATCTCGCACTTCTGTTCCTGGAAGACTTACTAATGAGTCCAAAGGGTGTGAAGAGAGGCCCATACCCCACTGAAACCCTTCTTTGGGTACAAAAAGAAAACAAGCAAAATAAAATAAGCCAAAGAAGGGTCTGTGAGGGGCATTTCATTATCACCAGCTCTCACAGTGCTCAAATGAATCCAAATGGTTATTTTTCATGAGCAGTGCTGTGGGTGATGATGGAAATCCTGATGTGGGACCAGAAGAACCCACAGTCCCTGCTTCCTCCCTGCTGACACAGCACGTGCAGACAAGTTTGTGCAGCATTTTCCCCAGTGCTGTTTATTTTGGGTAGAGGGCAGATCCTAAGAGGTTGGAATGGCTCCAGTGGGGTTCCTCTGCTCTACTGTGTGCGTAATCTCCTCCCTGCGACACAGCCCTGCCTGATTGTATGCTTAGGCAAGAGGCTGGAAAAGCCCCAGGGACACTGAGACTCTACATAGGAGTATGAGGAGAGCTGAGTTTTTGGAACAGACAACAAAGTGAAGATGTGCCACTGACCCATTTTTTTTCTGCCTACCAAAAATCTTCACAACAATAATGATGAGAAATAATAATGATCTGTGCAGGGATCTGCGGCTGCTGCAGGTGGGTCTGGACCAATCCTCCATGTGTGGCATGGAGGGCTGCTTTTCTTTGAGATCCAGATCTAGGGCCAGACCCAAGCCTGCTCTTTTGCAAGGCAATGGCCCTTCACTCTTCTCCAGTCCTCTCCAATTTCACATCAGTTAGGCCAGCATACAGCAACTGAGTGTGATCCTGCTGGGACATGGAGATCCTGACCCACCTCATTTCACACTCCAGGCACAGGGTGAACTTCACCTTTTCTCTCCCAGAGCTTTCTGGCACTTCTGGGATCCATTACAATAGGACCTGTGGGAGAGGGAAGGACCCATCTATGTACCAACCTCAGCCCTGCCCAGGTGCCTACCATGGGCATTCCTGCTGGGAAGTGATGACAGTGCAGCTCCTCCATCTTGGCTGCTGGATGGTGGCCAGTTTGGGGCAGCAAGTGTGCAAAAGGAGGATGGAGTTCACTCCTGGGCTGGGTTTGGCACAGCCCATCCTGCTGGCACCAATCCCTGCATCCAGCGTTCCCGGAGCCGCACGCTCTGCATCCCCGCACTGCTCTGCCCCTCCTTCCTGTCATTCGGTGACATAATGAAATCAAATTAAAGCCCCATTTACCAGTTTTATTGCCTATTATTTATAATACTCCAGCTCCAAAGTGCTGTTTTATAGAGTGCTTAAGCTGCCATTGCTGGATAGAGTTTGCCATAAATGTCTCCGCATGCACAGAACATAATGTCCTCGCGTCGTGCAGGAAAAGGGAAGAGATTATTCTCAATTATTTCATATAGTCTGTTTTATTGTCTTATTGTAATAAACTGTCATACCCTACAACACTTTAAAATCAATAGTTTGCATTAAAAGTAATGAAAAGTAGTTATTAATCCCGCTCAGTGCTTCCGCTCTTCCGCTCACCGCGAGGCCCTGGAACAGGGACTGGGTGATAATTATTCATTTCCGATCAATAGGAACATTTCCCAGTGCTGCTGTGTGTATCGCTGCTCTCGCAGCTGTGCCAGTTGATGATGGTGGAGGCTGGGGGGGGGTTGGGTGCTTGGCCATGCCTCAGTTTCTCCCGTATGATTTGCTCATGAGACAGAACAGTTTTGTTCATTTTTGTTCTCTGAGAACTGTTAGATTTTTGGCACGCAAGGGATTTTTCCAAACACCGAAAATGAGAAATGTGGCATTGTCCCACAGCGGGTTTTCCTCATTACTGAACTAATCCATACTGAGCTCTCCTCCTTGCCCAGGTTGTGTCCCCGGCACCCGACCCACGTTCAGCTCATGGCCAGATGTTCCTGGGATGCCCATCAGTGCCTTCTGACTGCTGTATCCCCATGGCCCACATCACAGGACCTCAGCTTGAAGGTATGTATCCAGGTGGACTCCGGCACTGAGCAGTGTGGTGTCACTCATTGCTGTGTGAGTTGGGATATGGCAGGAATCTGTCCATATGCACATTCACACACAGAACCTAAGACTTTGTAGAGATTTACTGTAAGCTTGGACCCACTGCTGTCCATGAACACAGGCAGTGCCACCCTAAGCAGACCCAGCATTTCTCCAGAGCAGTGAAGCATCCAGCAACCACCCCCTGCTGTTCCCAAATCCAGGCTTTAGGTCTCCCTGGCATGTCAGACCTTGATAATCCCTAAAATCTTGGATTTATGCATAGCTTGGAAGCACAGATCTCATCCCCTGCAGAGACAATCCACATCCCCTGCCTGCAGGGCAGGCTGGACTTTCTGCTCCCACAACAGCACACTTGCTTCTCTGGGGGGTGGGGGGGGACAGAGCCAAGCAGAAGCAAGGGCTGAGCACAGTGAGCACAGAAAAAAAGTAGAGTTGGATTCCAAGTTTCTCTGCAGTCCTGCAGCAGGGTGTGCAAATCTCACACCAGCTGGGCAGGATGAAACAGAGCTGAATCTCAGCTGAGAACGATGGAGAGAGTGAACAAAGGGCTGAAGGGACACACTGAGCACCAGGCCCATCCTTTTATTTTTTTATTATTTTTTAAATCACATTTCCAATATATATATTTTTTTTCAATGGGAAAACCCAGCTGGTTGCTTGGATTGACTCTGTCTCCGATTCAATACAGTTGTAATGAAAAGAGCTCACTAGCACATTAATTGTCATGATAAACATCAGCATCACCCATCCCCATGCATACACACAGCTCGGTGGCATTGTGTCAGTATCAGAGCAGCATTTCTTCATCACCGCCTTCTGCAATAACTGAGAAATAGAACAAAATCCTCGTACAAGCGAGAAGGAGTTATCAGTGCTTGATCAGATCTCAAGAGATTTCTTTATTTTTAATATAGTCCACCTTCCCCCTTGTTTGTCAGAAGCACTTTGCTTTAAATGTTGGATGAGCAGAAGCAGGAACTACTTTGTCTGCATTCGCTTAGGGAAGAAGACAGACAGGCACTTCCACTCCTCATGGCCTGAGATCTCAGTGCATGTGAGAGCATCTTTTTGCAGCACAAAGGCTCCACTTTGGTAGACTACTTTAACAGGAAAAGAAACCAAAGCATAGACCTGCAAATGCTAATTTCCTAATTCCTGTATGATTCCAGAAGAATCAAGTCAATAACCCTTCCTTACTCTGCAGAGGTCTCACAAGGGAGACTTGTGGACCAGGCACAGCAGTGCCCTCTACATATGGTGTTTCCACCATCCCTCATCTCCCACGTATCCATGAATTACATCTGTCTGTGCGTCCCAGCCCTCTTCCTTGTCCATAGATGAAGCACGCTGGCACCATGTGAGCATCCTGGGAGTGGGTGACACATGGAGGACAGGGGGGCTCTTCTGCCCAGGGCCAGCACTGGGGGAATGTCCTACGTTGGGTGGGATGTCCTTTAGTTGATTGGGATGACCTACCTTGAGTGGGCTATCCTACATTGGGCTGGATGTCCTTCATTAGGTGGGTTGACTTATGTGGAGTGGGGGATTTCTTTCATTGGGTGGAAAGTCCTACATTGGGTGGGATGTCCTGGGTTTGGTGGAATGTCCTAAACCCCCATGCAGAAGCCTTAGAAACACATAAATGCATGCAAAGGGAGAGGAGGGAGTTCTGGGAGTCACCGTCCCGCTGGCTCAGTGAGATGGGTGGGAAGGATGGGTCTCTTTTCCCACCTAGATGATAGGGCTTTAATCTAACCTTGACATTATCTGAAATTAAAATCAAACCTGACATGCGGACAGTGGCAGAAATGAATTACACCTCTCCTGTTGGTAGATAATCCCCTTCTAATTCCCTCACTTTATTCAGATGAGAGATGATTTAGGGAAGGGGAGGTAGGAAATATCCTCCCTTTTGCTTTCTCTCAGATGGCAGCTCCCCATGGCCACCCCATGTGGGATCATACAGCAAACCTCCACCCTGGGCTGGCAGCACCCTGTTCTGCAGCCACTAAGGTACAGCTGATCTTGAGGCCAATGCAGAGGAAGAGAGAGATACTGCCTTTAATGCAGAAGGGAGCAAAGGCAAAAACCCAAGCAAGGAACCCTGCAGCAAGGAACAGCAGAATGAAGACACAAATGTTGATGCAAAGCAGCTTTAAGCATTCTCATCTCACTCATACTGCCCTGGTCAGAGGAAAGCGAGGTGTTGGTGGAGATGCCACAACTCTTTGGTCCATCACTGCAGCTCCAGAAGGACATCAGGGCATGGAAGTGAGGAGATGAGCTGTCTGCTCCTCCCTCACAGCTTCAAGCCCATCTCGGAGCAGCACTGGCTGAAAGCAGGGGAGAGTCAGTGCTTCCAGCAGCTGTACAGCAAACACTTGTGAAGCTTTTCCACCACAAATGATGTGACTGAGGACAGCAAGATGACCTCACTCTCCCCACAGCTGGCCAGAGGTGCATGCATTGAGTCAGTTTTGCTTAATAGTGTAAAGAATGCTTTTTAATGTGGGTTCCTAATCTGTCTGATTAAAGCTTCTGCATAGAAAGTAATTATTTACAGAGCCCCACATCACCAGCTGGTTCCCCTCCTCCATCCAGACTTTACTTTTCTCCAGTTCTAATTCAATCCCTGGTTATGAAAGTGTGTAAAATCAGCTTGGACTCTGCAGCACAATTCAGTCTCAAAGCCATTCCAGCCAACAATGGCTCTAAACAAAATATAATGAGTAATTCACATAGTAATATCACCTTAGATACATTCTTTTGAATGGGTTTTTCTCTCTTGGTGTCTCCACCCTCCTGTCCTAATAAGTATATCTAAAACTAGAGAAAGAAATTCATCTGCCTCTTAAAATATCAATAGAATTGGGAGGGAAATTGCAGGAAGAATAGATAAAAATTGCGAGGAATTTTGCCCTTTTTGTGGAGCAGTGTTCTCAGCATCACCCTTGCATGCTGGGTAATTGATTTTCCATGGAACTCTTAGGGGTTATTTTTTTCCAATTTAGTTTTTGAATTTTAAATGTATTTCATGCCAGTTATCTGGGCCTGCGCATAGAAACCTCCTGTGTTATCCTCAGAATAAGCACAGAAAGGAGACAGCAGGGCTGAGCCATAATCCACATGTCCTGCAGATACGCCCTAAAACTACTGAGCTCTGTCTAAACACTGGCCATAGGATCATAGAACCATTAAGGTTGGAAAGGCCACTGAGAACATCAAGTTCAGCCATCATTCCATCACCACCGATGCTTATCCATTCTCATGCAGAGGGTTCTGGAAATGGTTGGGTTATGGTAGGAAATGTTTAGCTCTCCCCATGGAAACATGGGTCCTAAGGCCAAAGGAGCAATATAGTTTGCCTTCTGGTCTAAGGGGCCATGGGATTTCCCTGCATTCATGCCTGTTTGAAGTAGAGTGAAAACGTAGCACTGTGCTCCTTCCCATTTAGAAGAGTACGAATTTCAGAGACAAAACTGTAGCTCCAGGTGGAACGCCAACACATTGCAAGCATCTGCATTGCAGTCCTCCAGCATTTGAACTGAAAGATACAGCTCCGTTACCAAAAACTGCCAGAGGTCCATCAGCAGCTCTGTGTGACCCAGAGAGCACAGTGAGAAGGTATGGATGATGACAAGCACACCTTCTGCTGGAACAGCTGATCCCATCCATGGCCGTAGGAGCACAGCTCCTAACACCTGTTGGGTGAGTGCTGGAAGGAGCAGCATTTAACAGCAGCTGCTACACACAGGCTATTTTCATAACACGGACACAAGACATTATCTTGACTGAGATTCCCAGCAAGAGGCTAACTGGGAGGCGACAGCTGACAATGCACACAGCTGCGACTCGCCAAGGCAGAGCTGAGCCAAGAGCAAGAAGCCATTAGAAGGTAATAGTGTGAAAACACTAATGGCCTAGAGCCAGATTTGAATTAACAGTCCGGGAGAGAAGGAGCCTACCAACCCTTCTTGGTTTCCCCTCTGGTTTGTTATAGGACTGCAGTGCTGTCAGATTGCAGGGAGAAAAAGGTGGCACATCCCATCCAGGATTCTGCCCCCAGTGCTCTGCAGTGTATGACTTCAGGCTGTAAGATTCTCTGCTCACTGCTTGTCCAGGCTGGGAGGTTAATGAGGGGAGGCACTGAATGGTGGACCTAAAAATTAAAGACCAGTAGGGCTTTCTGCAGGAATTTACGGGCAACTTTAAAGAGTGTCACATCACAAAGACATCCAAGTGACTCTGAAAGCAGATTCCACTTTATTCTCCCTGTTTGAGTTACCCGAACTGAAAGTAATTATCCACTGAGTATTCAAGAGAGCCTGTACAAACGTCAGTGATGGATGAACGTGCAATGGAGTCCGTTCCCTGAGACCCCATCCAGCACAAATCTGAGACAGCACCTAACTCAACAGAAGTCTGATCCACTTTGCAAACCCTTCCACCACCAGCCTGTGCCTGCTGGCCCTGCACGCCCTGGGCCACATGCTGCTCTCAGCATCTCTGCTGCACAGTGTCACGGGTGCATTCCGGCCTCAAGTCCTCTGGATGTGACTCTCCAAGGCCACACACTGGCCCATTGCCCTTCCACAGATGGTTTCTCCCCCTCCCTCACCTCCCCTCCCCAAAATAAAAATGAGGTCTCTTTGCAATTCTGCATTCTGCTGTGACCGACAGCACTGGGGTGAGACCACTTAGCACAGATGGCAAATTATCCTTCCCAGCTGCTCCTGGGCAATGGGGACCTTTTCCAGCTTCATCACTCTTCATCCTTGGGCTCCTCTTCTTCTGTGCTGCCAGGGGATCTCTGTGCCATGAGGGCGATGGGTTCCATCCTCACTGGGTCCCAGTAACTCCCAGTAGCTCCCACTGATGTCAGCAGGGGCTACTTTCAGGTTGAGAGGACAGGGATGAGGAAAGGGAGTTTCCATTCTCCAGGCTGTGCTCCCATCTCCCAGCTTCTCTCTCTTTTCAGAAGTTCTTCGTTTTCTTTCTTCAGTGGAAGGAGTTCACAGAGGTTGCCAGGGTGGACTACAGTCTTGTAAATACATGTGTGACCTCTTATAGCTCTTCTTTGAAAACATCTTTTTATTTTTTCTCCACTAAAACACATCAGTAAAACACCCTTAGGGCCCCTTCTTCTGACTGCTGTGAACGTTTCATCTCTTGCTGACGCTCCGTCCGCCTTCCTCTGTTCTCTGCCTACGATCAGTGGCTCCTCAGCTGTGGTCCCAACAGAAAAGCACACATACAGGCCTCCATTGGTTTTACTCACATTTATAACAGCCCCTTCCACTCCAGCAATGCTCCTCTGGTCATTGCTCTGGCTGGAGCAGATGGCAAAATTCAGAGCTGAAAATGACAGGGCTCCACGAAGAGGTCCATCTGCCACCTCTGTTCCTCTTGTTGCCTTCCCCCTTGTGGGATGCATCCCAGTCTCACCTTATACCTGGGGAGTCAGAGCTCCACGTTTGCTCACACGAATGCAAACCTTGGGAAACCAATCAAGAGATGCCACTCATTATGAGGGAGAACTGCAGAACGGGAGGAAATTACAGGCGAAGCGCCTTGAAAGCCCTCCCATTTTCTAAACATTTCTCTCTGGTTTCTTGCAGATTTCAAAGGTCACTGGGAGCTAATGAACCTCAGATAGCAAAGCTGTCTCTTGTTTGTTTGTCATTTTGAGTTTTTCTGGTTGATTAAGATCCATGCTGGCAGTAAGGTATAAAATAGCAGGTTTTGCTGTGTATAGTGAGTATAGTGAGTTGGCACTTCCTATCCCCAAAAATGCTGAGCTGAACAGGAAGGACTGTTAGCCCCACAGAACGGAGAGCAAAAGCACAGGTAGGAAAATGAAGATTTTCCTTCCGTGCCAGCAGGCTTCTCCACCCTTCCCCTTGGTTTTTTCTATAATCATTTTCTGCTTTGTTTCACACACTTTCAGAAAGAAAAACAAACACGAGTTTGTGGTTAAAAGCAGAGAAATTGAATTCTTAGTTGCAGGCATAAACTGTGGAAGAAGCATGTTCAGAACAAGGCCCTACAAGCCAGGTTTCAGCAGACAATGCCTCAGCATGGATCTGTTTGCATATTTCCCTATTTATCTCTGATTCCATAGGCTTTCATTGCCATCCACCAGCTGAGAAGCGCACCAGGTAACCTGCACCCCAAGATGGGCTGATTATAGTGCTGACCTATGTTAGGGAATGACAAGATCTGTCACCTGTTTCCACCTGAGGACTTCATCTGGGATGTATCTGAGGGCTGTGGGTGTTTTTCTGGCTGGTCACCCACTTGGGGTAACAACAACAGAGGTCCAGACGCACAGATCAGCTCCACAGGTGCACACCCCTGTGCTGCTGGATGCTCACTGCAGTGCAGAGTGCTCCCACACTGACACGAGTGGAAGATATTGGTGGCAGGTGGATGGTTGGGATAGGTGATCTCAGAGGTCTTTTCCAACCTCAGTGATTCTATGATTCTATGACACATCCACAGCCCTGTTATGAATGCCTGTCACCCCCAGCTAAAAAACAATCCAAGCTGGAGTAATGCTCATTGCCTGCGAGTCAATTAGCTCTGCAAAATATTCTCCCAAAGCATGCTGGATACGCTGGTCTGCAAATACCTTGTGCATATGAAGAAGAAATCTGCCACATCAGAGCTCTCGAGTGATGCAGACTGGTAATGCATTGGAGCACAGGAGGCTTAATGACTCGTAGGTTTGTCAGCCTCATTCTAGTTTGCATTCATGCTAGCACATGCTAGTCAGAAGTATGTTAATATCCCTATTCAGTGCCGTGGCTGATGACTCATCTTAGCCCTGCCCCACCACAGAGTCCTTGAGGGCCAATTCTCCTGCTTTTATCAGCAGCATCTCATCTCTCCTCCAGAGCTCTGGACCCAAGCGACGATGGTAAAAATAAAAAGCAAACATCCAATTCCATTTCCCACCTACCTGCTCCTGCTCCCACTCCCAGCCTACTCAGAACTAAAGCACAAAAACAACACCGTTCTCCTCCCTGTTTGGGACCCGAGGGTTCGCAGCACAGACCAGAGCAACACCCATGGTTTGTGCTGGAAAAGATCCCCCAGCACTCAGTGAGCAGCAGCCGCCTCCCAGGAGCTGCCGACTGAAGTGGGGACGTGCTGCTTCCACTCATACCACAAGTGAGATAACCCCGGGGAGAGAAATCTTTCTTGATGGAAGCTTTGCTGTCTGCTTTTCCACCTGCTGCACTGGCTTGCAGGCACTTCAGAGCATCCCTCGGATGTGCTGCTGCTCCAAAAGTAACGCCTCCTATTTTGTGATGTTGCCCCCATGATATCACAGGCAGATGTCGGTGGGATGGCAGTAGAGGTTGGATCTCCCCACCAATATCCTATTTTGTTTTGTTGCTGTGTGACAGATGGCAGCAGAGGGGCTGTGTGACGGAATGGTGTCGGAAGCAGCAGTGCAGATGGAGCTAAGACATGTCACTGAATTCCTCCGTGCAGAAAAAAATGGCACCCATTGATATTCACTTACTCTTACTGAACACTGGTGGAGACCAAACAGTGGATGTTGGCACAGGGAGAGGTCAGTGTTGTTTCAGCAGCATTGCCATAGCAGCTGTGAAACAGTGGTCGCTTCAGCTGGTGCAGATTTTGATGGGCACGCCATGCAGGCTCTTGTTCATCTTGTTCTTGCTGGTGAAAATGCACAGTTAATGCAGTGACTATGTTGGAAAAGAGTGTTTTGCAGCTGAGAATGTGCTCTTTGCATCGGTTGTCGTTTTCCTCCATAAATGGGAGGCATTACTTTCAGGGCAACCTACCTACTGCCATCCCGTTGCTGACCTCATTGGGAAGAGTTGGGTATCAGAGAGGAGTCCAAGCTCCCTGGGTACCCTCAGTCAAACAGCTTCACAACCCTTCCCATAGGGGAAACAGGCAATGTGAGGTTGTGTGAGGGCAGGCTAAATCCAGGGGCTCTTCTGAAACTCTTAGCTAGCTCTACACAACACTAGCCTGTATTTCCAAAGCAGTGAGCACACGTGGAAAAGCAAATCCTTTCTCCATCAACTATGGCCTCACCTCTCTTGCTTTCCCTGCTGCAAGAACCTCTATCGAGTGGCATTACCTCACCAACTCTGACCTTTCCACTGAAATGCATCCCTGCTCCCAGCGGGAGTGAGGAGCAGATGTTTAATCACACACCACAGCACAGCAAACTGGTGCAGGCCGGGGAGCAGCGGAGATTCCACACTCCACTGAAGCTGCAGGATGGATTTTGCAAAGCAGAATGCAATTATCCAAATGGCAATTTGCTCAAGACATAAGTCTTTTGAAATAATAATAACACTTAGCACATATAAAGCATTATAAATGTTCAAAGCACATGCGGTAATGTTTATGTCAAAGAGGTTTGAACTTCCAATAATTATTAACAAGCAGAGAAATTGCAGAGCTGGGAGATTTTTCCAGCTTTGATTCACAAGGAATAGTTTGCTTTTTTTTTTTAATTCCAAAACTTTGCTCAGACTTCTCCCTGCTTTCTGCAGATCCCAGCTTTCCTCCCAGCGCTGTGCTAAGAAATAATTAAAACAAAAACAAAAACAATTTCCCTGTGCAATTGAAAAAAAAAAAAAAAGGGCTGCTGAATCTTAGAAAAAGAAAACAAAGAAAATGAGGGAAAGATGTGACCACTTCTTGTAGCTAAATGGATATGAGTGTGTTAGACACGTTTATTTTATATACGTGTCTGTATGTGTATAAAACACACAAAAGCTGACACTTTGTATGTGAACCTTTGGTCCAGTCCGGCTCCATTCATCTCAGATAACAGGGACACAGCTTGCAGTGACATTTCCTATCTCCCCAGATGCTCCAAAAGCAACAGGCTTTATCACCTCATACCTTAAGGAGCAGATCGAGGTGGCCATAACCCACATTGGTGCCTTGGCTTCCCCTCCTGCCTGCAGCCACCAGCCCTGTTTTCACACAACCTCAGTGTCGTTGAAGAACACATAGAATTACAAATGATTAAGGTTGGAAAAGACCTCATCCAGTCCATCCCCACCATGCCCACTGACTGCATCCCTCAGTATCACATCCCCGTGGTTCTGGAGCACCTCCAGGGACAGTGACCCCATCACTCCCTGTGCAGCTGTGCCACTGCATCACCACTCTTTCTGAGAAGAAAATTTTCTTAATATCCAACCTGAGCTGTGGTTTCAAACCTTCAAACCCAAGCACACAATGAGCCAATATTGGTTTTCTGACTGAGATGGGGCTGAGCATCCCGCTCTCTCTGGAGCAGTCGAGGGACTCTGGGATGTTTGTTCATGAGAACAGTAGGCACTGCATTGAAAAAAAAAAAGAATGAAGCCATGTCTCTGGACAACTTGTGGAGACAGAATTTGTTTCTCTCACTCTGGTCTTCTAAAGCATCAGAACAGCCAACATTTCAACCACTGGTGGCACATTGGCGAACTCACCAGCGCTCCAGGGCCCATTTCTCATTTGTATATTAACATAAATTTCCATATGGCACAGAAAAAGGAATAAATAGAGGCAACACTGTAATTCTGTAATTTTCCACGTATTTGAGGTTTGGTTTTTTTTTTTCGCCCTGCAGCCCAAGGTGACAACAAGAGCATTGGCATTTCTGAACAGCCCAATGCTTCATCTTGCAGATGCTACAGGGATAGGAACCTTGGAAACAGGAGGGATGGAGAGAGAAACTGCTTGAGGATCAGACTGGGCCATGGTGCAGAATACCTTGGCACGTGTCAGGCTGGCTCCCTGGGTCACTCCTTCATTAACAGGTGGAAAACTTGCAATCCAGCCCTCAGGTTAGGGAATGGGGAACGGGCTGCTCCTTGGCCTTCCCCAGGAAGGGATGCAGGAGAGGGAAAGGCAACAGGAGGAAGGGAAAGGGAAAAGGAGAGGGAAATGGAAATGGAAAGGGAAATGGAAATGGAAAGGGAAATGGAAAGGGAAATGGAAAAGGAAATGGAAAGGGAAAAGGAAAGGGAAAGGAAAAGAAGGGAAAGGAAAGCAATGAGTGTCCTCACATCTCTTCTTAACATAAATAAATAAATAAATAAAAATCCAGGGAAACAAACAAAAAATCCACCCAACCACAGCAGTATCAAAGCAGCAACCTTGGTTTAAATACCTTTCCAGACACAATTACACTGAGCAGGCTGCCTGAACTTTCCCTGCAGGAGGATCCCAGTGGGGTTAAGGCGTGCTGAACTCACAGTGCCCGAGTTTCTCTCTCCCCTGCTCAGAGCTGGAGGGGAGACTGACTCATTTGCTTAAAAATAAAAACACTGCTATCTAAACTTTAATGTCTTTGTTTCTTATTGCTGCAGGCAGTGGTTCATATGCATTCCAAACAGCACTTTGACTGCAAATGTACCATTTTGGAAGCTATTCCACCTGAAAAACAATATCTTTCATCTCCCTGCCTCGCACTGTTGGGGGCTGGGAGCTCAGCTGTCCTGGCTCTACAGGCAGCATTGGGGTGGAAAGGAAAGGAGTTGGCTCTGCTGCAGAGATGGGCCTTGCTGTGTGCAGAGAGGATGCTGAAAGGCAGAGGTGTGCAGAGCAGGACTGCAGCCCACACTGGAAGAGAAGGGATTAGCCATGCTGGTGGGCAGTGGGGTGAAGGCAAAGCCTGCTGCACACAGGATGTACCCAGGAGCAATTATGCTCCCTTCATATCTCCACCCATGAGCTGCATGCTGAGAGCAAGCTTTTGATGTCAGCGTGCACCTGTGTCCATATTGGTTGCCCCCTTCTAGCCCAGGGACCAATTGCACAGCAGAGGGGATGCTGGAGCTGCAGGATGCTCTACCAGATGCACGGGCACTGTGCACCAGACTTTGCTGAAACCCCTTCCATGATGTCCTCACCACTACCACCACCTGTGTTGGGATGGATTTGTTATGCTATCACCTGCCCAAATGCTCACCATTGCTGCTTACAGAGCAGTTTCACACCTGTGCCACATGTATGGATGCTCACGTGCCTGTTCTGCCACTGCCTCCACAAAGGGAAGGTGCACAGGGAGCTCTGCTCTGGGCACGTTGTGCAGTGGTCACTGCTGCAGCCCTGGGCTTTACAAGCCAGTATGGCTGTGTTGGCCGTCCCACTTCTCATGCTGAGTTGCTGCATTTGTCAGAGTCTTTTTGTCAGACGTTTGGGTGACCATTCCCCTGTTGCTCCTGCTCCCTGGGCAGCCTCTCACCAGCTTTTACACGGTGAGATCTGGTTGGAAAGGGACAACCAAAGGGATCAGGGCACACAGGGGTGGCCAAATGCCTGGTCCTCCGAGGGGGCTGCGCATTCGTCTCACGCATGTAATGACTGTGTGGTGTTACCCTAGCAACTACATCTCAGAGATGATGCAATCAAATTTTGGAACGATGTGATTAGAAATGACAGGCAAGGGGAAACAAAGGGAAGCAAAGTTGCTGTGGCAGCTGGGATGCAGCGCTCAGCGCGTAATGCATGCAGCGGGGCTGCGAGACGTTCTTCCGAGCAATTACACTAAATATCATATTCTATTTGCCAGCTAATTACAGAATATCATTCAATGCCTGCCGTCCAGCCTGTCCCTGCTCTCCCCACTTTGCAGAGGCCCAGGGAACGGCACTCTCATTAACCCGCCTGTGTTTGATCTGCTCTTACATTTCCAACTGGCACCCGCCCAGCACAAAATGCTGCACTCTTTCCCCCCATCCCTGCATTATTCCCTCCCCCACATCGCAGCTTCCTCTGTCCCAGGGCCCCTCTGCTCCCCCTGGGCAGCCCCACAGCCACGCTTTGGGCACGGCTTATTTGCCTGCCTGGGGTCTGCCCCTGCTCCTGGAAAGGAGAGAGAAACAGGTAGAAAAAATCAGGAATGGGGACTTGCACTGTAAATACTGCTGATGATTCATAACCCCCTCTTCTCAGAATTTCAGGTTCCTTAACTATTATCCCTCTCGCAGAAAGCCCCGGCTGTTCTTTTGACAGGTTTATGTGACCCAGCAGGCACTTTTCAGTCATTTTCACTGTAAAAACAACAGGCTCAGTTCTCCACTGCTCAGTGCCTGGCAGTGTGGTTAGCTCAGCACTGAGGATGAGGAGGGAAATGGGAAGCTATGACACCTCTTTGCAGCCATCTTTGGCCATCAGATGGATCTGACAGCAGCTGGGGGTTGCCTCAGGGGCAGTGGGGACACCAAGCCGAGGTCAATTCTCTCCTAGCCCACCCACATGGCTTTCTTTCCACTGCCAGAAAAAGAAAGGATGGTTGGAACTGTGCGCCACTGGACCTCTGTTAGGATCCTGGTGGTGACAGGACACCTCGGTGGGTGGGCAGGATGAACCCTGCATTCCCCCTTGTGAGCAAAGAGGTCCAGAACAGAGCAGCTTCTGAGTTAGATCTTCAACATGAAGTTAACCGCTTGGGAAATGAGATGAGCTGCCATAGCTCTGCTGTTGGCATCCCACGAACAAAAAGCAGGAACCGTTCCGAGCCCTTCTGTCTCACTCCGGATGGGAAAGGTGGAGACCAGGTCTGGGGCTGGAGCTCTCCTTCCAACCCCACCCTCCTCATTCCCCCAGGGACCCCACATCTTCCCTTCCATCCCCCCTGCTGCAGGTACCACTCCAGCAGGGAGCTGCAGCACCGTCGCTCCCTGCTGCTGCAAACAGCCGCGGCGCAGAGCACTTGAATACCAATTTTCTCCTCCCCTGCCCACTTCCACCAAGTCCCCATCGTGCATCCAAGAACGAGCTGTGGAAAATGGCTGAGGCTGGGATGCAATGAGCCCCAGCAGGTGTCTGTGCAGCATCGTGGGCCTGCAAAATGCAGACAGATCAGCCACTGTCAGATGCACGAGAGGGAGAGCAGCTGAGAAGGCAGCACATGGCAATGGGGGATCTGCTGCTGCCAGATGGGGCACGGGGAGCAAACTTCATTTGAATTGCTTGCAGGCTTAGCAGCCAGGCAGAAAGAAATCATCACAAATCCATCTAATGCAAACTAATGCTGGTCATTAGGAAGCAGGCTGGAGCAGCGCTGCCTGCATTGGGGAGAAGGCATTAGGAAGAAAGTTTCTGAGCAGGTTGCTGAGCCAAAATAGATCTCTGAACAATTTATTCTGTGTTTACTGTTGTTCTGCAGCCTGGGGGTGGGAGGGTTGGTATTTTTCCCCCACAAGGATGAAGAACCCCAGGAGGATCTTGCTGTACTTGGCCAGCTTTGTAGTAACATTAGCCAGAGAGCAATGCTTATGGGTGTCAGAGCCACGGGCACCCAGTGTCACTCAGAGCAGAGCAGCCCTTCTCTCCATACATGCACCCAGGGTAATATCCCCAATTGGATTCCTGCAGTTCTGGGATGGAACACTGAGCAGTGCTGCCCAGCCTGGCCCTGACCTCATCCCCTCCCCACCAACCTGGCTGCCACAGCACTGCTTTAATGAGAACCAAAGGCTTTTTGATGGCTGTTTGTAGAAAATAAACAAATCAATAATAAATCTCAGCTGAAGACCTTGGAGGAGCTCTCTTAACTCTCCTGGATGCTATTGGAAGACAGCAGCATGGACATGGAGACATCAGAAAGTTATCTGTCAGAAATAGCCTGTTCTGCCCCCTTTTTGGTTATTCAAATATCTCTGGCACCAAGGCTGTGTCAAAATGCTTTTCCATGTGTGCTGTCCCTGTTTCAGCACTTACTGTTGGTCCCTACGAAGTCCTGAAGCCAGGACAAAGCAACAGCATCACTTCCTATTTCAGTGACCTATGGAGAAGAAGAAGGAAGAATGGCACATCCTCAAGAAAGCAGTCACCATGAAACTTAGCAAAGACCAACGAGAAAAAGGAAGGAGTTGTGGGGAATGGCTGAACTAGAGCTGAAGTGAGATGGCTTCTGGGGACATGACCTCTTGTTTCGAGATCTCTCCAGGGGGAAGAGGGATTTGGGAAAAGAGGACACAGGATGGGAGGTTTGGGAGCAAGAGCCTTTGTGAGGAGTCTGTAATTCCCTTTGGGATTGTCAGAAAATCACCCCTTGCTGTTGCACTCGATGGGCTTTGGAATGAAATTCAATGAGCTCTGTTAATTTTCTGTGAAACTCCATCAACTCTATTCCCATTAAATCCTATAGCACTTTTGCAGGCAGCTTCAGGGAACGATCGCTTGGTCTTTTGCCAAAAAAGAAACTCAACATGTGAGACTTTCAGCTGGAGCTGCTCGTGGACTGTCAAGCTGGATGAGACCATTTCTTCCACCATCCAGCCTCTCCAAAGACACTCATTCATTTTTCCTACGAAGGCTCACCTGACATCTCACCAGCTAGCACGCATTACACAGCTTGCTTTGACCATGTTTAAGCTGGGTGAGCAGTTCTTCCCTACAGACCTGGCAGGTCGACTCTTGCCCATTCACCACCTAAGGATGGAGGAATCCATGTGGTGCTGATAGACCTTCATTCCCTACATTAATTCCCAACACCTTTGCAGAGCACCAGGCAGCAGTCATAGAACTGTAGCATCATTAAGGTTGGAAAAGACCTCCAAGATCCTCCAGTCCAGCTGTCCTCCTTCCACTGATCACATCCCTCAGTGCCACATCTCCACGATTTTTGAATACCTCCAGGGATGGTGACTCCACCACTTCCCTGGGCAGCCCATCCCAGTCATTGCTGCTCCAGTGTCCCATCCTTGCCCAGCTGGCATTCCATCTCTGGAGCCAAGAGCAACCAGCCAGCCAGAGGACTGTGACCATAGAGAAGCACGCTCCACAGCATCCATCCAGCAGCAGGCTGTGCTGCAGTCCTTGGGAGGACCTCAGGTGATGTAGGTGAAGCTGAATTAGTGCTACACCACCCAGATGGGCATTGGTGCAGCTGGAGCAGGAGTATTTCTCTTAGCAACTTCAGCTTATGTTGCAGCAGCCTGCGAATTACAGGAGTTGGAATGGCAGAAGCCCAATCATTTCTTGGTTTTGATACAAAGTGCCTTGAGCCCAACTCAGCAACTGCAGCACCAACCACAGCCCTTGACCTGCTCATTGGGAGGGCTGGGCTGGGTTCCTGGTGGGGAAGGAGTTAAAATGCTCATCTGGCAAAAGGGAGATTGAAGCCAGCCTGGGCTCAGCTGGAGAGGTTCACTTTATCAGAGGGGGTTATGAGCAAAAGAAACTCTTAAAAGACTCTCCAGCACCCCGTGCAGCTGGGGAGAAAAGTCGTGCTGTTTGGAGCTGGGAGCACTGCATGTTGTGAGAGCCTCTGCTGATCTCTTCCAGGGGCAGATTTTGGTGCAAGGAGCTCATTGCTGTGAGCCCAACTTCTGAGGATGGGGGCATGGAGAGATGATGTTGCAGCCTCGTAGGGATGCACTGACAGAGAGCTGAGAAAATTCCATTTGCTTCACAGAGCAGCGTTCCCAAATTAGAAATGATCTTTTCTTATTTCTTTGATAAAATGTGGATTTTTCAGAGAGGTAATTAAATGCTTGTGTTGCAGGTCAATGAGCAGGGTTAGCTTCAAGAAAAAAAAACAACACAAAAAGGAACATTTTGGGCTGTGTAAATACTGTTTCACTACTATTTCTTACTGGTGTGACGTGCTTCAGCAATAGTTCTGCTAAACATAGGGTTCATTTCTCATTTAGAAAAAGCAGGAGCTTGAATATAGATTAAAAAAACAGATTACTTCCAAAGTAAATCACATTGTATTTCATTCTGGCCCAGAGAGGGTTGGGTTGGATATTGGGAAACACTTCTCCAAAAGAGCAGTTGGGCACTGGCACAGCTGCCCAGGTCTGGTGGGGTCAGCATCCATGGAAGTGTTTGAGAACTACGGAGATGTGGCACTGAGGGATGCGGCCAGTGGGCAGGGTGGGATGGGTTGGGGTTGGAGAAGACCTCAGAGGTTTTATCCAACCTCTCTTAGAGCCTCCCTGCAGCTCCTGCTAAGCCACGCAGCAGTGATTCTCTATCTAATCTCCCGTCACACGGCACGGAGGTCCCAGCACTTGAAGGCCACCATCACTTCTCTCCATCTCCCACCCTCCAGGCTCACACACGCCGATGTTTGGGTTGACTTCAGGTTTGTTTTTCTGATGGCTGTGCTGTGACTGTTTTGCCACCGCTCCGCCTCCCCGTCCTCCTCCTGTCTGACACGCAAAAAAAAAAAAAAAAAAAAAAAGAAGAAAGAAAAAAAGCAGCTTAAACATATTTTGCGGTTAAACCACTTTTTTTTCATGTCGACCGGTTCCCACTGGGCTGAAAAGCAATAAAAAGTCAGGAAGAAGTATGGGCTCCCCTCTCAGCTTTGTCATATGGATGAATAGCACAGTAAAAAGCGCTGAATGCTATCGGTTAAAACGAACTCACCACTCTTCCAAGTACATTCCGCAGTGCTCTGATGCAAAGGGGTGGGAGATCAGATGGTGAAAAACCTCTCCCAGAGATGGATCCTTTGTCGGGCTAAAGATTTTTGCATTAAAAAGAAATTCTGGTTATAATCACTCTACCCACAGCAACATTTCCAGCTCCCCCTCCCCCTGCCATCACCCCTCTCACTTTTCCGTGGCACCGAAATAAATCTCAAGGTAATGTAACTTGCAGCAAGGCTATCTTTGAGTATCTTGGAGGTTGTGTCAATAAGAGGCCAGGCAGGCAATGCTGGAGTGCAGAGATCCTCCCATTATCTCTCCCTGCAGCCCTTCGTGGGCATTTCTCTCGCTTGTGTTCCTCATCAGGTCCCTGATCAGACTGATAAAAGGGGAAAAAAAAGCAAATGCTGTGCATGGGGCGGGGGGAAACAGCAAAGCTAGATGACAAGACCTTGTCGTGTTTTACATTTTCACCTGGAAAATACTCTGGTTTGGAATTTTAATGTCTAATTGCAGATAAAAGTAGCCAAGCAATTGCTAGAGAATTTCCCATTAAGATGCTCCGATACTTAGAAATCACTTCTTACATGGGTTTTGATCTTCTATTGTTGAGCAAGCTGAGAACAGTTCACACAAGGAGAAGGCAGGCTCCATTGTGTGAGACGGAGCTCTTCTCCAGCAACGAAAGCCAGGCTGCAGTTTTTCAAATAAATGTGCTTTTCTTTTCTTTTCTTTTCTCTCTTGCTTTCTCTCTCCCCCTCCCCACTCTCCCCCCTCTTTTTTTCTTTCTTTTTCTTTTTTTTTTTTTTTTAATTAGAGCAAAGCCAATTGCTCAAAAAACAAACCCCCCTGAAGAGCATCAAGCCCTGATGAAGTGGTGTAGCAGTGCCAAGAGGGACCCGTGGTAAAACCCTTCTATGGGAAAGAGACATCTGGAGAGCAGCAGGTCGTCCAGGTCTGCTGAGTGCCTGGTGCTCACAGCAAAGCACAGTGTGGGTGTTTGGTCAAGAGCAGGCATTGGGCCCTTTGTGTGCCCCCAGAGACCCAACAATGGGGTGCTTGGAGAGGACAAGATGTCATGAACGCTCTCAGTTTTCTCAATGGGAGATGATGACATTTAGGTTGTAACTGCTTGGTTGGAGCCATATCCTGCCCAGACCTACCCAGAGCCTCACTCTTATCTTGGTCCGTTTTATTCAGTTCTTAAAGATGAAAGGTACACCAGCACTTTTTTTCTAAGGCAAAGACATCTCAGACAAGGGTAAAACTGGTGGTTTTGTGGGGGTACCTCTGGGGTGCTGGAAAGGAGCTGCTACAGACATGTTCCAGCCTGCACAGAGCTCTAGCTCAGGCAGCATGGAAGCTCTGGTATTCCTCTCTGGCTGGGTTTGGTTGTGCTTCAGAAGGGAAATGCTAAAGAAGGAAGAAGAGGAGAAACTAAAGAATGAGGTTTTATCCTTTGGTATCCTCCTGGGATATTTTTGTGCCCATCCCATCCCACCTATCCCTGCTTTGTGCAGCGAGAAAGAGTCTTGGGATTTTCATATCTTGCCAAAATTTCTCCTTACTCCTCGTGACCGTTGCTGCTCATCCTTCACTGTGAGAGGAGCCTGGCTCTGATTACACTGAGATCTGAATGGGCAGAAGGGGCTGACTGGTGGAACTCAGTGCTACAAACCAACCACGGAGGGCAAGGGCTCCAGAGGATTCAGAGAGTGATAGACAGATAATGAACATCCATAGATAAGAGGATAAAATGCTTACAAGGGATATAATCCCTTCTGTTCCTGGTGATAAGCCAGCTGCTGACTGACAGAAGCAAGGAGGAAAACCCTTCTGGGAAGATTATTCCAGACCTGGTGAATTGAAGCCATGGATGCTTGCAGAACTGGCTGTGGCAGTCTCAGAGTCATTAGGGGTTATCTCTGGGAGAGTCAGAAGACTGAAAAAGGACAAAAAATGCATAATTTAGAAAAGTATTGGGAAAGTGAGCAGGGGTGGGGAGCTACAGACCCACCAATTTAACTCGAATCCTCCCAAAATCCTGAAAAAAGACACTTATATACCATTTGCAGGTATCTAGAAGTTGTCAAAGAGAGGAGCGTCTGACTATGGATTTATCAAGGACACTCTTTTTCAAACACCTCCATGACAGACTGGAGAAATGAACTGAAAATAAGAGGTTGAGAATCAGCTGGGGCAGCCTGGGGATGATAGACTGTGTAAGCAAGCTGGGCTTTAGTTCAACAGAATGAGAACTGGGGCTTACTCAGTTCCACAAAAGGAATGTAAGCCAGTGATAGCAAGCTGCTACAGAAATAGCAAACATCATCCAGGTTGTAAAAAATGGCAAATGATTCAGGACGTGTGCAGTCCTTGAACTGGAGCTCCGTGGCCAGAAGGGTTATCACTCAGGAAGGAAGAGGTGGGACAACTTGACAGAGATCAAGGGAAGTACCAGGAGTAATGAATCATAGAATGGCTTAGGTTGGAAGGGACATTAAAGATCATATAGCTCCAGTGCCCCTGCCATGGGCAGGGTTGCCAACCACTTGGTCAGGCTGTGCATCCAACCTGGCCTTGGGTGCCTCCAGGGATGAGAGATGGGAGAAACCGTCTGCAAACTAAAAAGCAGTCTAGAAGAGAAAGAAAATGGAACACCTGCTTGGGTAGGACAAGGCTTGCTGTAAGTTCTGCAAGGAGAAATTCATGGCAATTTCCTTTCTGCCTGGAACTCGGATTGGAGTGAAGGCTCTAGCTGAAGCCCATGCCTGGGAAGAGCAGCTCAGGGAACCCTGGAAGAAGAAATTTCCGGATTTATTTGAGGACTGAGTGGGTGTAAATAAAGCGAGCCATTCTTAGGATATACCCTAGCTCTACATCAATGGAAAGTGCCCTGCATGGCCCCCAGCATCTGCTACCGTGCTGCGAGGGGATAGCAGAGAGGCTGGGGAAATGCTGAACTGGACTTTCTTCATTCTGTAAAATGCCTCCTGCTGCCTGTTGGGGATGGAGGAGTGTCAGAGGAGGCACTCGGTCACAGAGCCACTCAGAGCCACGCAGTGTCACCAGGGGGTGACGGTGGAGATGTGGCAGTTGGTGGGCATGGTGAGGATGTGCTGGGGTTGGGCTTGTGGATCTTAGAGTTCTTTTCCAGCCTTCATGATTCTGTGATTCTATGGGAGGTGAAGAAGCACAAGAGATGCCAATCCTGCAGAATCCTGCCCCAAAGCGACGTCTCCACCAGCCCACAGTCTCCATAGAGAAGCCTTCAGCAGCAAGCAGCCTGCACAGCCAGCCCAGCTGGGATCCCTCCTTGATCAGTGTCTTGGGGGAGAGAAATTATCTTTCCTTTCCTTTACAGAATCCCAATTTAATAGAGCAATAGGAGCCTGCAACAGCTATTCTGAGTGGGCAGGAGCCCAGAAGAGGAGCAGAGAGAGGCTCTCAGTGCTCTGCAGGCCTGGTGCCAGCCCTGTGCTGCTTCCAAGAGCCGTCCCAGGGAAATGGTTCACGTCAAGGGAGCACGAAGCAGTGCAGTGCTGCTCCATGGAGGGTGGTGGAGGAACCCACGGAGAGCACAGCCCAGCACGAGGGAGAGAAGGGCGTGGAGGTGACTGCATGAAGAGCACCGTGTCCGTATTGATGGAAAAAATGGCTTTTGGCACCTTATGTTTTCTTAAAAAAATGCTGTTTGAAAAATCTGCTGCATGCGCATGGTGTGTTTGTGCTTTACCAAAGACTTTTGGCCTCATTTTTATAAATCCAGGAAAGACTGCTTTCTGCCACCCAAGGGCAAGCCAGAGTATCAAAAGAGATAACATCCCCAGCTATAAAGCACGGTGTGCATTTACCCAGACTCTAAAGGCAGTTTTTATAACTTCAATCTTTGTTTCATTTCCAGTACTCTTATCTTTTTTGCTGTGTTTTGGAAAATATATAAGGATTGGCTATTGGAACAAGCAGCTTTGTGCAAAATATTTAATCAAAGCCCTTAATTGCAAGCTGTAAATGTAGAACCAGTGACAGATTGTAAAGCCAGAAACCATTTGGTCAACACACAACAGCAAACAGGAGCATTTCATCAAAGAGAAAAAAATGTTGTATAGGGTGGTAGTGTAGAACAAACACGAGTTTTAATGCAAAAAAAAAAAAAAAAAAAAAAACCTTTCGTGAAATTTAGGAGAAAGAGAAATGTGTTGGGAGATTCATAAGGCGTTTGGTAAAAATCAGGCTTTTTTTTTTCATTATTGTTTCCCAGTAGGATAAAATATCTGCTTTAAATCAGCCCGGAGAGGCCATACATTATTCTTACCGAAAGTGATTTTTTTCTACAAGCACTTTCAAGACCTCAAACAAAAACAAAGGGAACGTGGGAAGGTGCTCGGCACCGCTGTTCAACCCGTGTTTCCTCTTGTTGCTGCAAAGCATGGTTGGCTCTCTGATTGTTGGCAATGACAAGCTCCTCTCGAGGCACACGGTGCAAGGATTGTGCATCTGTGCAAAACAACTTCCCTGTTGCATTTGCTACGCGCTGAGCGAGATGCTTTGTGTGCAACACGGCAAGGTCAGATGATGCTGCAGTTGGTTACTGCTTCAGTGGGAGCTGAAGCATTGAATATTTATATTAATTGGGGAATTAGCTATCTGTCAAGAGGCACCTCACGAAAGGTTGTTCAGAGAAAAAAGAAAAAAAAGAAAAAGGACAATAACGTCTTTAATGACTGCTCGGGTTTTAAAGGCAATCTTTAAGAATTAATTAAATTAAGAAGGCTATTTTGAGAACCTGGAGGCTTCTGTACATAAAAGTAAGGCTCTTTGGACTTATTGGAAGCGGAATTTCAGCCTTGAGGAAACTAAAAGAGTGACTCAGAAACCTGAGTGAACAAAAGAGAAACTCATCAGATGCTCTGAGAGTTTCCCACTGCGGAACAAAGGCAATAAGAAGTGCATTCTGTAGATGACATATTCCTGAGCTGCAGACTTCAGCAGCTCCTTCTGCCAGGTGAAGGGATGGCAGCCACCAGTTGGCCCCTTCCCCAGGGCAGAGGGGTGAGGTGGGCTCAGCACTGCGTCCCTCACCCCCTGCTTTGCCCAATGGTGGGCCAGGGAAGACAGAGCCATGAGATACCACCACAATGCTTCATTTGTGTTTCTGAGATGATTTAAGCAGTCCCGAAATGCCTTCCTAACTCACAGTGTTGTCAGCTTCTCCACCAGACACCACATTTGTTAGAATGCAACTTCCAGAAATTGGGAGCCCAGCTGAATTTGGGTCACAGAGCGGGATGGTGTGATTGTATTCAGATGTAAAAACCTCCACACCCTTTGATCTGTCTTTCTTAAGGCAGATCTTGCTATGGCTCCCTCTGAATAAGTGACTTAAATATTTGCACTGGCTTCACAGGGTTTACTCAAGATTATTCCTGTTTCTTATTACCAGCTGTTTAGATTATCCCTGATATACCAAATAGGATTTAACAGACTCCCCCCCCCCACACACAGATGAGCCCCCTCTGCACCTTGTTTTTTATCTACCATTAAAACAAGATTCCAGCCTGTTGCAGGAAAAAGGCACTTAGATCCCCTCCAAGCGTAAATCCACTCTTACCATATAATCTCTGTTATAAAGTCTCCTCAGAGAGACATACGAAGGAGACTGTAACTGGAATAATCGTCATTTATTGCTTATGATCTCCTTTGGTTCAGAGTTTTCTTTGCTTCCTTTGGCAATAAAATAACCACAAGTCAATCACACGCATAGCTGTGCTTGCTCTCTATTGAGGAAAGTTTTGAGAACAGGGTGAACAATGGCACTGCCCCCTCTGAACTGCTACGAAAGGCAATTTTGAAGATGAGACCTTCCTTGTACAGCTTACTTTTAGCACTTTCTGACACAGAGCCCAGCAACAGGAGACATCATTTCTAGTCCCACCTGCTGACAGGTTCCTTCCCCCACACCTGGGAAAGGCTGTTAGGCCAGGAGAGCCCTAATGAGCCCTAACGAGCCCTAATTAGTGCCACCTGTCTCAGCCTTGACGGGTTGTATTTAAGCCTAGATGAGTTGCTGTACTCTTCCAGGCACGTGCATGGGGGCTGCCTCCCACCCATTTGTGCTGTGCTGTCCTTTGGGGTCAGCTTCTCCTTGCTGGACCTCAGGCCTCCTTTTTCCTATAGATCTCCTTGGTGCTTGGGCCTCTCAGCAGCTGGCCCTGCTCTGTTGTGGTGGGATCACCACCCCTGGCAGCATCTCCATGAGGTGCAGATCAATGCTGCAAGGTGGTGTGAGCCCTGCAGACCATCTCTATGCACAGACCTTCTCTGTGCACTGTGGCACCTATCAGTGATCTCCACGGTGTTGATAAGGAGCAGACTGGTGCCATGGCCAGGCTCCCTGAGCTGTGCTCATCCTCAGGTCTGCCAGGAGGCATGCACTGACCTTGCTTTATTGGGTGCATGGAGCAGTTCCCAAGGAAGCAGCTTCTCAACTTGTTGGTCTATGCTTAAGAACAAACTCTGGCTGCAGTAGATATATAAAGTAATTAGTACTATTTTTTTTTTTCCTAACACATGTTCTTGAAGAAATCGGTTTTGGAGGAGAAACCCATAGTCTGCAAAGTCATATCAACACTTGTTGCAAGACCACAGACAGCATCCCTGCTTTCTGCTCCCTTTGCTCACCTGTAACTCAGAGGTTCCTCCTGGGCTGCAGGCAGGGCTGCTCACCGTGGGAATCTGCTGCATCCATCAGTGGGACACACACCTGCAGAAAGTGAGCCATGAGCTCCCGACCACAACAGGAGCACAGGAAGAGTCCCGTGGACAATATTTGCATTGCTGTGCTGCAAAGGGTGTGCAAATATTCCCACCCGTACTCAGGGTGTGGGTTCATCACAGCAGGGGCTGCCATTATTTACTTCATGCTCGCAGCTCAGGGCCCTGCACTGATGGCTGTTCCGCATGGCCCAGGACAAACAAAGAGCAAAATGACAGCGACTGGGAGCAGCCAGCTTGTGGTGCTAATCATATTGCTGCAAGATGCCAACAGAGGGCATCCGCTGCCAGGCACGCAGCCTGCGAGCTCCTGCTGCAGCCCCTCTGCCTGCCTTCACATCAAGAGCAGCTGAGTTTAACCCTCTCCCACTACAGCTCAGGTTCAGCTCTGCCAATGTTTTTTTTTTTTTAAGCAAACAGGCTGGGGTTTTCTTTGTTTGTTTGTGGTGATTTTCACTTTCTTTTGGAGAAAGGACAAGGAAGAAGGGAACGATAATCCCCAGCTGCAATGCCTTGGCCAAGGCAGCACTTTGATAATTGGTGTCGGAGCCGGATCTGTGCTGAGCAGCAGCCAGGTTCAAAGGGAGGTGGATGCTCTGATGTTGTCCTGTGCAGCAGTAAACAAAATCAGAGACGCTTCTGTGCTGGGGTTGGAGGCGAGCGGGAGCCTTTGTGACTGATGTCCTGGCTTCTGTGGGCTTAAATAGTCAGTTTTATTTATAGGTGTTTATTCCGGGTGTTTAATCTCCTTGTTTCATGTCTCTTGTGGACAGTCAAAAAGAAATCGAACTTCTAAAGTCTGCTGCTCCCTCTGGTAGACACACATTGATGTTTAGGCTCACTCTGAGCACGCTGCTGCTCTTATTTTTGGACCTCATACTGAAGCAGCAGAGACCTTCCCTGGCCATGTAGCTGGTACAAAGGCACGCTCGTTAATGCAGGCTTGATTGGGGCAGCAGAGATCCCAAGGCAAGGACTGCTGGTAGAGACAGGGCTCGTGTGGGGGTTAGGAATGGCAGAAACCTGATCAGAGATTTCCTTCCTGCACGTAAAACCAGCACAAGTTTAATGGGTGCAGAGGGCAGGGAATTGTGCTGGGAACAAGTGGGCTGACAGCAAGGTTCGGTCTGAGCTGAGTTGGTGTAAAAGGCTGATTCCAAGCTCCTAATGAAAGTGATGACAGGGTGTGAGGTTCTGCTCCCCTCATGATGTATTTTCCTTCCATCAGCGTGGAAGGAGCAGAGCTGCAGGTCCTACAGAACCTCAGCAGGGCAGTGAGTGCTGATTGCTGCAGTCCCAGCAGTATGTTCTGTTCCAGGGCTCCCAGATGCTATCAACACAAAAAAGTGGGGTAAAAAACTAAAAATTCAGGATGGCTGCTAGGCTGCCCTGGGGTAGTTCCCTATGCTTGGAGCCCTGTCTCAGTGAGCTACAGCTGATCCAGGCTGTGCCGTGTCTACCCTGGGTCTGGTTTAACCCTTGGTACAAGAACCTGTACTCTTTACCTTCCCAAAAGCACGTTTTTAATGGTGTAACTTGAAACACATGGATGCGACATTTTTAGAAATAGTTTTCTCTCTGTTTTACCCAGGGCGTGTCCAACTGAGCACCTAAAAATCCCCATACGTGTAGGTCATCTGCACTTTACATTATACATTGAATGAGGGCCAGAAACAGAGAGCCAAACCTGATTTATGGACTGCCATAGCGACTTAAGAAATTTATGATTTGATTAATCCATCCCATACATCTTTTTCTTTATTACCGGTAATTCATCCCATACATCATCGCCTTCTGAGCAGTGATGTGGCCGGCGGATGCACGCCAACGTTTCCAAAGGGTTAAATTACGTGGTGCACCAACCAGACAATAATCTGTTGTGATCTGCTGGTTAAATATGCATTCAGCTCTGCTGGAGTCTGACTTACCAGATAGATTTGTTCTAGTTTATGAAGTGGCTGTGTATTTAGGACACATTATGTGCAGATGTACTGGGCTTGAGGGGGGAGCTGATACGCCAGAGTGGCCAAACTTTGGAAGAGGAGCAGAAATGAAGGAAGTGCTTTGCCAGGATGAGTATTAGCAGCGAGGTCCTCAGCACTGCTTCCATGCAGGGGGAGGTGGAGGCTTTGGCATAGGGCAGGGAAAGCAAATCAACCGATTAACTCAGTGAGGAAACAAAGAACATGCCTCAGATTGAACGAGGATGTGACCTGAGATTGCGTGGTTCTGCTGCTGGTAAACATGTTTTCTGTTTTTGCTGTAACACTATTGACATTTTGGAATGATCAGAATATTTCAGCGTGTGTTTAACGAGACAGAAGTACCGGATTTCAATACTGTCAGCTCTAGAAAGCGGGAGGCAGGCCCTAAATTACCTCCACAATCACAACAATTGAAAAGTGCCATTACTTCTTCATTCGCCTTCTACTTTGCCAGCCCCCTCTGCAGCCTCTCCTGGGAGCAGAGTGCAGCAGGAGGAGGCAGGGGCAGGTGTGATGCTCGGGGTGCTGGGGAAGCAGTGAGCACACACACCTGGCAGCCCCAGGGCGCATTCCTGGAGCAGCTGTGTGAGCTTCCCCTGCACTACCCCACAGCGCCTGGGGGATGCCTTGCCCTCACCCTGCAGCCCCTGCTCTTTGCTGTGGGTGCTGGGATGCCAATTAATGCAGTGCTGGGTCGGTGTGGCAGTGAGGGCTTGCAGCTGGCAGGGACAGGTGAGCTGAGCGTGGTTTCACCCACAGATTGTAATAATGGCACAGCACTGCTGCCCGCTTTCAGCCAGCCATCGCTTTCAGAAAAAGCCCTGTGTCTTCATTACCTTCCCCTCCAGCCATCTGGTCCCCCAGCCTGACCTTTTTTAAAAAGATTGGTTCAAAAAAAAAAAACTAGAGCAGTCCCTGAACAGCAGACCTTGCGTGTCATGTCTGAGCCCAGAGCAAGTTTTTATGTCCAAGCTGTAAAACCTTGAAAATAAAGATTTATAATTGAGATTCTGGCTGAAGCGGAGTGAACAGAGATGGTCTAATTAAATTCTGTGGTGGATATAATTAACCCATTTATTCATTTATTACCCTTTATACAGCTAATGCAGGCTGCACCATCACCACTTATTTATGGAGAAACTGCTATGTAGTGTTGGGCTGGGGCTGCCCAGCAGCTGGCTCCGTTGGGTTGCCCATTGGGTTGCCACTGGGTTGCCCATTGGCATCACAGAATCATGGGCTCATTTGAGTTGGAAGAGACCCATAAAGGCCATCTGGTCACGCTCCCTGCAATGAACAGGGACACTCACAGCTCCATCAGTGCTCTGAGCCCCATCCCCTGGTCTGTTTGCAGGGATGGGGCAACCAACACCTCCCTGGGCAACCTGTGCCAGTGCCTCATTGCCCTTATTGTAAAAAATTTCTTTCTAATATCCAGTCTAAATCTCCCCTCTTTTAATTTGAAACCACTTCTCGTCCTATCAAATGCTCATTGGGATTTTACTGTGGACTTCTGGGCAGACCTGACAGTGTGGTGCTTTGGGATCAAAGGGCTTTTGTTGGTGTTCTTTAAGAGCAGAGTGTCTCTGCCGTACACCAGCTCTGTGGCAGTGAGTTCTCACTGTGCCCTGTCAAGGGCTGCAGAGATATCCACACTGACGTGTGCAGATTTCTGCTTTCTCTCCTCCACAGCTCAGTGTGGGAATGGCACTTGCCAACCAGTAACACAGATAACTACTCACGCATCCTTGGGGAGAGCCTCATCTGACTAAAAGCCACGCTGGCTCTTCCGGAACGGAGCTGTCTTTTTATTTTTATTTTTTCCCAAAGAAACATTTCACTTTGCTCTCTCACAGCCATCACGAGATAAAAAACAATGAATCAACCAGAGATTATTTTTCATGAAAGTTTAATGAGGCGCTGTCCCCTTCCAGCGCCTGTGTGAGCCAACCTGGATGAGCACACAGGGCTGGAACGTGGAATTAAAAACTGTTGTTTGAGAGGCAAGAAGAGCAGGGAGAACCCTTTTCTCACTGTCTATCTGCCTGGACAGAGCATCATGCAAAGACTCATCGCTGGCAGTGCAGCCTCTGTCCCTCTGCCCATCCATCTCCAGGCAGCAGCAGCCACTCCTGGCCCCTCCTCCCACAGCCTTCTCCTTCCCCTCCCTTGGCTGCTCCTTAATATTTCATGCATCAAAGAAGTTTCACTTGTAATGCAAAAAAAAAAAAAAAAAAAAAAAAAAAAAAATCCAAAACCTGATTAATTAAGTAGAGTGCAAGAGTTACGTGCATTTAAAGTTTCTTTCATCTTGGGAAGGAGGGGAGCGATGCTGGAGGCTGCTATTGCTCACGGGTGTCTGAGGGCAGGCAGTGATGGACTGGCTGGTTGGTAGGGAGGGGAACAACAGTGTGCAGCATTCCTGCTGTCGTCTCTTCCAGCAAAAGCCTCACCTCCCTTGGCTCCAGTAGTTGGTTGCCTTCCAGTTGCCTCTGTGAGGCTCTCTCTCAGGCTGTCCCTTCCTCCCTCTGCCCACAGGGATGCCTGGAGAGGGGCAGCAGGGTGAGCTGTGTGGAGGTGGTGGCTGCAAGATGTCAGCACGTGGCAGGAAGAACACTGAGTGCACCAGTGCTGTGGTTATGAGCACCAGCTCACCTTCCCACCGGGGTAAGCTGAGTTATTGATGCTGATGGGACTCGTACAGAGTGAAACACAGCCTTGTGATCACACCGCAGCTCAGACTTTCTTCTCCTCTTGCTGGCAGCCTGATTGGCGATGTGTTAGCAGCGAAGATGCTCTGTATATTGTAAATACAAGGTGCATTTTAATGGCTGTTGCTGTATGCACATCTCTTCGGTAACAGAGCCAATTGAAAGCCACTTCAGAAAGCTGCTATTGATAGCTTTGCGATAACCTCCCCCGTGCCAGCCGATAAAAGATGCATTAGTTCTGCGTGCCCAGAAACCCAGCGCCTGGGATTGGAAGTCGAAGAGTGCTTCATGTGTGACCCTTTAACTCGAACGATTTCTCCCTCCCCGTCCTTTTTATGCCTGGAAAGTTTGAGCATTTTAAGCACTTTCCAGTAAAATGTCTGCACAAAGTTCCTCGCAGAGGAACAGAATCACGGGTTTCTGAATCCCACCTGGGATATCATCATGCAGATAAAACCAACCCCGGAGCTGAGCTTGGGAATAAGAAAGAAGGCAGTGCCTGAAACTTCTGCTGAAAGAAATCCGCCTGGGTGAAAAGCTGGAAGGAAGGTGGGCAGGTGCAGACAGGAGGTGGCACGGCACGTACGCTGTGCCTGCTGCACTGAGAGCATCCCACCGGTGCAGCTAATAGCTGAGGAACGCCCAGCTCACTCAGCCTGTGCTTTTATGCTGGAAAACCCACATTTGGGACTGCCACACGTACCGTTTCTGCAACCTTTTATATCTGTTACAGCAACATCTAATTATTTTCTTGCATTTTGCTATATGCAGGCGCTGACACCAGCCTCCACGTGCTGATGGAGGGGTGGGAATGGCACTGGCGTGCCCCGAGCTGCACACTGGGTGTGAATGGGGCCACGGCCTCCTGACAGCGCATCACTCCCCCCTGCACCCCCAGCAGATGGGGCCTGTCAGCAATTCCTGCAAGACAAGCAAAGTTCAGGAAGTGCTCCTCAGTATCTTCCTAGCAGGAGGAACTTCCTTGCCGTGGTGTGTTTTCCTTTGCTCATAGCATTTGCTTTCCTATTGAATGCTGCTCAGGGTGGATAATAGAAATCCATTACCTCCGTTATAAACCAGGACAGAAATATTTCACTTTGCAAATATTACCGGTGGCTTTCAAACAGTTTTGTGTTTATCTCAATTCTTCAGAACTAAAAAGCAGGTGGAATCCTTTTTTTTTGCAAAAGAGAAACTGAGATGTGTGCTTACACTGGGGCTGCATTTAGGCTGAATGTGCCTATTTAAAGGCAGTGGCTTGAGGAAAGCTCCCCTTTGTCATCATGCCCATGTTTGTACAGGAGAGCTTGCAGAAATCTCAGCTAGCTGCTAACTGTGCTTTACTGATGTGGGCATGAAGGCAAAATAAAATGGGTGTACGGAAGATTTAACACAAGGCATAAGACAGACAGTGCTGATTTTGGGTTTCTGGGTAGGGGCACGGACAGAACATCCCCTGAGGTCCCTCCCAGCTCTGTTTTTCTATTATCTCATGACTTGCCCAAGGATGGACAGTCAGCAGCAAAGCAAGCATATGAGCTCAAGTCTCCCAACCTTCTCTTTCCAACTCTGCACCCTAAAACTCATTCCATTCATTGTCCAGTGCCATATGCTACAGCAGAGAACAGCTGGATTAAGCTAGAAGATGCATTCCCCTCTTCCATTCAGCCCCACTAAGCACAAATCTGAAGGAATAAACCAGCACACCAATGCACACAGCCCACTGGGCTCCATCCTGACCCCATGGGTTAGATTGCTTTCCCCTAGGTTTCCCATTGCCTTTCCATAGGTTTCCCTTTGCCTTCTCCTAGGTTGCACCCATCTGCCCCCCAGGTTTCCCCTGGTCTTCCATTAGGTTGCCTCTTGCTTTTTGCCTTGCCTTCCCCTACTTTGGCCCTTGCTTTCATCTTGCCTTCACATTTTATCCCAAGGCCTTCCTTGAGGTTTCCCCTTGACTTCTTTCCTTCCCCTAGGTTGCACCTTCTCTTCTCCTGGTTTCTCCTTGCCTTATCCTAAGTTTCCTCTTTCCTTCCCCTGGTTTCCCCTTGCCTAGCAGTGCAGAAAGGTCTCTGCTCCGCATGGGATGCCTGCAGGAATATAGTGAGTGGCTACAAGGAGACCTAAGCAACAGGGATACGGCCCTACACAGAAATAGTTCCTCTTTTTTTTGCAGGTTTTCCAGTTCTAAAAAATAAAAATGCTCTTCATCTCCTTTTAGACAGACTGTCTTACCATGTGTCATTCTGTATATCTATGCAATGCTGTTCCTTTGCTCGCTCTTTCCTACAATCTTCAAAACTAGAAAAAAAGAAATCAGTGTGTGTAGTGACAGCAGCCTCAGCCAGTCCCAAACCTATCCATTTCCCCTTAAAAATAATACAAAGAGGATGGGTGGGGGAACCTTTTCTCCTGTGGTTGCAGATCTCCCAACCCAGCACTCCCTGTGCACATGTGGATGCTCTCCACGGGGGCTGTGGTTGTTGGGCTGTGAGCTGGAGCAGGGCACGGCTCCCACTGTTTGTTTGCTGCATTTTGTCTCTGCCATTCTGCCCTTGTTGTGGTTTTAACATTCAGTGACCTGGGTATCTCGGAAGGCTGTTTTGCTTCAATAGGCGTATGATGAATTGATCTTAATTAGCTTGTGGAAATAATATAAGCCTGAGCATTAAGCGCGCTTTGTTAGGGTTTTGACATGTTCTTTTATCTGTACATCTACAAATAAAATCAGGTAGATTAGCAGTCACTCGGAAATTGTTGTTGTGAGTCACTGGCTCACAACTGCTGTGGGCTGCCTGTCCCCACTGCTGTTAGTCACCCGTGGGCAGCTCGTGGTGTTGGGGCAGGGCTCAGCCCCATTGAATTGCCTGAGGTTTGCCTCTCAGCTGACCCCTGTGGTTCCAGCATCCCCCCCTGCAATTCCAACCTCCCATCCCTCTTGGCTCTGCCGTGCCTCAAGGCAGAGCATGAGCCAAAACCACACATCTGTGGAGCTCGTCTGGTTGGTGTAAACACACATCCAGCCCTCGGATGGTATCAGGGCACATGTGTGATGGATGGATACGGGCATCTGTGATCAGACCTCAGCAGCATTTTGGCCTCTGGCTCCCATTTAAGTGCCGGCTGTTAAAGACCAGGTCAAAAATCTGCTATAAGTCAGCGGTGTGGCTGCTCCAGGCTCAGTGCTGAGAGCCATCTCCGTGTGCTACGGGACCTGCAGATGGCTGTTCACCTGGAACCAGCTAATAACGAGTAAAAGCTCGCAGGGAGCTTCTGTGCTACTGCAGCCAGGCTGAGCCTATAGGGAAGGATAAGCCCGTGGGTACGTGCAGCAATCAGCTACATCCCACCGCCAGAAAGTGAGCAGACATGGAAAGGAAAAGCTGGATAAGTAGGAAAAGGATGGTCTGCAAAGGGCGGTGGGGATGGGAGAGAGATGCGATGGCACGGGGAGAACGGAGAGGATGAAGTGGTGGAGCGGGATGGCAGGAGGGGCACGAGGGGCGGCACAGCGCTAGGGAGAACCACAGGATCGCAGAGGGGCTCGGGGGGCCTCAAAGATCGCCCCGCCGTGGGCACGGTCGCCAAGCACTCGATCGGGCTGCCCGGGATCCCACCTGCAGGCTGCTACAGGTAGCGAGCGAACCGGGGCCCGAGTTAACCTTAAGGCGAGGGAAAGCCGACGGCGAGAACGGAGCCCGCTGCGAAACGGGGCGGCCCTGCGGCGGGCGGCGGGCGAACGGGACCGGGGGGCGCCGGGCCTGGATCCGAACGGGGCCGGGGCGGGGTGGGGGCGGAGCCGGGGGCGGAGCCGGGCGGCGGCGGCGGGCTGGGGCGGCTCAGTGCGCCCGGCGCCGCTCGCGTCTCCCCGCTTCGCCTCGCGTCGCTTCGCCGCGGTTCTCCCGCGCCCGGCCCGGCATGGCCGCTCCGCCGCGCCGCCGCTCCGCGTCTCCGGCCCCGCCGCCGCCGCCGGTTCCTCCGGCGCTGCTGGTGCTGGCGGTGCTGCTGGGCGGCGGGCCCGGCGCGGCGGCGGTGGCGGCGGCGGCGGCGGCGTCGCGGGAACCCCCCGGTCCGTGCCGCGTGAAGACGGTCACCGTGTCCACGCTGCCGGTGCTCCGCGAAAACGACATCAGCTGGAGTGGAGCCCCGCCGCCCGCCGCCGCCGATTCCCGTCTGCTGCTCTTCGTCCGCAGCGAGCTGCCCGGCCGCGTCGCCGTGCAGGACGATCTGGATAACACCGAGCTGCCCTTCTTCACCCTCGGTAAGCGGCGGCCGCTCCCGGCCCGGCTCTGCCCGCAGCGCCCGCAGCCCGCAACGGCACCCGGCGTTGCTTCGCGGCTTTCCGTTCTCTCTCCGTTCTTACAGAAATATCGCTGTTATTTTCTATCGGGGAGGGATTTCAGCGGGGCCCGTGCTAACCTGCGAGTCAGCGCTCCGTGCCCGGTGCCGGGCTCAGCCCCGGGGGAGGCACCGCGGCGCCGGGTCTCTTTTCTCGGCAGCCCGCATTTCTGAACGCTTCGTCTCGGTGCTCTTCAGCTCGTTCTTGCTTCGTGCCCAACTCCCGTGATAGGCTCTGTTGCGGAACGCCTGCGGACTTTCTCTCTGTTTTCGCCTTTGTGGGGAGGGGGATTGCGCTACAAATAGCCGTGTGGCCGTGCTTTGGGTGTCGGTGCCCGGGGTCGGGGTGCCCCGGGCTTCGTCCGGTCCCTTTCAGCCCTTTGTGTGCCATAAGCAGCGCCGCTCAGCCCGAGCGAGCTGCTCAGAATTCTGCGTGGAGTGCTGGCTGTGCGCTGTGCCAGAGCGCCGACGGCTTCTGCTGATCTCTTTAGCCACCGGCTTTCTTGCATTTTGGTGTCTGTACATAAGGTAATCCCTGCTGAACTTCGTGTCCGAGCTGCTGCTCGGCGCAGCTGGGCTGCGTGCAGTGGGTGCCCAGAGCTGCTCTGTGTGGGCACCGAGCACCGTGTCCCCTCGTGCAGTGACTGCTGTCCTCCAGGTGCAGTGGGAGATCAGCCGGCTGTGCCTCCCGCTCCCTCCACCCCCCCTCCTGGGAAGCTTCATGGCAAATCCCTGCAATAAATAAGTTGGTGACACTTCTCAAACTGAGCCTTTTCCATCCTGCCTTTGCCATGTGCCTCCCTTCAGCGCAACTGCCGAAATCCCCCACAACCCAGCTGCTCTATTTCAAGTAATAGAAGTGGGAATCCAAGGCTGGATGCAGTTGGAATGACATTTGCCTTACAATGATTAAAAGTAACAACAAGTTTTGTGGTTCGCTGCCTTGAATTTCCCGATTAGAGCATGGTTTCTTCAGGGACTGAGGGTGAATTGGGCACTGATCTAAATATATCAGAAGGCAGAGAAACCCCTCTGCGTGCAGTGTAGGTTACAGCTCAAGTTGGAGGAGAGAAATGTGTCTTGATAGATCCGAGACGTGATCTTGTCTTGCAAATCCTATTGCTGTGACTGACTGCTGGTAGAGAGACCACGGCTTGGTCTGAGAAATCCCTTCTCCTTGCTCAGGGTGTTGGTTATGTGTGTTTTCTGGAGTACAGGGCACGTTTCTTGCAAAGCTGTGTTTCTGTCGCTGTCACTTTGCGGATGTGAGACCCCCGCCGTGCAGGTGTAGTGCAGCTAAATGGGGCACTGGGGTGGCTGCTGTAGGCCTAAAGCACTCAGTGGGATGCCATCCTGAGGAGGGAAAGCCCTCTTCCTTCCCCACAATCTGTCTCATGGATTGTGGTGGGTGCTCTGATATCTCAAAGCTGTTGTGTTTCTTCCCATCTCCTGGTGTGGCAACTGAGCTGAGCTATGGGTCAGTGCTTTGCTGTTCCACTGCTGGCAGTGAAGTTTTGTGCTTTTTTCCTGCTGCTCCTAAACTGAGCAGGGGTTGGGGACTGACTGGAGAGCTGCTGCCGCCTCAAAGGGGGCTCTTGGAGGTGAGAATTGTGCTGCTGGTGGGAGATCAGTGCAGTCGCTAAGCTGGGATTGCTTTAAATGCTTCCCTGTGCCGAATTCTTCGGTAGTCCCCATTGATGGTAAATTTCTGACGTTTGTTGTGTGTTGCTGGATGTGTTTGCTGGGTGGTTAGGCTGGAACAGAGGGAGATGTGTAAGGGCTGAAGTCCCACTGCTTTCCAGCCTGACAGAGGCTCCTCAGTGCCTCTGAGCCCAGGCATGAGCACAGGCTGCTGGCAGCTCAGTGGGTGAAGCTGTGGTGAGGAGCTCTCTTAAAACCCAGTGCTGGCGTTGTGGTCTCAGAAGAAGTGAAATTATTTGGGATAATAATGTGATCCTGCTCATGTGCAGCATGGCGGCTGCTGGGTGATGCCCTCGCTGTCCCTGCCAAGTGCTGCTGCCACACACTGCCCTGCTCCATCCCGGGACCAAAGCTCTTCCAGGCATTAAAGCCTTGCCCTGACGTGGGTATGGGTTGGTTTGAGTGCTGTGGCTGCAGGAGGTGTCCTGTCCTCTTGGGTCCTGAGCCCCTGCTGGAGGATGGGGGTCTGCAGCCAGAGCCTCGTCTGCAGCTGTGCAAAACTTCAGCTGGATTTGCAGGCTGATGGGTGGAGGGAATGGCTGCTTGGAGCCGGTGGGTGCTGCAAAGCACAGCCAGGAGCCCTGCTGGTTGGGAGGTGGCTCTGTGCTGGGGCTGTCCCTGTTAAGGGGTGGTGGGGGTCCGGTGTGGCCCCAAACTTTGCTCCCTCCTCGCGTTGCTTCTGCCTGTGGCAGCAGTGCCTGCAGGCAGCACTTGGGGCCCTTCTCTCCAGCTCTGAGCCATGTGTTCCCTCTGTGGATGCACAAAGGATGGTTCTCCCTTTTCCCCATGCTTGTATTACTTGAAAATCAGACAGCAAAGCGCGGTGATGGCAGGAGATGACAAATGTAACTTCACCACCAGCGCATTATGAATTGCTGCGCATCCCCTTTCCTGAAACAGCCTCCTGCCCTTTCCTTAACCTTGGGTACAACCGATGCTTTGCGGTATTATTATTTTTTTCCCCCCCACCTCTCATTCTTCTGGTGTTACACTGCGAATGGCGCAGCGTGCCATTGACTTTGTTCCTGCACGGCCAGGCTGTGTGAGGTGTGTGCTGTGCTGCAGTCCGTGCCGTGCACCACACAATAGCAGCACTCTGCCTGAAGTGCAATTTGGGAGCGGAGCAGTTTGCTTCCGTGCCTCATCTGGATGAGCAAAATGTGCACACAGATACAGAGGGAGGAAGAGGCAGGCAGGCAGGCAGACGTTTGCTGCTCTTAGCCGATAGTGGCTTACGTAAGGATGGTTTACTTACATGGCTTTGGTGGTGCAGCGTGCCCTGCCTGCAGTGCTGGGGCTATTGGAGTGGTGCTGTGCATCACCTGCATCCAGCCCAGTGCAGGTATCTCCGTCCTGGAGCCACGCAGCTCCTCCAGCACTTCTCTTTTCTCTCTGAACTTTTCTTGAAGCCATCTTGGAACTTCTCTTTTTCTCCAGGATAAGAATGCATTACAATAATGGAAAGCACTTAGTTCCTTGTTGATTGTTTGAATTTACTGCTTTTTTTTTTTTCTTTCTTTTGAGCAGACGTGAGCAGGGTTTTGGTGCTCTTTGCTTTTGTCAACAGCTGTGGGTTTTGTGGAGCAGGTGGGGAGACTGAGGGCTGCCTTGAACCCTGCTGGGAATGGAGCTTCTTGGTGCTGCTTTAAAGGAGGGCAGGTCCTCCAGGTGCTCAGCCTGCTGGGCAGAGGTTTGGTCAATCAAGTGCTATTTTTTATTTCTCTTATATTGCAATACCTGAGGTTTAGGTCAGATCTGCATGGATGGGGACAACCTGGGGAGGGCAGTGGCACTGCAGCACTACTGAATGCTGCGGTTGCATTTCTCCCTGTGAGCTCTGGGAGGGGGTTCTGGGCTCAAGGTCCCTCCACAGTGGATGCAGGGGAGTGAGCCCTGTAGCACCCAGAGGGCTGTGGGCACAGAGGTGTTCATGGGGGTGGGTCAGCCCTGAGTGCTGACCCCAAAGCAGAGTCAGACGTGGCGCGTCCAGCACGGTCAGGTGGGCTTGCATGAATTTGGTTTTGTCTCCAGGAGAGAAATTCCCAGCTCAAACTGGAATCTGTAGCTGTATTGGAAGCTGTACTCGGGGAATTGCTGCTTTCCAAGAGTACCCGTGTTGACCAGCTAGTGGCAACAGAAGATTAACTATAGCACAGGCAGGCAGCGCTGCGCGGGGCTGGCGGCTGGAAGGCTGTGCTGGGATCCCCTGCTCCCCACGGCAGCAGTGGGGTTTGGGACGTCGCTGTGCCAGGAGCGAGCTTTGTTACTGCAGGGAGAAATGTGCTTTTCTCCAGGAGGTTTCTCTATGCACACCGGGGCTGGGGTGGGGGGTGAGCATCCTCCAGGGCAGCCTGTGCTCAGTGCAGGAGGGCACTGCCTCCAAAATATGCTACCTGTGCCTTTCTAAGCCCTGGGTATGGCTGTGAAGCTGGGCTGGCTAGCCAACAAGCCTCAGAGCTGCCATAGTGATGGGGTGCTGCTGCTGGAACCCCCTGAGCTGAGGGGCTGTGCTGGTGCCAGGGAAAGGAGTGCAGGCACAGGTCTGTGTGAGCCAGGATGGGGACAGATTGATGTCACCTGTGGGAGCAGTGAAGGGCTGATCTCATGCTGCTGGCACATATGTTAGCAGTCACAGGTGGCTGGAGAAGCACCTCCAGCGCAGCAAAATGCCTGGTGGAGCATGGGGGCAGATGGGCTGGAGGGAAAAGGGGAGGAAGTAGACATGCCTTGCTTGAAGCCTTTCATTGACAATGCTGTCCCCGTAGTGCAGCTCGTTTTGGGAATTTCCCTCCTGCGTTGAGCAGTGGGAGACCTCGACCAGCCCTCCTCCCTGTGCCGGCATCGGGCAGGGATCTGCCTGTGTGTAACCAGCTGAGGAAGTGGTGCCACTTAAAAGAATTGAATGCTCGTGCTGCTGCTCGGGTCCCGGCTAATTTGGTTAAGGTTTCCAGTGTCCAGACAGTATGGAGACACTTAATGGTATTGAAGAAGCAGAATGGTATGCGGAGGGGGTGAGCAGCAGTCGCAGCTTCCTGCGTCTGCACTGCTGGGCAGAGCTTTCTGGCAGGGAGATGGGGCAGATAGGGGCTGGCAGGGAGGGAGGCACATGTACTTGGGGGAGGCACGAGTCCCTCTGTTTCTCATTACCAGTTCCCTGCCAGTCTTGCACCCCTCCCTCTGTGCCTCCAGCTCCGCTGTCTCCGTGCAAGACAAAGTCTGCGTGAAACCAGACTGGCTTTGAAAGCAGCAGAGAAAGGGGAGAAATTTTCCATTAGCAGCATCAGCAGTAAAAGAGATTTCCCAGTCACCTGGTAACTGCTGTGTTTAGGAAGATTATGGTGCTGATGGGGCTGCTCCTAGGCATGTTCAAAGGAGCTGTCCTGGTAGGGATGGGGAGCGGTGCTTTTGGGATCGGGGACCTTTCTTTCTGTGGTGTTGGTGGGATGCTCCTGTGGGGAGGTGCTGTGCTTGCTGCAAAGACCTTAAAGTAAACTTAGGGTGGGAACTGACCCTCCACAAAGCAAATGGCAGACGAATAGGCAGTGGGTCCAAGGATGCCAGTGGTGGATCCACTGGAACCACCACCTCTCCACACTCATTCTCTTCAGTTGTGTCCCATTTGGGCTCGAGGCTGGGGGTGCCTGGCTGTGGCTGTATCAGTTCCCTGTGGTGTGGGATGGGGAGATGCAGGAGGCTGGCAGTCCCCCAGGACATCGATGTAAGAAGTCAGCTGTACTGCTGTCTTTGAGGCTTTGGGTCACGTTCTTTTTCCCTTTCCTTATCTCTTGGTGGGACAGGTTGGGCTGAGGCTGCAGTGCCTGCTTCAGTCATAGTTCTTTCTCGTCTCCTGTAACTCTCTGCTGTGTAAATTAGAGTTTAAGCTCCCTCCTGCCAAGCTCCAGTCTGGGGGGTTTCTCCCTGGGTTTTTCTGCAGCTGGTGTCACTTTGCAGTGGAGCTCTGTGTCTCCCAAGGCATGGGAGAGAGATGGAGGGCACTGGGAGGAGGTACCCATAGGTGAGGTTGGGAAGGGATGCAGAGGGCGGTGGACTGGTGTGCATTCCCCTCCCTCGCCCTTCCAAACTGTGCAGAGCAGGCTCCAGCTACACCCGCAGATTCATTTATAGGTCTCAATTCATTCTCATCTCCCAAAGCTCTCCCTGGTCCTGACCTGCAGTGGGCTTTGGCGTATGAGGCTCTGAAACTGAAGAGGAGGGATGCTGCAGAGGAGCTGCTGGCAGCATTTTGGGGACCTGACAGGTGCATTTGGCAGGGAGACAGCCTGCAGGCTGCGAGGTGGGTGGCATCGGTCTCATCTGCACAAGCAGCCCACTGGGTGCTGCATCCCCATCCTTGATGATGCCGAGGTGGCTTTATCACACACAGCCCCCGGGCTCTGGCTGAACTTTGTGTTCCAGCAATAAAGCCGAGCTGGGAGCTGTGTGCTGTAACAAAGCCCACAGATGTAACACACTCGTCTTGCAGCACACCTTTCATCTCTAGGAGTTCCAGAGAAGCTTTGCAGATGTGCTGCGCTGCAGGTGATGGAGTGCCATTGGTGATGGCTACGGATGCTCCCTGCGTCACCCCGGGAGCTGTGTGGGGTTGGGTCTCAGCTCAGTGCTGTGCTCTGCTTGTTTTTCCCTAAGCATGAGTTTCCTGGGAGTCAAAGGAGAGCGGTGCAGCTGTTCGTTATGCAAAAGCGGTGAAGAAATATTCTTCCTGGGGGCAGTAGGAGTGGGTGGGGATTAATTTTTGCACGGCTTCAACAGCTTTGGATGTCGGCAGCAGAAGAGTTCACAGGGGAACGTGCCCTCCATGCGGCCCCGGGAAGGTGGGCGATCCAGTTGGAGTGCTGAGAAATGGCTCCTGGCCATAAGGGCAGAGTTCAGCTGTGGGGCAGCACTGGGGGCTGAGACCACGTCTTGTCACCCTGCATTTCCTTCCCAAGTGACACCTGCTCCTGGCATCCCCAGAGCTGCAGTGGTGGGAGTTTAAAGCTCTGTCGTTGGTGGCAGCGCCCGAAAATCCACATTGCAAGTGGGAGAAGTGGCACTAAAAGAAGCCGTCATCAGAGGCATATGCTTGAAAAGCTGAAGTTAGCTCAAATCTATTTCGGTTTGGAGTGGTGCTCACTTAGCCTGCGTTGTTTAGCAGTTAGTTTATGGGATGCATTTTCCCATCCTGTGTCGCTCCTTCAACGCGTGCTATAAAACTGTAAAATCTCAACTTGCCTTCTCTCATACCCGTTAAGGGCATCCTGGTGCACGGGAGATGGAGGATGTGCGGTGTGCAGCGTGGAGGGAGGTCGGGGCCGCTGCCTGTAGGGGCTGCTCACAGCCAGCGTGGGGGATTGCTGCACGGCAGCTCGCACCGTCCTGGGCTTTGCTCTGCTCTTGCAGCAGCTGGCCGTGCTGCCGAACAGCAGGCTGTGCCTTAAGCACGCTGTGTGCTGTGCCACGTGGGAATCGGGCTGAGAATCACAGTGATGGCATCAGGGCAGGGTTTGGGCTTTGCTGATTTAGGGTGTGGGGATACCTGTGGCATCCTACAATTGAATGCTTTACCCAGAATGTGTGTGTGTCTGGGAAGATGGTCTCTGCTGCCCAGGCTTGCTTTGCAAGCTGTTGTAAACCTTCCCCTCCTGAGGGGTTTTACAGCATGTTTCAATGAGCCACTGGAAGGCAAAACAGGAAAAAAAATCCTGTTTGCAGCACTGCTCCCAGCTGGGCAGCCTGGGGCAAGGTGGGGATGCTGCAGGAAAGCTGTGCTTGGTGAGAGCCCTCCCTCTGCACAGCAACCCTTCTGTGTTCCTCCACAGCCCCCACTCTGCTGGTGGGGACCTGCGTTTGGCTCTTGAAATTCTTTGGCATATTGCTGCACAGCCTTGGTATGTGTGCTGTGAGTGATTTTTAAACTCGGTTTGCAGCAGACCTTGGTTTGCAGAGCCTCCCCTTCCTGCAGCAGGAATGCTGCACATCTGCAGCAGCTCCGTGGTCACCTCCCTGCGGGGTGTTGTCCCACATTGCTGTGTCCTACATGGAGCTGGCACGGGGCAGCAGCTCCTCACCTTAGGGTGGCTGGGAAGTGAAGAAGTCCATGCCCTGGCTGTGGCGCAAGTTGCAAACGTTGCCTGTTAACGTGGGATTGCAGTTATCACTGCTTGTTCTGATTGCTTCTCTGTAAAACGGTTCTGAAGGCACCTGAGGGCAAAGCAGGAGGTGTTGATATTCTTCTTTTGCTGTTGTTGGGTGAGGGAAGGCTTGGATGGAAGAAAAGCTTTGCTGTTTGTAATGGTGCTTCTCACCTTGTCTGTAGCAGCTGGAGGGCATGGGTACTGGGGAGTGAGCTGCAGCTTCCCTGGGACAGCTGGGAGCGTGTTGCTCAGCCTGCTCTACTTGCAAATCCATCCTGATACCTGCAGGGATGGGAGCTGCCCAGGGAGCAGCGTCTGTACCCAAGGGAAGGACTGCAGCAGGAGCACGGTCCACTGGGGCCACCAGGTCCATTCTGTGCAGCTCTCAGGAGCTTGCTGCTGCCTTTGGACATGGTGCTTGCTTGCACTTGGCTGCAGCAGGGATCTGTGCCTCTTGTATAAGCTGCAATGATCGCATAGCATCTCCATCAGTTCTTCATCCATCCACACTTCCAGCCCTCCAGTTCTTCATCCACCCACCCATCCATCCATTTCTCCATCCATCCCTCCGGTTCCCAATCCACGCATCCATCCCTTCAGTTCTCCATCCCTCCATCCGCCCCTCCAGTTTTCCAGCCATGCACCCAGTTCTTCACCCACACATCCATCCCTCCAGTTTTCCACCTGTCCACATATCCATCTACTTCTCCACCCATTGCTCCAGTTCTTCATCTTTCCATCCATCCCTCTGGTTCCCATCCATCCACCCATTTCTCCATCCATCCCGTGTCTCCCAGCCATTCTGAGTGCTGATCGAGGGTCTGTGTGCAGGGAGGGGTGTTTGTGTTAATTAGTGCTAGATGAAAGGAAGAGTTGTCGTTACTCAGAGGGCAACGTGTTCCAGTTTTATTGCAACTCCTTGGTGTAGGGCTTTAAAGTTGCATGTGTATGTGAACAGTAAGTTAGAAAAGATATTTTCAAGCAGAAAGGGCAGCATTGTTATGAAAATGCTGAAGGGGAATCGTGACACTGTTTTGAAGATGAAAGTATTAGAGCAAATTTAAACTGACATGTTTAAAAAAGAAAAAAAAAAGTTTGCATGAAAGACAGGTCTTGACTGTCTTCCCTGACAAATCTTCCCTGGCCAGAGGTGGCACAGCCCATGTGGAGGCTTTGGCTGTTGTCTGTGGCCCAGGAGGATGCGATGGTGCTGGTGGTGCTCCTGGAGCTGAGGAGCGGTGGGAGCAGCTGTGCTCATTGTGGTTCAAGCTGGTCTGAAAGCTGACAAATGCAAACAAATTTTTCACAGCTGTTTAGCAAGTATCTGCATAATGGATTAGCCAAAGGACAACATCTGGGCTGTGGGTGGAGGGGGGAGGCTGGAAATGGCCTCCTGCAGCCCTGGGCTGCTCTAGCTGGGGTAGGGGCTGGCTGTGAGTGTAAGGGCAGGAGGGGCAGAGCGTGGGGAGTTCCCAGCTCACAGCCTTCTACCAAGACTTCTCTAGAGACTTCTCCATCTCTACAGCCTCTGCTTTGCCTCTCCTGTCGGAGCTGCAGGCCATAGAATTGTGGAATGCCCCAAACCAGGGATCCTAGAATGGTTTGAGCTGGAAAGGACCTTTAAAGCTCATCTAGTCCAACTCTCTGCAGTGAACAGGGACATCTGCAGCTTGATCATAGAATACCCCGAGTTGGAAGGAACCCATTAGGATCACTGAGTCCAGTTCCCAGCTCCATGCAGCACCACCACCCAAACCCAATCCCAGTGTCTGAGTGGTGTCCCAGTGTCCCTTGAGCTCCAGCCTGCTGCCCTGGGAGCTGTGCTGTGCCCACCACCCTTTGGGCTACAGCCATTCCCCAGCCCTCCCCTGCCAACTCCATGCCATCCCCTTGGGTGCACCCTGCTGGGATGCAGGACAGAAGATGACATCTGTGGTGTGTGATGGTCGGGTAGCACAGCTGGACACCCATCTGTGCCTCTGCTTGGCATTTTCTTTTCCTTGACCTAAATGCATCACCGTGGGGTGATGGGTTCACGTTGCTGTTAAGCTCCAGTTTCCATTGCGTGTTCTCAGATACCCAGTGCCTCTGAGGCTGTGCCCTGTAATTAAAAGCCATCTATTATGATGTCTGAGGGGGCTGTGCTAGTTACAGGGCCGCGAGCCCTGGCCTGCTGCAGAAGCACTGTCAGGCAGTTCCTTCATCAGAAAATAGGCACCAAAAATTCTTCTTCCACCCCCAACTTTGTCTTCCTGCCAGTCCTGGATTCCAGGTTTATTTCAGGGTCCTTTCTTTTGGGTTCGGGTGGGTGTGCAGTGAGTATTTTTTGCCATGTGAGTCTGACAGGCCCTCGGGGAGGATGAGTGGGTGCCTCAAAGCTTGAGGGAGAAGCTTGGCAAATGCTTCATTTCCAGGGATCTCTTTGCATTTTTGGCTGCAGCTGCTTTTTTATTCCTGCTGCTCTTCAACTTCTGTGGAACAGCTCAATGCCACCCCAGCAGCACCACCATCCAGGAATAGTGCTTATCCTGTTCCTAGAAAGCTTGGCAATGGAACCTGGGCAGGTCCTGCTGTTCTCCCACTGTTTCCAACCTCTGCGTTGTGTTGGATGGGACAGCCCTGGGCTCCCTCTGCCTGCTGCTCCCACGTGTGAGTGTATCATGTACCAGCATGGTGACATATTGCTATGGTGGCTTCTGGAGGAGGGGAGAGAAGTGGAGAGACTGGTTTGCAAAGCAGGGCTTGGTGGTGGGACAGTGATCTGGGAGTGTGGTTGGGACTGGGGATCACAGAGTCTTTGGAGTTGGAAAGGACCCTTAAAGGCTACCTGGTCCAATTCTGCTGCCATGACCAGGGACACCTGCAGGGTGCTCAGAGCCCTGTTACCTCACCATGAATGTCTCTGGGGATGGAGCATCCACCACCTCTCTGGGCAACCTGTGCCACTGCCCTTATTGTGAAAAACTTCTCTCATATCCAACTAATCCATTCACCCTTATGCTATCACAGTGTACCCTGCTAAAGAGTTTGTCCCCTTCCTTCTCACAGCCCTGTAGATACTGACAGGCTGCTCTCAGCTCTCCCTGCAGCATTCTCTTCCCCATGCTGCACTGCCCAAGCTCTCAGCTGTTCCATCCCTTGGTGCACTTCTGTGTTGCTCCTCTGGATGTTCTTCAACAGATTCATGTCTCTGTTGTACTGATGACCTCACATCTGGATGCAGTACTCCAGGTGAGATCTCAGCAGCACAGAGCAGAGGGGCGAGGGGGCTGAAGGAGGTGAAAGCAGCATGTTGGTTGGAAGGTAGAGGAAAGGGAAGCTTTGGCCTTATGCAGATCCATCTGGTGGATAATGGGGCTTTGGAGGGGTTCTGGGCTCTGCGTTGTGCCCTTGCTGCTGGCTCACAAGGTGACCTTGACTGAGTGAGCAGTGCGTGCTGCTCAGTGCATAGCAAGAAGAGAAAGATGTGAGTGGGGGGAGATGTTATATGGGCTGAGCATCCTGGGCTGTGCCCATTGCCCATCTGATGGCAGCAGCTCCCCAAGGGGCTGGTGGGTCTGGCTGTGGTGGCACAGTCCCATTAGCAGTTAGGGTGCTTCTTTGCTTTTCCTGTACTAAAACTGCTATGCTTTGTTTCAAGTTCCCCTCCTCTCCAACACATGCACAGCATCTCCTGATCTATGCTGAGGGGTAACCTTAGCAACTCTGCTTTAGGAGATGTGGGGATGCACGCAGCTGCCTTGCACAGGACCCCAGGAGCGTTTCCTTTCCCTGGGGTCACTGCAGTGCCCACCCTGCAAAGCAGCATGCATGCGAGCAGCTGCATCTGTGCTGCTCTGCTTTCCTTGCTGATGCATGGGCTGGGTGCACTGCCTGGTGCTGCAGTCTTGTGGAGAAGTAAGAGAGGGAGTGCTGCAAAAATCGTGGGTTGCAGGAGCCTTGCCTTCTGCTCACCCCATCTCAGGTGCAGGCAGTAAGTAGCCTTTGGCTACTCCAAGTGCTGCTCAGAAATCTTTCTTTTTTTTCTTTTTGTTATTATTTTTTATAGCAGCTGGGAGTGAGCCAGGGCGAAAATGAGCCGAGGCCGCTGAAGGGAGATAAGCTGAGACGTAAACTGTGATTTTCTGCCCTGTGAGCCCTATGCATGGATTTCATCTTTTAATGGAAGTGCAGTAAATAAAAGCCATTTTCACAATAAGCTGAGCAACAGGTCATAAGCGTCTGAGCCACTGAAATTGATAGAAGTGAGCTAAGCGTAACAAATCTCCCAAAATTGCACCAGACTCCACTTGTATCTAGTCCCTTCCTGCATCTCACCAATTACAGCAAATGGCAATTATTTCTGAGCCAGAGATTTCTCTGAATAAAACCTCACTCAAACCGGAGATGCTTTATCTTCTTTTTAAATACATTTGTGCCAGAGGCAAAACCCCCGATGGGGAGAAATCCCATTTGATGGGGGCTTTCCCATGCAGTGTGCACGGACAGTCAGTGCTGGCCATGCATCTTGTCCTTGTTGGGTTGGAGCATCAGTCACCATCCCTGGAGGCGTTCAGGGAATGTGGCACTGGGGGATGTGGTCAGTGAGCATGGTGGGCTGTGTTCCACCTCTGGCTTCTCTCTGCTTTTCCAGCTGGGTGCAGTCCTGGGTTCCAGTGGCACCAGTGTTCCAAGGGCAGTGCTTGGGGTGCAGTTCCCTCATCCTCAGTGATTTGTGGGGAGTTATCTGGGATGTTATTTGTGCACAGTGCTCCCCACCCAGTGCAAGATGCGCTCAGCCCTGCTTCTTCCCTGTGCACAGCAGTGGAGTTGCTGGGTGCTGCTGGAGTTGCTAATGGAGGAGACCCTCTATGCCATAAGACAGTGGGCGAAGGAGGGTCTGTGGGCTCAGATTGATGCCATCAGTGCTCCCTTATCAGATAACCCTGGGGAAGCTGGGTGATCTCTGCTTGGATTTCTCTGGGAGTTGTAGATGAGCAGCTCTTCATTGGGTGTGCAGGGCTGCTGATGTGGCATCCTTCTGGCTCCCTGAAACACTGCAAAAGGCCTTGAATTGCCCAAGGAGCAATTTGTCTCTCCAGTGCTGGTAGGGGAAGCGCATTGCTGGGAGTTGTGCGTGGTGTGGGGAAGGACAAGGAGGGGTGCAGTGTTCTCACAGCCTCAGCGAGCCCTGGGATGCTTCGGATTGCTCCATCCTCCCTTGAATGCAGATGGCCCTGCTGCCCTCTGCTCGGTTTAGCAAGCACTCTCTTTGTTTCCTTCCGCCTTAACCGGCTGTAATCCGTGCCCGGCTCTGCCCCTTACTGGGCAGCCATTTATTTTCCTTAATCTTTTATGAAGCACTTTTATCATAAGCTCTCCGAAAATCTGCTGAAATTAGACCCTCTACATCATCTTCCTCTGTTCTGAAGCCTTTCCTTGGCCGCCCGTATCACCAGGGCTGCCTGGTGCCTCTCCTCCACCGTTCCTTATGGAAGTGCTGCTGCCCTGACCTGCTCAGGTTGTGCTGTGTTCCCTTCTGCATTGACTGACCCCGGCTGCATCTTTCTGTCCTGCAGGCTGATATTTAACTGTTGAGTCCACGGGTGTGCAGGGAAAGGGGTGTGCAATGTGTGGTTGAGCCTGGCTCTGTGCTGGGAGTTTTGTTCTTTCCCATGATGTGGATGAGGCTCGTTCTCCAGGCACACACCTGTGGCCTTTCCCTGATGTGGAAGATAGCATCACTTGGCCACCTCTCTGTATGTGGAGGGGAAATAAGGCTGCTCAGAGCAAGGCCCCCAGCCTTGCAGGTTGAATCATAGAATGGCCTGGGCTGAAAAGGACAACAGTGATCATCCAGTTCCAACCCCCTGCTATGTGCAGGTCACCAACCAGCAGACCAGGCTGCCCAGAGCCACATCCAGCCTGGCCTTGAATGCTTGCAGGGATGGGGCATCCACAACCTCCTTGGGCAACCTGTTCCAGTGCCTCACCACTCTCTGAGTGCATGAGTCTGTCCTGCAGCTAGAGCTGCAATTAGCTAAATTCAGGCTGAAGATGAGGCACGAATCCCCAAATGAAATTAGCTGGCCGCTGCTGGATGGGGCCATGCTGTGTGACTGTGGCCATCACCTGCTCAGAGTAGCCCCTTTCTGGCAGAGCTGCTCATCTGTCTCCTCGAGATGAGTTCTCCCTGCTGGGATGGGTTGCTCTCAGCTGATAGGGACATCACCTTCTGCATCCACTTGGAAAACTGGAGTTTAGAGAGGTCAGAACCGAGAGTGAGGGTTAATGTTTTATATTGTTTAGACCAGAGCTGTTGCTTTCATGATCTGATGTGCTCTGGCCATTCTAGGAGCGTTGTTCTGTTCTAGGAACAATGGCTCTGACCAAACAGGAAAAGTTTATACCTTTATATACGTGTGTGCATGTATAGAAAAGCGGATTTAAACATGTTGGCTAATCCATTGCAAGTAATTGTTATTGGTTACACAAATTACTGGCAATATTGCTGTGACTGTATTGCAGCTTAAATTCTCACTTGATTGCTAGCACATAATTTTTAGCAAATAACTAAAGCATTCCAACTTAAACATTGTCACAGTATCCTTTAAATAGGCAAATGAGGTAATTACAATCTCCTTGGATAATGGGATGGCTTCTACCTATAGCGGGCACATGGTGCATTTTAGTGATTTCAGCAAGCCTCACCAGTCTGCCTGTCCTTAAGTGATAGTTCTGTAGAGCTTAAAAAAAATCAACTTTGTCTGGGTTGATGGGAGCTCTGTGAATAGAAGGGGGAGGATGGAGCCGGCGGTGTTTGGGTGGGAAATGTTGCTGTGATGTGTCCTGGGCACTGGGAAGGACCTGGCTCATAAGGTGGAAGTGAATTGTACTTTGAGTCAATGCATATTGCAGTAGGTGAGTCCAGTGCTGTAGGTTGGTCAGTGTCCAGCCCTCAGAATTGGAAAGGTGTGTGAGTGCTGCAGTTGAGGGGCACCCACTGCCAAACCTGTCCCTTGGGGTGCTGGCCCCTTTCCTCAGCCGTGCTGATGTTTGGTCCAGGAGGGAAAGCACAGCTGCAGAGTGAGCCCAATGGCTGTACCTCACCATGCTCACCACTCTCACGTGCTCACCACCTCTGATGATTGTTCATTTAGGAGCATGCCTGATTGCTGACAGCTTTCAGGAGTTGTGGCACAATTGAATCAGTTCCCTTTCAGTGCATAGAAGCCCTCCAGATTGTAATCACGAGCCATTCTCCATCTCCGTGTTTTGCCCAGCAGGCAGCTGCCTCCACTGTGTTCCTTCTGCTCCTCCCAGCCTGCTCCCTCCCTCCTGGGATGCTTTTGCTCCTCTGCCCCAATTCCAAATGCTGAGGTCCCTGCAATGGGCTGGGGACCAATGCTGTCTGCCCAGAGTGAGCCGATGCACTGAGGGTCAGCAAGTCAATGGAAAATTGAGTGTGGAGAGAATTAGGGCAGCAAGGCATAATAATAAAACCTATTGCTGTTGAAGCTGAGCCAGGAGAAGCTATAGAAGGAGGGCTGGGTGCCAACTTGAGGGAAAAAGTATGATTCAGGGTGGCCCTTAGCTCATCCATCTGCAAGCTGGGTTGGAGATGGGAATAGGATTTGGGACATGCAAGCAGTGGGGAGGTGATGCTGAGCCCTGTGCTATGCCCATAGTGGGGGAAGGCTGGGCAGGAGGCAGCTTCAGCACAGCAGGGTGTAGAGAGGGATGTGGGGCTGCCCTGAGGCTTGCTCTCTTCCTGCAGCCCCGTGCCTGCAGCTTTTTGCAGCCTTGCTCTGCTTAGCCATGGTTTGGCTGCTGTTGGGAACTGCTCTTCCTCTCCCTGTAGGGTTTGAGGTGGTAAATCTGAAAAGAAATATTCAACAAAGAACAGCTTGGTGCTGTGCTTTGAGCTTTGTTTTTTTGTTGCTCTAGCTGTACTCAGCATGCATGCTTTTTTTCCAAGGGGGAAATCTCCAACTTGTTAAATAGGAGATGCCTGAGGTCCATGGTGTGAAGGGCTGGGTGGAAATTCCTTTGCAATGAAGCACCTGTGCTGCAAAGGCTCTGAGCAAACGTGTGCTAAAGAGCATCCTGTAGGCTTCAGGGGCTGTTTGCTTTGCTGTGATCCCTCCCTTTGGAAAGAAGGGCTGCATGAGAGTGGCAGTCAGCTGGAAAGCAAAACGTAGAGTCCATCCCTGTGATCCTCCTCCCCACAACCAGCCCAGCAGGGGCTGCTGAGCAGGGCTCAGCTCTCACAGCCGTGTTATCGGCTGTCTATAGGCTGCTTTGTCTCTGAGGCTTTCAAACTTTCCTTTGTCCCGAGAAGTCAGAGTAAATTGCAGGCAGCCAGCTAGAACGTGCTTTCCTCAGGGATCCGTTTTCCTCGACAGATAAGCAGGATTTTGTTAGGCATTGAGGACTCTGCAGGCTCCCCAGCCTTCCTGCTGTACAGCTGGTGATTATGGGCTGCAGGATGACACGTGTGCCTGGGGAGCCCCTGACCGAGCTGGGAAACAGGCTAGTGGCTGGGGAAGCACAGGCATCCCTGCAGCATCCCCTCTGCACCTCGTTGCATCCTGCAGCATCCTCAGCTGCACGCATGGATGCTGCTGCTCCCATTGGGGGTTTCCCCAAGGATGGTTTCCAGGTGAGGGAAGAACCAGCTCTCATCCCATTCCAGAGCCTCACCAGGAAGCACATGGCCCCAAATCCAGCTTCAGATCGCAGCCGTGAGCCGGTCCGGGTGGAAGAGCTCATATATCCTTGTTTCTCTAAATGAAGGATGCACTCAAGCAATTGAAAACAACTTCTGGGACAATCTCGTTCCATTATGTCTAATGGAATTGGGTATACGTGGCGCGTAGTGTGTGCTGATATCTTAGAGAAACAAAGAGGGATTTTCCCATTATTCAGAGAATGGATGAGACGTGAAATGAACTCCTCAGAGGCGTTTCAGTTTGTCACAATAGAGCAAAGTGAGTCACATCTGGAGGATTTGGGAACAAAATGTGTGCAAGTTTGTATTCCCCATGTTTGCGTGTTCCTTCCTCTTTATTCCCCCCCCTCTCCTCCTTCCTTCTTTTTCAGTTAAAATTTGTCAGCAACAACCCAAAGTCCAAGGACATTTCTTACAAAGAGGTGACAGCAGCCTCTTGGCTCTGTCCCTCGCTGTCCCCAGGGTGGGCTGGAGCTCATGGCTGTGCTGTGGGGTCTAAGCTTTGCTCTTGGCTGCTGATGCAGGAAAACACACAGGTTTCCAATGGAAGCATCAGCAGGTTCTCCTGAAATGGGTTTTATTTGCCATTCTGTTGGCGAGCCCAGAGGAGATATTGGGTTGTGTCTTAAAAGCTGGCAGTGACCAGGAGGACTGGCGAATGCAGTGAAGCAAAGCAGAGCATCTCAGCTCTTCAGAACGCAGCAGCTGGAGCATACCAGGAATACCTAAATATCCTGGTGAGCTGCAATAATTAATCTCATATTGATAAGTAACCTAATGGAGTCAATGGACTATGGGATGTTGTATGGGCAGCGTTGGGATTGTTCAGTGTTTGCCAGCCAGAGAGGAATCAACAAAGCTTTCCTCACTGTTTGCCTCTCAGACTGTATATTTCCACTGAAGAAACGGGGGAAGGAAAAGGGTGAACGCTCCGTTTGTACCCTTGGGCTGGCTGGATTAGAATTAAAAGGGTAATTTTGCTTGGAGGTATATTGTTTTCCATGTCTGGATTCCAAGAGGTTTTGTTGGGCATCGTGTGGCTGATTCTGCACTGTTGTGTTTTTCTGGGGGCTGGGATAGGGCTGGAGATGCAGCACAGGCAGCAGCTCCCCTCCATCACCTCGTGCTGATTTGGGAAGGGACGTGGAGTCGTTGTTTCATGGCACCAAACACTGTAGTTGGTTTCACCTTCAGCAGCATCGCTTAATTTTCTCCTGCAAAAGTGCTGTCTGAAAATAAGTCTCTGACAGAAGAAACTTAATTAGAAAGAGACATAAATCTCTTCCATGGCCCTGCAAGTGCCCGGCTCCATCCCTGCTCCTTCCTTCTTTGGGTCTCCTCTCTGCTGCACCCTGATGAAGAGCTGCCTTGAAAGGCAAGTCGCAACTCCTAAAAGGACTGTTTCCCGACTTAACAAATCAATGCATTAAAATCTATAAATATTTAATCCCTGCTCGCCCTCTGGAGGAGATCCATGCCTGCTGCCTTGCTCTTCTTCCCCCTCATCCTAAGGTGAGAGCCCTCCCCATGGCACCCCATAGCATGGCTGCCCGCTGTCTGTAGGGGAAGCCCTCAAAGACCACAAAGAGCATGGGGAAGCCCTGATGTTTTTTTTAGATGCGAGTCAACTAGCAAGTTGCATGGCATTCCCAGCAGGTTTAACCCTGGAGCTTGTAAGGTTGTGGGAGTTTTGTTTCTAAGCATTCTCCCATCTGCTTGAGATGCCCAGCTTGGCAACATAAAAAGTCTTTGGCAATTATAGATTCATTTGAGTTGGAAGGGACCCTTAAAGGTGGAATCTGTCCCACTCCCCATTCCACCTTCCTGTCCCAACCTGCTGTGGGACGTGGCTCACCCATAGCTCTCATTTCTGTGCATGCTGCAGCCCTGAGCAGCACAGCACCAACCAACCCCCAGGCGAACTCTAACAATCTCTAGAGAACAGACATCAATAATGTGACTTGTGACTGGGGTCCTTCATCACTTGGAACACTGTGGGGTTTTTTTTTTTTTTCCCTCTCCCCACTGCAATTACGTGCAAAGCTTTGCATCACCTGCTGTCAGAGCTCCCAGGGAGAGGCAGGGATTGGCTGAAGGGTTTTTGGGGCTGATGGCTTGAGGGATGGGAGCAGGCCTTCCTTCAGTCACTCCTGTGCTGCTGGCTGTGTGTCAATGAGCTGTGACTTTAAGAAGCCACAACAATATGAGTGCTGGCATTTTTCTGGGGAGATGTACCCCAAAGCATGGTGCTGGAAGCCTTGATGCCCCATTAATGCTGGCAATCAGCATGGGGGCTGGGAGGGCTGCATGATGGCTTCTGCTGCAGGAACCTTGGCCAGGTGTCCTGTTGTCCATGCGTTGTCTGCAATCTGCCCTGTTCTAATTTCTGAAAATAGGAGAGAACCCACTAGGTGAGAGTTTCTGGGGGCTGGCTGTGATGTGGGGATGCAGCCTGCAGGGAGGTGTGTGGGATCCATCCCATGCTGAAAGCCACGAGATGCCGAACGTCTTGATTTCACCCCACTCCCTGAAATGGAAAGGAAATTCCAAAAACTCTCTCTGTGACAACTTTGACACTTCTGTTTCCATTTGCTCCGAAATTACCTTTCAAATATAGTTCAATCCTTCTCCAACAGAAGACCTGTCAGAGAGAGACTCTTCCAGGACAGCTGAGAAGGAGAGGGAGTGCTGCAGCATCCCTCCGAGGGAGCTGAACGTGGCACATCTCCGCTCCCAGCGCTGTGCTGTGCTCTCTCCTCCTGCAGCACGAATCCCAAAGGGAGGCAATGTTCTGAGTATTGTAATTTGATGATAATAATTCAGCATTTACAGAATCTTCCATCTTTGAATAACAAAGCATGTCAGGAAAAAAGAATGTGATCCCCGGTGACAGGCGGGAGGATGAGAGGTGAAGTGACTTTGCTGGGTGAGCTGAGCTGCAGATTTGGGGGTGAAAGCTGCGTTTTGGGGCCTCAAGCTGTAGGGTTTTACCTTCCTGCATTGAGCAGGGAAGGGAGGCTGTGCCAGAGCTTGGGAGAGGATGGAATGACATTGTTCATCTGCAAAACAAACAAAAGCAAGCTCCTGAAAAACGATCCCGCTGCTTTCTGATGACATGTGAAATGTCAGAGCTGAGAGAGCAAGCAGTTTTTGCACTCCTGCCCTTGAAGAAGTGTTCAGACATCTGCATGGAAGCAGCGTCCGTGTTATCATTATACCTAATTGTTCCAACTCCTCCTTATCTGCATGGCTTCCCTTCTGAGATGACCGAGTGAGGGGATGTGGGAAGGGGAGGGGGCAGTGAGTCAAACCCTGGGACTGGAACAGGAGTCGTCTTTAATTAAAGTGCTGCAGCACTGTACTCACTGACGTGGCTCAGCAAGGCACAGCTCGAGGTGCGTGGCGGGCAGGCAGCATCCAGGCAGGCTGGGAGCAGAGTTTGGTGCTGATTGGTGGCTGTTTCTTTCTGAGATCTTTGTTAAATGCTCCTGAATTAGTGGAGCTGCCCACAAGCCTGCTGCTGGGCGCTGGGAGAGAGCAGGGCCTGGTGCATCTCCCCCTGCTCCAATGCCTGTGAATGTGTTCTTGCAGCCTGCTGCCCATTCCAGGCATGTGCTGCCTCTTCTCATCCCTGTGCTCTCGTCATAAGTTGGAAAAGACCACTAAGATCCAACCCCATCCCACCGTGCCCACTGACTGCATCCCTCAGTGCCACATCTCTGCAGTTGTGGAACACCTCCAGAATGGGGACTCCACCACTCCCTGTGCATTATCACTCTTTTGGAGAAGAAATGTTTCCTAGTATCCATCCTGAACTCTCCTGGTACAACTTAAGGCTGTCCCCCTCATGTCCAATTGCTGTTACCTGGGAGCAGAGGCTGGCCCCCATTTTGCCACGGCCTCCTTTATTGCTGGAGAGCACAGTGATGTGTTGAGGGGTTTAAGGAGCCTGGTGTGAGGAAAGAAGGGGCCCAGATTGGGCATCCAGGCTGCAGTGCTGGTGAGAACACACATCCCTGCAATATGCAAAACACTTGCAGGAGCAATGGGAATTTCTGCCTGACCTCAGCTGGTGTGATCAACTGATGCCCTGAAGCATGAAAATAAATAGCTCTGACTCATAAGAACAAGTGGTGCAATTACTTTAGCTCGGATAAAATATTTGTAAGTATCTAATCCTTTCCTGTACCGTGTGCAGAAGCGAGCACTTATCTCCCTGCTGCTCTCCTTCCCCACCCCGTGCTCTGTGTGCAGTGCCTTTGCTCAGGCAGCAGTGCTGGGAGGGATGCTGTGACCCCACAGCTTCCGTTCACCACACAGAAGTTATTCTGTCCATCCCACGTAGCTGAAGGCAGGGTGGGGGATGCTGGCAATGGCCAGCCCCACTGAACACCGTGCAGAAAGCTGACTGCAGATTGCTTTATGTGCAGGGAGCCGTGTGGGGTTGCCTGTGGTTATGGGGCTGAGTGTGGGGTGTGCTCACTGCTGGGGTCAGGCACCAGGGTCCCCAAAAAGGGACCCACCTCTCCATGCTAATTGCTGCCTTCCCCCTTTATCTCTCTGCATTCGCCTGGTAACGTCCCAAGCTGTCTTTGTGCTCTTCTTGCAAAGTGCAGAGATTTTTCTGACTCAAACATCTTATTTTTTTCAAAAGTATTTTTGTCCAACACTGATTTAATGGTACTTTTCTTCAAGCTAGCTTTTCTTCTCAAGCACTCCTTGTTTCCGAACTAATTGTCAAACGAACATTAAGTTGACAGCAAAACATTTTAAGTGGTTGTTTTTTTTTTTCCCTCAATGCTTTCAGCAAACAGAAAAATGACTTAATCACATGGCTGTGCCCTGATGTCCAATCTGCCTTTGGTTGTGCTATATTTGGACAGATGTACGTGGCAATACGTTCCTCTTTTTTTTTTTTTTTTTCTTTCCTCCTTTTTCTCCCGATTTCGCAGTCAGCAGGAAAATAGCCCTGACTTCAGCTGTGCTATTGCAGGATTAGCATCTTGCCAGGAACTGAGCAGTGCAGCTGGAGGTGTGCAGGTAGTGGGTTTGCAAGGTTCCCTGCAGCACCAGGGCGAAGGACTTATTGCTGGATGGGAACTGAGTGGCACTGGGGTGCTGCACCCAAGCTGCTCTGAAGCACTCTGAGTCTATAGAGCTAAAAGCAAGGATGCTGCAATCCAGGGCTGCTGTCCCTCATCCTCCTCCCAGCCCTCATCCCATGTTCCTCGGGGCAGTGGTGGTGGTGGGACCGTGGTGTGATGGGATGTTGGATGTCAGTAAGGAGAGCTTTGTGGTGGGAGAGTCCTGGTGGTGTTAGGGCTTTTTTGGCTCGTAATGGTGCAAATGGGTTCCTGCATCTCAACGTAGTTGAAGCTGCACCTCAGGTACTGTGTTCTGTTTGGGGCCCCTCACTACAAGAGAGGTACTGAGGCCGTGGAGCATGTCCAGTGAGGGGGTGGGAGGTGATGGCCTTAAGTTGTGCCAGGGGAGACTCAGGTTGGATATCAGAAAGCATTTCTTCTCAGAAAGGGCAGTGATGCAGTGGCACAGCAGCACAGGGAGCACCATCCATGGAGGTGTTCAGCACACGTGGAGATGTGGCACTGAGGGAGGTGGTCAGTGGGCATGGTGGGAGGGTTGGGTTGGATTTGGTGATCTTAGAGGTCTTTTTCAACCGTAGCGGTTCTGTGATTCTGGCCAAAGCAAAGTAGAGGGATTTTCTAGTGCTGCTTCACCAGCAAAATAGATGCTCAGGTATGGAGGAGTCATCTGAACGTGTGTGTGAAGGGCATGGGACCACAGGGAAACTTCTTCATCTGTTTTCTAGAAGGTGTTTGCTCATGGGAAAAGGTGCACCAGCCTGGAGCGAGGAGCTTCTTAGGCAGCAAATAACTGCAGGGACGAGGCTGTGTGGTGAGAGCTTGGGGCACACGTTGGGCCGGGTTCCTCTGCTCGGCAGTCTGATATTCCTGCCAGGCACTCTGAGCAGGGCTGGAAACCAAAAGTGCCTGTGAAAACGCAGACTAATTACCATGGGCTGCCCCTGGAGAGCGGCTGTGAGCAGAGCTGTGCGTCCTGTATCTCCATCACTCCCCGGGAAGGAAACAAAACCAGGCTTGTACCCGCGGTCCCTGTGGACACGGGGAGATGTGTGGCTCAGACTTGATTGTATTACTGTCTGCTGCCGTGATATTCAAAGCATTTAATGAACACATTTTGGGTGTGCGTTGACGTGCCGGCGTTGTGCTTGCTTTGGGAGGGAGGTGCTGAGGTTCCTGGTGTAACTGGGACCCTGAGGGAGGTAGCACCATGTCACTGGGCTGCCACCATAGAACTCATGTCCTGGGCATTGAGGGAGGAGACAGATATCCCATAGTGTCTTTGTTTTGAGCCCGTATGTCATATTTGGGGTGGTTTTTTTTTTGTTTTCCTTTAAAATGGGGCTCTGTCAGTCTGCCTGTCTTGGGCATCCCAAAGGTTGTGTTTTGCAATGTAGCAGGTTTATTTCTTTGGCTGTCTTTCTGATGAGAAGTGACAAGAGTCTCCATATGGCGCTTGTCAGCCTTCCCTCTAAAATGCAAGTAGCCTTGGAAGACTTTGGCTTGAGCAAAACGTGCCCTTCCAATGGAAACCTATTAGCTGCTGCTTTTTCTTTCCTCCCTCCTCCGTCCTTGTTAGAATAAAGTGCTTTGCATGATTTTCCCCCTTGTTTCAGCCAACAAACATGTTTGTTTCTCCTTAATTACCTGGGTGTCAATGGGGTGCTTCATCACTGTCTCTCCTCAGCCGGCTCCTTTTCCTTTCCATGTGTAGCAGCTAATCAGAAGCCTCGATTGCAAATCCTGCAAAATCCTTAAGTCTTGAAACTGGAAAGTAACCAAAAAGTGACCTTGAAATGACTTTCCATGTCCGTGGAAATTAAAATTAACTGGACTGATTTGACTGGCCTGAGGGGAAGAAGGTATTTTAAAATAATAAAAAAAATAGTAATCTGACAAATGAGCCAGGAAAGTTTTGAATGTCTCAGGTGAACAGGGACATTAGAATATGCATTAGTTATAAATGCTCTAGTGCGGAGTGCCTGAAATTGTTGGAGGAAAGTAACCTGTGGGTATGTAGGATGTATGTGGGGGATGTGGCTGTGGGAGCTGCTGTTTATTCCGGTGGCTCTGGCAGTGTGTTGGGGTGTGCAGGTGTGGTGTGTTGGTTGTTGTGAAGCTTGAAGTGGTTCATGCAAGGTCGTGTAGGATGGTCCTTGCTGAAGTTGTGGGTGAGTCCGTATCCATGGTTCTGCTTCTTCCTCATGGATGAACAGCTGAGATGGAGGTGACTGGAGATGTGCATGGGGTTGGTCCTCTTGGGATTTCCAAGCCCTGGGTTTTCACTTCTAGCTACCACATTCCCCAGGTAGTGCCAGACTGTGGCTCTGTCAACTTTACCCTCATGGAAAATTTCTTCTCCAAAAAAGTGGTCAGGCAGTGAGCAGGCTGTGCAGTGAGGTGGTGGGGTCACCATCCCTGGAGGTGCTCAGAGCTGTGGAGATGCAGCACTGGGGGACGTGTCAGTGGGCACGGTGGGGATGGGTTGGACTCAGTGATCTTAGAGGGCTTTTCCAGCTTTTATGATTTGATGCCAAGCAGCCAGAAGTGCAGCATCCATAGGGGGAAGGGTGTTGGCGTGCTGACTTGGAGAAACGTGGGGTAGGAAGGAGTACTGGGGTTATGTGGCAGGCTCCATTTCCATGTTGTCAGTCCCATGACTGCCAATGGCCTCGTTTGTCAGTTTCGAGGTTGGGCAGCAACCTTATCTTGACAAGAGAGAGAGATTTAGAGCTCTGTAATCCATGCTTGTCCATCCTAATTACTTCCCTTATCAGCCTTCACGAGAGTAACTTCACAATGGTAATTAGTCCCTTGAATCCCACCCTATCTTAATAATTAAACAGAGAATTTGAATAGCAGGGAGGGGGAAAATTGCTGTTTTGGTCTGGGAAGGTCCTTTTTGGGTGGAGAGTAACACAGATTTCTTAAGCAATCAAACACTGACTGCAAAGGGCAACTTGGGGAGGCTGCAGGACGATGACCAGGAGGAGCGTGCTGCGTCTGTGTTTGCATAGCATGAGCTGTTCCAGGAGTGCTGGTGGGGCAGCATCGAGGTAGTGAGCGCCTGTGGCTCAAGTGGGTCCACCTGGAGCTGGAAGCAACGCCGTTGCTGCAAATGAGCCCATTCATCATAGCTGGTGCTGGAGACGCAGCACAAAAAGAGGGCAGTTTGACCTAATGCTGCCCTAGAGCAGCTGCAATTACTGGAGTATAATTCATTTCAAATGGATCCAGAGATTTCTTTCCATTAACATCCAGAGCCAAATAGAGGATTCCTGAGCTGAGCTGGGGGAGGCTGCATGCTGCAAGGGCAGAGCTGGAGCTGGCAGGACTCCTGCATGCTTCCCTGGGTAGGCACCAGTTGTCATTGCTGCTGTTTAAATGAGCATCTTAACACAGGTGGCTCTGTTGGGTGTGATGTGATGATGAAGGGCACCCAGTGGTGGCAAATCTCTTGCAGAAAAACTTGATGTTCAGCTTCTTCCAAGTGGAAGAGCTTTGGTTCATAAAGTTCGGATCTTCCAAGCCAGCGCTTTGTTTTGTGTAAAGAAGTTTGCAGGGAAAAATGTGACTGGAAATGACTCCACTTCCATTGATTTTAAGAGTTGTTGTTGGGGCACAACGTGCAGAGAATCATAGAATCATTAAGGCTGGAAAAGTCCTCTAAGATCCCCAAGTCCAACCCCAAACCATCCCGCCATGCCCATGTCCCACATCTCCATGGTTCCTGAGCACTTCCAGGGCTGGTGACTCCATCATTCCCTGGGCAGCTGTGCCACAGCATCACCACTGTTTTGGAGAAGAAGTGTTTCTTAATGTCCAACCTGAACCTGAGTCTGTGGCGTTAGTTTGGCTGCCTGGTGTTGCCTTCACTAGAAGATCCAGCTGTGTGTTTTGCATTTGGTGGTTCTTTGAAAGCAGACGAGTCCCAGCCCAGCCCTGTTGTGTGCCATGAAATGAGGGCATTCAGCAGCAGTGTGGGTCTGAGGGGCAGGTGGTGCTTTTGCATGCTGCGCTGGTTCTGAGAATAAATGCAGCTCGGGCTCCGTGCTCCAGAGCTGACCTCTGTCTCCAAGGACCCTGCAAATAAATATATGTAACGGGAAGGACGGAATTGGAATCTTTTTTTAGGTTGCTGCTTTAATTTTCAGATGTCTTCTATCTAACCTGGCTCCGGGAAAAACATCTTGGTTTTTATTACAAGCCCCAAAGGCTCATACTAATAGGTTGGTTTAGAGCTGGCAATAATACCTTCTAGAAAGTGTGTGCAAAACTAGCTGAACTCGAGGCTCTGCCAACAACTCAGCATCCCCATCTCAGCATCTTCAATGGCTTTTTCCATTCCTTGCTCCCAGCCCAGGTAAACCATTGGCGATGTCCAAGAGTTCATGGTTGAGCCCAAATTTTTGGGGAAGGGTGCAGGGACGTGGACTGGCATGGAAGATGCATTCCCTTCTGCTCCTTCCAAGACATTTTGCTCCTTGCTGTGGTGCCAGGCAGTGATGGCCATGGGGAGGCAGTGGGCGCAGGGTAAGGAACCTGGTGGCTCCCACGTGATGCAGCTGTGCTGGGGACACAGCCCCTGTGCCATCTGCCTCTCCTTCTGTCATTGTGTCTCTAAATCAAAGAGACAGCTCCATTCAATAATTCATAGCCTCGTGTCGCCTCTGTAATATTTAAAGATGCCATTTGGGTTGTCTTTCCTGCGGGCTGGAGGGAGAGCAGCAGAAGTGATGGGGTTCCTTGAGCGGTGCAGTTCATCTGGCAGCCCTGCCATTCCCAACACCAACTAGTAAAGCTGTCCCTTAAGGAATGCCTTTTAATGGTCTTATCCTGCACCCAAGCAGGCTTATTTTCATTCCTGTAAAGACTTTCCCAAAATCTGAGTGGAGTGGAGGGTGCTATGCGAGTCCAAAGCGTTTGATTGTTTAGAAGTCACTGGAGTATCCCATGTTCATTATTTTAACAATTGGAGAGAGGATTTTATTTTCTCCAGAATCATAAACACGATCTTCAGTGTGTTTTATGAAAACAATAAAGCTAAACTCTAATAACCACACATTTTCCTTGCTTTATGTGCACGCATCCTTGGGGAGCGGGGCCTCAAGGACTCATCTTGCTCTGCTTTTAACAGAGTTTTAATGTGCACAAGTTGGGAAGCGGTGGAGAGCTGGATTCTGACTTTGCTTTGGTACCTGAAGGAATTTCTTTGCCTTTAAAAATGCTCAAGGTGAGCAAAAAAAGAATGTTTGGAAGAGAAAATTAGTGACGCAATGCAAGGATGTTAGCACTGCGATCTGCAAATCAGGCTTCATTTCAATGCTGTATATCACAAACTCTGCTATACGAGGATAATTTGTTTTCCAGCATCTCTCTATTTTTTTTTTTCTTTTTTCTTTTTAAATCCTGTGAATAATATTGTTTTCTTTTAGAAGAGATCTGAGGCTCTCAGAGGCAATTTGTGACATAGAACCAAAGTGGGGAGGTGAAGGGAAGCGGTTCCTAAAGTAGTTAGCCACCTGATGGATTGTTTTATATTTGAGTGCAGAAGTAGGTTAGGGCCCCAGCTCTGTCTGTGGCTGTGAGTTTTGATTGAGAACTCACTTAACGAGATACTTTTCATCCAGAAGTGTTGAGAAATCCAAAATACCATGGAGATGCTCCAGTTTTGAACACTTTTTGGGGAGCAGGGAGGGAAGGAAATGCCATCATTTGGTATTTCTTTGAAGTGTGGCTATACACCGCACTCAAAGACCTCATTGCAGCAGTTCAGTACCTAAAGGGAGCCTACAGAGGGGAGGGGAATCAACTCTTTGAAAGGGTAGATAACTGCAGGACGAGGGGAAATGGTTTTAAGTTGAAGGAGGGGAGATTTAGGTTGGATGTCAGGGGGAAATTCTTTACAGAGAGAGTGGTGAGGTGCTGGAACAGCTGCCCAGAGAGGCTGTGGATGCCCCGTCCATCCCTGGAGGTGTTCAAGGCCAGGTTGGATGGGGCCCTGGGCAGCCTGGGCTGGCATTAAATGAGGAGGTTGGTGGCCCTGCATGTGGCAGGGGATTGGAGATTCGTGATCCTTGAGGTCCCTTCCAACCCTGGCCATTCTGTGATTCTGTGTGACACTGTGGGACAGCAAATAGCAACTGCCTGAGGGGAGGTGGTAGTGAGGTGGGGTCTCCATCCCTAAAGATGTTGCAGAACTGTGGAGATGTGGCACTGAGAGCCGTGGTCAGTGGGCACGGTGGGTGTTGGAGTTGGACTCAGCAATCTTAAAGGTCTTTTCCAACCGTAATGATCCTGTGATCCCATAAAGGCTGTGTTTTTGGCTGGTCCTTGTGAGCACTGGGTGGCAAGAGAAGGAACCCAACACGTGGGACATGGGGAAGGGTGATTTGTGGCTGTGAAACATCGACACCAAAGGGCTGAGGAGCCCGAACGATGCTGGGGCAGGAGGAAAGGAGAGGAGGTGAGATGTGCTGCTGCTGCTGCTGATGGCAGGAGGTGGTGTGTAGGTGTGGGCATTTCCCAGGAGGGGATTTTTTTAGAGCCAGCTCTGTGCTCTGTACCTGGACAGGCTGTGGGTCCCATGTTGGGTTTCTGGAAGGGTATTTGGGGCAGCAGAAGAAAAGATGTGCTCTGACCATCCCGTAGGGCACACATAGACGTGTGCTGAGCAAACCCTGGGATTCACACCTGCTCACACGTGTGCCCAGCAGTGTCCCTGAGCTGGCAGAGCCATCCTGGGCAGCAGTGCTTAATGAGCCCCAGCTTGAATGTGCCAGCACTGCTCAGTGCCTGTTGGAGCTGACGTGGTGTTCTCACGTCCTGAGCCCTTTGATGCTTGTCTGAGAACATCGGTGCGCTCAGGCTTCCAAAAGAGCTCTCAGCAGAAGAGTGATAAATGTGTTTAATTTTTGCGGAGCTTGTAGCCTGGTTTTATCCCAGGATCCGTCTCTTGAGGTTTTATTAGCTGATGGTGACTGTAGGAAAAAGTCAAAGCGACCAGATAGGAACAGCCGTGGAATTGATGTCGGAAGCAAGAGCGTGTTTTGGAGATAACGTTTCTCATTCTCACTATTGCTGTGTGCTGAGTTCTGGCAGCACAATCCCAGTTCTGCTGTAGCTATGTGGCTGCTGCCCACCAAAAACCCCTCCTTTATAGATGGGGGGTGCTTCGTTGTGCCCTGCTTGGGTCCGTCAGAGCATCCCTTTAGGGACCAGTGATGAGACAGGTGACAAATGCCCATTTCCCTGATGTGCAGCTGATAAACCTGTGCAGGGAGAGCTCAGTTCAGATGGCAGGAGGAGGCTCAGCTCCTGTGTGCTGGGTGGGGGAACCGTCACCCACCTCTGGGGCTGCAAGAGGGACAATTTGCAAACATGCATTGATGCGTTCCCATAGGGAGCTGGGCTGTAAATCATCACCTTGCAGCCTGCATGCAGATTCATCCAGGGAACCTATTTAATTAGGGGATAAATTTAGAAATCAATTATTATTTGCAGAAACAGTTTCCTTCCCTCTAATGAGGCTGCAAGGATTCATCCCCCTCTGCCTCTCCCATGACCTTTGTGTATGCAGAACAGGGCTGGAGGTGCTCTGTATCTTTTCTTATTATTGGTGATCCTTGTGGGCCGGTGACGTAGGACTTTCCCCAGGACTCTTGTAGGGCAGCAGATGGGAATATAGAAATGAAACCATGCTGCTTGCAGATCTAATGGTGCAGTGATGGTGGGGGAAATGGGTCTGATGTGGATGGGGATGTGGATCAGCCTTTTCAAGGAGTAGAATGCTCTCTTCACTGCAGCAGGCTTGCTGCGAGACAGTTCCCATGCTGGATGCAGGGACTGTGCTGTGCCCAGCCCAGGGTGGCAATCATGTCACTGTGAGAGCATCGCTGCTCTGGGCTGCACGTGTCTCTGCCACTTAGGTGCTTTTAAGCTCTGACAAATTGCTTCGTCTCTGTTTTGATTTATCCACTTCTAAATGTGGAAAAATTATTTTGCCCACAGGCTCTGAGAAGTCTTAATAAATTCATTTGCTTTTATTTTACTTTATTTTGGATTTTAATGCCTCCTTGTCATCTGATGCCACTTGCGGAGCCCTCCAGCTGCTCTGTGCTTTTAGCTCTTTTAGCTCAGTCCGCTTCATCAGCACAGCTCAGTTCGGGGAGAGGTGGCAGTTTTCATAGCTCTGTTTCCACAAGAATTGTATTCCTGGTGGGGGATTTGTGAGCAGCCTGGTACGTGGGCACCTGTGGGGCTATCCAGGGAGCAAGAACTCAGAAGCATCTCCCAGAGAAGGGCCAGGGTGCTCAACTAATCTTAATCCTTGCTTGAAGTCTGCCTTGAAAGCAAGGGCAGGACCCTGTTGGAGTGGGATGTCCATCACAACGTCCGTGGAGGAGCTCTAGCAAATGTTCTACCCTGTATCAAATGCTTCTTGCCTTTTGGGCAAAGACAAACCCAGACTTTTCCAGGCTGCTCATCCTGCTGCTCCAGGTGATCCCATCCTTGCTTGCTGCTCTCTTGTCCCGATGCTGTCAGCCCATGGGCAGCTCCTGCAGTTCACTGGCTGCCAGCTGTGCCGGCGCTCACCAGGAGGGGAGGATCCGTGGGGGAACCGTGCTGTAAAAATTGCTTTGCTTCACCGCCTGAGCAGCGCCGTGAGCTATCATCTTACCTTATCGTTTTAAGAGGTATGTTTCCCAAAGAGAGACGTTTAAAAATGCATGGAGGTTATAAAGATCTTGCCTAGTTGTAATCAAGCTCTGGGCGATGCTCGCCCCTGGAGTGCCGCTCCGTTGCTCCAGCAGTGCACTGTGCACACACGTGTGGATGCTGTAAGTTAGCTGCAATGCTCGGCTTTGTGATGGAGCCTGCTGGCTTTGCAATGCCCTTCGAGTCACCCCAGCGGGTCCTGCTGTCCTTCCCTCTCACAGCAGCTTGCAGGGAGAAGCAATGTGGGGATACAAGGCTGCTCCATCCCTGTGGACTGTGTGCTGCAGCCACGGGCACTGCCTGGCTTGGAGCAGAGCATCGTGCCCGGGTGCTGCAGTTCTCTGCAGAGAGCTGAACTCCCAGCCTCCATGTCCCTTTTGTCTCACATAACCCAGCTGTTGCACAGTCACTGCTACAGAGGCACTGCTGGCAGTGCTTGTTACCTGCAGGAAGGCTTCCCTGTTGGAGAGATGTGCACCGGTTTCTTTCATGGGGATTAATGGTTGAGTTATCAAAAAGGAAATGGTGCTTGTGCCTTTGAAATAGCAAAAGCCTCTTCAGACTATCGGCTATTCCCATTTATCAGCAGTATCTGCTTGGCTTTGTGTATGGCTCTCAGTGAGAACTCAAAGCATCCTTGTGATGGTGTTGTGTCTCCATTGGGAGTGGGGTGCAAAAAGGGCATAGGGCTGCAGCTCAACATCTGTACACCATCCCTCCTGCAGGCCTCCTCCATCTCTGGAGGGCACACAGGAGCAGCTGTGATGCTTCAAGTTGTGTTCCTTTGCCTTTTTGTGAATGAGGGCGATGTTGGCCAACTGGATGAGGAAGCTGCCCCCAGCATCTCTCCATCCCTGCTATTCTGGCACTGGTTCAGCAGGCATGGTGGCAATGGGTTGGCAGTTGGACTTAGTGATGTTAGTGGTCATTTCCAACCTTAAAGATTCCATGATTCCCTTCTGGGCTCAGCATTCCCCATCCAAGCAGCAGTGCCCTGCTGTGCCGAGCCACGTGCCAGCCGTCCCCATAGGGCTGGTTTAACATGTAGCAGCACCATCTGCCTATGTGCAGTTGGCTTCCATGGCTGGTCAATGGGAGTCTCTGCTGACAAATAAAAATGGAATTGAATGGAAGGGAATTGAAAGTCAAAAGGGCCCTGTAATAATTTTAGACTGCCTGAGGCTCCGCGCTGAAACCCTGGCATTATAAATAAGGGTAATGGACTAAGGACTGAATTGCAATCAAAGCAGCTGTAAGAACGGGGAACGTACACGGAGCTTCCTTAAGGTGCGTGGAGGCTGATTGTGATCTGCAGGCAGTGAAGGCAGATCAATACCTGCTCGTGGCTTCCGTCAGCCTCCTCAGCCTTTGGTTAGAGGGGATGTGGGGGCTGCAGAACCACGAGGAGGGGTCTGGGGTGCACGGTGGGAAGGGCTGGCTCTGTCCTCATCGCTTGTCCCATGTCATCTCTTGGTCCTCAGCTCTGTCTGCATGGTGATGCAGGCTGCTGGCCTCCTGCTGTGCCTCACCATAATTGCATCTGCCTGGAATATGCACTTTTTAGAAAGAAAAGCACAGTGCACACATGAATGTTTATGAATTAATTTGGTGGGAGAGTGAGAAGAATCCCAATGTTCTGGTTGGGTTCGCTGTGCCTGATGTCAACTGGAAGAGATCCACTGTTAGTGGGACAGCAAGTGCAAGGCCAGGCTGTGGCACGTGTGTGTGCCACGTGTTCGTTGCACAGCTCTGGCCTGAAGGTGAAATGTGTTGGAGGGCCCTTTGCACACGTGTGCTTCTGCTGTACCCATGAGTTCGGAGCGTGAGAGCTTTACTGGTGAATGGGTGTACATCTTGAAGACCACAAGCTGGGGTGCAGACCTTCAGCAATTAAGAAACTGGAGGTGTGCTGGTCATGAGGGATCCAGCTGGGGGATCCTTGGTGGTGGCTCAGCTGACTGTCAGCTGTTTTCAGTTAGTCCATCAGAGCTGCCTATGAGCTATATTGATCTACCATGCCTATGCAATCTTTGAGGTGCCCACTCTCCAGATCATACATGAACCCAGTATTCTTCTCCTTCTAGACAGCCCCAAAACAACAAAACCCTCCACGCACACCTCGCCTTGTGCTGGGCTCTGGCCATTTGGTCCATTCAGCATCAGGCAGAGCAGAGGAGATGCTGAACTCGAACTTTTACAGTGCTGAGGCTGTTCCCCATGGGCTACCTCAGGACCAAGGCTCCCTGCTGCCCTCCTGCATCCACAGCAGCTCCCAGTCCCAGCCCTGGGGACGTGCTGTGCCGGAGCCACCCGTGGAGTTCCCTGCAGGTTTAGAGCATCTCATGCTTTGAAAAGAGATGATCAGAGGGATCTTGTCAACCTTCTTAAACTTCTGAGCTTCTCTATTCCTTTTTTTTTTTTTTACAACGTGCAGCTGTGTTTGTGTGTTGCCCTGGGGAGTGCTGCGAGGGGAGCAGGTTTAGAAGGAAAGGAACACGTTAACATTGAGCAGAGGGAAGGGGGAAGAAATAATGAAGTGAGCTAATGATTGAGGAGGAGAAAAACCACCGCGTTGCCAACAAAAGACCCAAACCCTAAGAAGGGCCTGTTTGACTGCAGAATTGTCCCCGGGGAGCAGGGGGAAACCCCATTACTGGAGTCGTTTTGGAGCAAGTCTGCTATAATCTGCTCTGCAGGGAGCAATCGTGTGCTGGCAAGGGCGCTGGGGAGATCTCTGTTTATGACTTCGTGCATAATTTTGGTTCATTAGCATAAGTGGTAGTAGCTAGCACCAGAGGATCTATAAACCAGCACTTGGACAGTGGGTGGTGGCTTTGGAGAGCGTGAGCTGGGGAGAGCAGCAGAGTGGCTGAAGGCAGGAGCGGTGCTGAGCATTAGGGTGAGGGATCCGGGGACCTTGGCTTCTGTGGGTGAACCCAACAGGTCTGGGGATGGGGAGGGCTGTGGGTTGGGCCTGGGGCACAGATCGGGGCGAAGGGCTCTAAGCAAAGTGGGGTTGTCTTAATGACGACCTTCAAGGATGAAACAAAACGGCGGCGGTGGATTAGCAGAGAACAAGCCAATTAAATACAAAACACGCTTTGTGAAACTTGGTGGCAGATAAGGCAGGGCTGCAACCTCCCGAATAACCGATGAACGCTGAAGCATTGCATAAGGGCTGGCGGGGGGAGCTGCTGAATATTTCAAGCCTGGCAGCCTGCCTTGGAGAAGGCAGGGGTGAAAAGGCTATCAGCTCGCTTTGTGCCATCAGCCAGACAGCGCGGGAGGAGGAGGAGGAGGAGGAGGGGGAGGCAGAGCGCCCGGCAGCCGGGAGGCACGAAGTAACAGTTCTCCAACTTTAATATCTGCTGTTTCATTTTATATTCATCATGTCAGCATAATCTGCTTTTATGGGAATCGTCTTGGTTCCCAACCAAGTGCGTTTAGGCCTTCTTGCTTTTAGGTTTGATTGTAATAAGAGCTGAAGACTTCAAAATGTTTGTGTGTGAGGATTGTAGGAACGGTGGAGGGAAAATGGAATTACCAAATCGATTGGAAGGAGCCCTGCTGGGGTCCCACATCCCTCCCTGACCTGTCCTGGATGGTGACTGTCCCATTGCCATGAGCTGTTTGGGTTCTGAGCAGTGCGAGGGTTTTGTTTGGTACGTTTGATTTCCAAGGAAAACATGAAGCTGCAGCCTTGTGGGACCCAGAGGAAGGGCAGAGAAGGAGAAAATGCTCTGTGTACTTTTTCTTAAATTCAGAGCATCGTTAGCAGATGCCATCCATCCCCGGGGGCAGTCAGCATCATCGCCAACACAGGCAGGGTTGGATCTGTGGGTCAGCCTGACCGTTTTCTCCTTGTTTTACCCACAGAGCTGTGGCCATTGCTTCAGGACCGGCTTGAACGCTGAATAGCTTGAGTTCTTCAATAGCTACAGCCTACAAGTGCTTTTCCATTGCTGCCCATTTCAAACCCTCGCTGTATCTCATTCTATTTTAGTGCAGGAATGCCCTTAATTTGTTCCAAAAGTATTTGAAAGCTCTGATAACAGGCAATCTTGCTGCAGACTATTGCATTCCTGCTGATGGACGGCATATCGCTGCTGTAACTACCGTGTAGATAGCGGGGTGACAATGCGTGTCCGGCGAAACACAGGCAGTATAATATTCATGTCAAGTGCTCGAGGCCAAGAAACTTCCCCGCATTTGGATATTGAAGGGTTCAGCAGCTAAAAGGGCTCGAGAACATTTTTCTTGCTTTTTTTTTTTTTTTTTTTTTTTTTTCTCCTCTCCCCGAGCAGCAAATCTGCTGGAAGGCTCCCGGTGTTCTGGCAGTGTTAGGGGTGGTGATGGCCAGGTTTCTTGCATCGTGGGGTTCAGGGCTGGGGAGCATTCAGATATTTATAAATGTATGGTAAATGGCACCCGGCGTTCGTCAGGAATTGCTTCGCTGCTGGGTTTTGCTTAACATTGCGAAATGAATGTTAAATTGAAGTTTCTACTTTTGGAAGAGACCTTTTGAACATGAAACAGGCTTATCTCCAGTCTAGGCTAAAATCCAAAAAATTGCCTGAATCTCAGAACTCCCCAGAAATGTTCTCTGTGATCCGTTTAAACGCCCCATGCAAAAGAACGTGTGCGGAAAGGGAAGAAATTTGGAGGATTCTGGCTGCTCCTGGGGCTTTTCCCATGCCGTCCTGGTGTGGTGCACCTTTGGGAGTGGGGATGGCTGGGTCCTGGCAGCACCACGTTGGGTCCTGCTGTGCTCCAGGCGATGCTACTTCTGATCCTGAGCCCATTTGGGAAGCTGCAGAGACGTGTTGGAAGTGTGCATGTCCAGTGAGCAGTAGTGCAGATCGCCCTGTCCCGTGGGTGACTGCACCTCTGAGCTGAGTTAGCATTGCTTTAAGTAAGTAGGGCCTTCTCTTGTGATGCTTCTGTGCTGTTCCCTCCTTGTCTCTGTAGGAGGGGTTGTGCTGTCTGTCCCAAAGCTGAATCAGTGCTTCTGCTCCTCAGTGTGACCTTAGTTGCAATTTTAATTAGACAGGTAGATGCTTGTCAGTGCTGAGCTTTAAAGTATCGGTGTGAAGACAACTGTGGTCAAACAGCTCTGCTATTGCCTTCATTTTGTTCTTACTTTTACCACTGTAAGAGGCCCTCTGCTCTCACCTCTTTGCAGGTGAGATGGCCGTGTTTCTGGCTTTCCTTACTGTGCAGTCTGCACCAGCTCCTGTCCTGAAGTGTGAGCCGCAGACCTGACTTGATTTGCAGGGCAAAGGCTGCGAGCAGCTCCTCCTGGTTCCGCTTTGCTCCAGCAAACAGCTATTTATATTAAAGGAGAGAAGGGATTATTAGGAGACGTCTCGTTGCAATGGCAGAGATATGACAGTGAGTTCACGCATCCCCTCCAAAGTGTGAGCGTGGGCTCTTATGGATCCCATGCATGGTCAGGAGCTGTTTAGTTTTTTTCCTTTGAGTGCTCAGATGTGCGCAGAAATTGGGGATAACGACCAGTGCTGTGCTTGGGAGGCAGCACTAATGAGCACAGCCCTCGATGAGGTTCAGCTGGCAGCGTTGTGCCTGCAGTGTCATTAGTGAGGTGCTGAATAAGGGGCTGGCAGCAGCAGGGTCACCTTGTCCTCGTCCCAGCCCCACTGAAGCCCCACAGCAGCAGTGGGGTGTTGCCATCCCACAGCAGCAGCCCCGTGGAGCCTTCCCATGGCACGGTGGGGACTTCTCTGCTTTAATCTGTGGTTCAAAGCCTGGAGTCTGCTGCTGAACAACGTGCTGGTTTCAGGGTTGGGAAGAAGTGTTCCTGAAAAATAGACTTTTGTTTTTGAGTCAGGAGGGGTTGGCACGTGGGTCTGTAGAAGTGGAAGCGCCTGGTCTTGTGGCTCGTGGGGCTACCTGTGACCCAGCACCTTGAAGGACCTTGACCCAAAGGGTGTTGGGAGCTCTGAGGATGCCCTCAGCTGGCCTCACTTCATTGTTCCCACTCCAAGCTAGAGCTGGCAGTGCCTTTGCCCAGTAGCTTTCAGGAATACAGAATGCCCTGGCTGCTCCCTCCACTAGAACCACAGAATCATTAAGGTTGGAAAACACCTCTAAGATCACCAACTCCAACCCCAACCCATCCCCACCGTGCCCACTGACCATGTCCCTCGGTGCCACATCTCCACTCTTCTTGAAAACATCATTCTGAAGCACGTCACGACCCATTGAAACAGATGTGAGGTTGCTCTCCCCAAACAGAAGGGAATTGGGTTTGGGTTCCCCATGATGTGACTGCTTGCTGACACCCCACGTCCAGTGACTCAGAGGACTGCCGGTGGGAACCTGACTTCTTTCCCATTGCTTGTATTGCAAATGGAACAACAAACGCAAAAAGAGAGGTGGTGGAAGGAGAAATATTGTGACTTATTTAGCACTAGTATATTTTTTTTTCGGTTTTGGTTTGGCTGCCAAACTGACAAATCGGTTCTTTGCAGAGATCTGTTAAAAACTTGATAGGCAGCTGTGGAGCTGTCAGCACTCCTGTTCTGCTGCTGCTTGGCCAAGCCAGGAGCTGCAGCTGCAGATCGGAGCTGCTGGCAGTGCTGAGCGCAGAACTGCGCTTGCTTTCGGTTGCATGGTGCCCAAATTGTCCCAGCTCCTCATTTGTCAGGTATGGTGATGTGGAGGTGTTGGGTGGAGATGCTGCTGTGCTGGGGTGTGTTGGGATGCTGTTATCCTGGCTCCCAGTCCCGAGATGGGAGATGTAGATTAGATATTAGGAGGAAATTCTTTACGCAGATGGTGGTGAAGCCGTGATGTCGTGGAACAAACTGACCCTCGGTTGCATGTTTTGTCCCTGCAGAGATGTCGGGGACGGTGGCAGACATCTCGTTGGTGCACTGGAAGCAGCAGTGGTTGGAGAACGGCACCCTGTACTTCCATGTGTCCATGAACAGTGCTGAGCAGCTCTCCCGGGCCACCCCTCCCAGCCTCCAGGAGCCTTCCGAGATCGTGGAGGAACAGATGCACATTCTTCATATCTCCGTCATGGTGAGTGGGAAGGCATGGGGACACTGGTGGTAAAGGACAGGCTGGAGAGTCCGATGTCTTTGTCCCTTGTCTGTGTCCTCCTGTGCCTCCAGAGAGGGAGAGGTGTGTGTGAAAGGGCCAGGAGGCAAAGTGGGACTGGTCTTGTTTGAGAATGAAAAGTGGGGCAGTGGGAATGTGGGAGTCATCAGGCATCTGCTGGCACCTGTCAGGGTGTGGGTGGAGATCTCCTTGGCCTTAGTGGTACATGCAAAGGCAAGATCGTGGGTTGATTGCTATTTTTTGGAGTTTTTGTAAGCTGAATTTCGTGTCTTGAGAAGTTGTGGTCTGCAGCACGATCCTCCTGTTTCAGAGGATCAGTCTGATGAGTGAAAACATGATCTCAGTGCTTTGAACATTTCTTATCTTAGATTCTGGCTGTCACTAACATACTGTGTATGTGTTCTGTGCCTTTCAGGGTGCTTAATTCAGTATGAGATGGTGGTCTAGAAGTTAGGCTTCTAGATCCCCAGAGCACTGTGTACCTGCACATTGCTTGCACAAATTGCATATGGGAATCCTACTGCAGCACCCCTCTGCACGAGGTGCATCTGTTCGTGTTTTACAGCCTGTGTGCCATTTCCATGCCGTCTGTTTTTTCATTTTGGAAGGCAGAGCAGAGGTGGCTTCATGACGACTTTTTTTTTTTTTTTTTTCTGCTTGAACAAGCAGCTATTTGGCTTCTACAACCTAAATCTGGTGGGTTTTTTTCTGAATGTCTCAACCCTTGTCAGCGAGGCTTTGGATTGGGCATTGAGTGCAAGTGAATGCAGGAAGAGGCTTTGCATTGAGGCTGTTGGGTGAGGGAAGGCACAGTGTGACAGCAGGATGGCAGAAGGGGCAGGAGCTCAGTGGGTTGGGCAGGGAATGCTTCTCATGTCCTGCTGCAGGTGTCAGTGTGATGGAATACTGGGGAGGAAAACAGTAGAGCTGGGATATGTAGAAAATAAGCCTGAAAAGACCAGCAGAGAAAGAGAGCGAAGAATAAAGACAGCAAAACATAAATTGGGGTGTGAAAAGCTTGAGCCCTGCTTGGCATGTGGGATTGCTTGGCTACAGTGGGCATGGATGTCTCAGGGCACCCTGTGCTGAGGTTGGCTAGATGAGGCTTTGCCATGCAGCACTGAAACCAATGGCTTTGGAGCATCCGTGGCTTTGGGTGACAGCTTCTAGATGAGTGAGGTGAGGACAGGAGAGAAACCAACATTCCTCGTGCACAGCAGCTGTAATTCTACTTTCATTCCAAGTCCTGGTGCTGGGGACCTGCAGAGCTCCCTGGGCCAGGACTGCCCACCAGCAGGAAGCTTTGCCCATCTCTTGGAAGATTCATTGACTTTGAGTGAACCCAAGCCAAGGTTGGAGTTACTAGCAGAAGATAAATGCCTTTTGTGGGTTTCTCTCAAAACCACATGGATTTATTTAGTAAAACTGCTTGAAAGTCTTTGTTTCTTGGATTAAATGCCATCCGTGTCCCCGAGCTTTGGGCTGCTTTCCCATCCTATTACCTTTCATCTCGACCCCAAGTCATTGCATCCTGCAGAGCTCACACTGCTGAGTGCCACCTGGGTGCCCAGCTCCTGCCCTCCATGTCCTGCTTTGTGCCATTCACTTGACATGGCCGTGCCATCATTCCTCTGCATCCTGCCTCATGTCCCAGGGGCAGCTGTGACCCTCTCTGCGTCTCTGCTCAAGCTCAAGGACATCTGTAACAGCACAATAATACCTTTTTTTTTTCTTTTTTTCTCTCACCATTTTGTCTTAATCTTTCCCCACTGAAACATAACACATTAATTACTGCAGTTAAAGGGAATTCAGTCTCCATTACTGTCTGCCACCCCTTTCCTCTTGGCTTGAGCAACTAAGATTTGTCTCCCAGATGCAAAGGCAGGAAAGGAAATATATACGTATAAATACATTTATGTAAATGCTAGATTTTATTTACTCCTCATTTTTTGTGCAGCGCCAAGTAGGAAGGAATCAATATTTTTGTCATTATGTCTGTTGTGTTTTTCCCCCATAATCTTAGCTGTTATTTGGGTTTAATTGTGTTGTTTCCTCTTGTGTGGAAGTAAATCTTATCTGTTTTGGATTAAAATTCAATGAAGGTCACAGCAGCTCGAAAACTTACCAGGCTGCAGCAATTAATGTTCATTTGGCTTTGATAAATTGGAATGTTCCCCACAATAGGACTGGAGTGGATTTCAGAAGCAATAATTCTTCCATTAACTCAATGATTCCCCGCATGATAGAGCGTCTTGTCACTGCTCTGTTTGTCGTCTGTCACTTTGAGGATCTGGGCATATGCCTGATATGATTTATCATGATTATTGGGGCTGCTTGTGTCAAAACATTTTAAACCACTAATTATTCCAGCCTTGTAAATTGCTGAATTTAGCAGAACATAAGATATATTTTTCTCCACCATATTATGCCTGTTCAGTTATTGTTGAGCATCGTTGTGGGCTCAGGCCCAGAGCCACATTTTCTAGTAGTTGCTGCAGCTGTGTGTGCAATCGCAGGATGCAGAGCTGTGGGTGTTGGTAGGATGGGCACATCTCACCTTGCACTGAACCACCTGAATGGCTGAACTCTTTGGCAGCTCTGTGTTGCCCTTTGCTGTGCCCCTAGGATGGAGATGCATGTCTGGTGCCCGTGGTAGGTGACACATGGGGACGGCCACCTCTCACCTTCCCTGGATGCTATCACACCAAAGCCTCATTTCATCTCATACCACCTCCCTGCGAGTTGGAGTGTCTGGAATAAAGGTGACCAGATGTCATCAAGCTGATCTTTATTTTGTAACTTCCTGCGTTGTGCTGGCAGCAGACAGTTAGCTGCTGGTTTTCTTGGTTTCCCAGCAGATTTTTCAGCTCTTATTTAGACAAGTTTCCTTTTTTCTTCTTGATCTTACGCATCCCGATGTGTCCCTAATGATCAGCTGCTTGTGCTGTGCTCTGTCAGCTTCTAAGATGGGTATAAAGTGTGCTCTTAAACGCTTCCCTCTGATTGAGCATCCTGCTCTGAAGTGGAACCGAGTGGGGTGTGCAGCCCAATGCCTTCCTCCCATCACCAGGGTCAGCTCTGCAGGTTCAGAAACACTGCATCTGTATCCAAGAGCTGGAGGGGTTTCAGGATCTGCTCCCTCCTTCCTGAAGCTGCTTCTCTGCCATCATCCATCCATCCTCTACCTCTCTTTTTCCTCTTTTCCTGCCAAGAATCCCACGACTGTGCCTCTCTGCATTGCCTGTGTTTCCTTGAAGAGCCCCATTCCCATCGGGCTCCCAGCTTTGGCTGCACAATGTATTGCAGTGTGGTGCTCTGGTGGCTGTAGGATGCTGCTGGAGCCTTGCTGGCTCTTTGCAGTGTGCCTTGTTGATGGCAGGCAGCTCATTTGGAGAAGAATGGTGTAACATGAGTAATGAGGTAGTGAAGGAGGCACAACATCTGTGTCATCATTTCTGCACCAGGAGGTCAACCGGATTCATAAAACATGCACTTCCAGCTTGTGATATGTTTAGGAATTAATTAGGGTAGGGGAAAAAATTGCTGCAGCAGCAGATTTCCTTATCTGAAAGTTATTAAGCAGCTAAATTGATCTCCAATGAGCTGTTTGGTTTTTTTTTTTTTTATTATTTTTATTTTTAATAAAAAGAAAAGAGGAATAGGATCGGTGTATATCTGTATGAGAATTATGTCCCCCTCCTCCTGCTCTGTGGGTCGGGTCAGCCCAGCCTATATTGTGCTGAGCTCTGATAGTTCTGCTAGGAGGTCCTGCACGGTGTCCCCATGGCAGCTGTCCCTATCCATGGTCTGGTCCTGAGCTGTCTGAGGGTGCTGGTGGGGCTATGGCTGTGTCTGCTGCCCATGAACCAACTCTTTCTGGGCTGGGAGAGGCTCCCTCTGTCTTTTCCCCTCCATTCCACCTTTGCAGAGATGGGATAAAATGGGAACCAGAACCCCTTGTGTTAAAATATGTAACTGGAGTGCTTGATTTGCATCACAGATAAAGTAAGGATGAATAAACACTCTTAGTTCATCCAAGCTGAGCAGCGAACCAACTTTCTGATGTCATCCCCAGGGCAATCCAAGTCGATATTAGGGGAAAAGCAGCCATGGGAGGGGCTGCTCCTTGCAGATGGCATTGAATGCGTGGGATGCATCTGCTGCTGTAGATAGTTTCTATCTTCAATATGCTGAAAAAGGAGAATAGTTGGAAGGGGAAAAGCATGAGCTCGTGTTAGATAGGTGGTTGTTATAGACAGAGGGTGCTTGAGCTTGGAGGGAGATGCTGAAGTGAGGAAATGAAGGAAAAGCATAGGGATTGTGGGAGAAGCGTGGCGAGGGTAGGGTTAGTGCATGGCTCAGAACGTGGGCAAAAGGGAGGGCATCTGCCCTCACCCTATGTGAACCTCCATGCTGCTGAAATATCACGTGTGTGTTCATAGTGGGGTGCCCTGGGCTGTGCTTGGAGTTCGCAGATCATAGAACCACAGAGTGGTTTGGGTTGGAAGGGACCTTGAAGACCATTGAACCCCATCCCCTGCTGTGGGCTGGCTGCCTCCCAGCAGCTCAGGCTGCCCCAGCCCCATCCATGGCCTTGGACACCTCCAGAAATGGGGCACCCACAGCTCTCTAGGCAGCCAGGTATGGGAGATGAAGGCACATCCCTGCACCATATGGGCTCACTGTGCCTTGCCCTGCCTTTTCCTCAAACTGGGTGTGATTTGCAGCTTTGCCTCCTCTCACTGCTTGTCCTTGCTTGAATATATGTGCAGTGCTGCTTAGAAATGCTTCTATCAGGTAAATGTTATCAGCATCGGGAGCCGGCTCATGTGGAGGTGAGCTGTGACAAACCTGATGTAGGATTGCTTTGAGATGTTTGGGAGAGATTTTTGTACGAAAGACGGAATGTTTTGTTGGCAAATCTTGCGACCTGGAATAAGTCTTAATGACAGGATGAAACGCAATGTCTTATTTGTCCCAAGAAATACGATGCTTGCTTTCATTTGGAGCTTCTTTTTTTTTTTTTTTTTTTTTCCCATTTAAAAACAAATTGGACTTAGTTTCACACGGCAGCATTGCAAAGAGAAAAGGCAGAGCGCTTTGTGCTCAGGAAAGTGTCAGAGTGAAATGTTTCTCCTCTTCAGCACTTTCCATATCCTCCCCACAACGCTTTCGTCTCAGCTGATGTGAAACTGTCTGAGCAGATAAACCATTTGTAGAACATCTTGCCAGGCTTTTTTTTTGAGTAACTGCAGCTAAACCATGGGTGAAAAATATTTGATGAACGGCCGCCAGCACCTGCATCACCCAGAAAGCTGGGATTGGTTGGAAATAAACCCAAACCTGAGTCTGGGTTCCATTGGGAAGGGATGCTCCAAAACGTGCTGATGTGAAGCGGAGGAAGAAGCTCATACATGGGTGATTTTTCTGATTGTTGCAGGGCTGCTAATATAGCTGAGAACTTCTTCGAGGGGAAAAAAATGTGTGCGTGCATGCCTGGATCTGCTGCAGGAAATTGGGCACAATTCCCACTGGTGTAATTGGGAGCAGCATGGGCCACGCGTGGTTATTTTTACCTGTCCTGCTCCCGCTCTGCCTCCCCCTCATCCCCCCAGACAGCAGGACCCAGCTCTTTTTTAGCCTCTGCGAGGTCTCTGTGGTGTGCGGCAAAGAAAATAAACTAATGGTGCTTATTCTAAAAATCCAATTACCTAAAACCACAGGAAAATAATGATTTCTAAGGGAGAGGCGTGGGCTGGGTGCGGGTGCTGGTTCAGCCTGGAGAAGAGAAGGATCTGGGGGGAGCTGAGAATGCGGTCTGTCGGTATCTGATGGGGCTGTAAGAAGGGAGGGGACTGACTCTTGAGCAGGGGCTGTTGTGACAGGACAAGGGGACGTGGTTTCAGACTAAAAGAGGGGAGATTTAGGTTGGATATAAGGAAAAAGCTTTTTATGGTAAGGGCGGTGAGGCAGTGCACAGGTTGCACAGAGAGGTGGTGGTGCTCCGTCCTTGCAGAAGCCAAGCTCAGGCTGTTGGGGCTCTGAGCACTGATGGAGCTGTGGCTGTTCCCTGTGCACTGCAGGGAGTGGGACCAGATGGCCTTTAAGTGTCCCTTCCAACTCAAACCATTCAGTGATTTTGTGACTACCCTGAGCCCAGCTTTCCTTGTTGCACCAGACCTGGAGGACTTGGGGTGAAAGCAATGGCAGCAATTGCAGAGAGAGCAACCAGGGCGCATGGAGCAGCTGACGAGGTGAAATGCTACTTGCTCTGCAAACTTTGGGGAGTTCTGGGAGAATGGTTGAGCTCTAGAGAAAGTAGGGAGCACTGTGGTGGGGTACAGGTGTGTCAGAGCTGGGTGCACTTTGGGGTGTGTTGTTGTATGGATGCTGTCTCTCGTGCCATTTTAGGACCCTGTGAGACTTGGGGTGCTGCATGCTTTGGGGGTCTCTGAGCTGATGGAGGGGCTCAGTGTCACCTGTGGTGTGGGGTTGGGAAAGACAAGACTTGCTTGCAAATTGCAAACAAAGGGCACGGTAGCTGCAAGGCTTCCAAAAACAAACAGAAATGAAGTGAAAGCTGCGCATACATCGACCTACAGCTGGAATTAGTGCCAGAGGCTCATCTGGCTTCACAGCATCAAGTAAACGAGCTGCAAGGTGTCTCTCAGCTTCGTGGCTGAGGTCTGGTTATGGAGGTGTGGGGTTGTCCCTTGCTTGGGTTGGGGGTGTCCCACCCAGGATCTGCAGTGGGTTTGGGTGAAATGCAGACCCTCAGAGATGCTTGCCCCATTGCCTCGTGCTGGCCACGTTTCCCTCGGCAAAACAAGCCGTGTGCTTTGTTTCTTTGCTTTTTCCCTTTTTAAAAGGCCACTTTTCAATCCTTTGTGCTCTCCCTCCTTGGCATGCAGGGCCTCGAAGGGGAGGGAGCCCTCAGCCAAGCTCTCCATCACATGTCCCTTGTTTTGCTGTGTTATTTTTTCTCCACTGCTGCCCTTGCCAATGAAAGGACATTGTAGAGCTGCTGAGACTGGCAGGGGCTGGGATGCTGCCTGCCAATAGCCTCAGTGTCTGAAAGGGCTTAGATAATATGAGCTCTAAATTAGTTCCCAAATTTTCCTCTTTTTCTCTGCTAAAAGAACCCTGTGGAGCCTCCCCAGCACCCCCTGCATGAGGGGCTTTACCCAGAGAGCATGGGGATACCAAGGGGACCCTTGGAGCACCCCATGAGAGGAGGGGGCAAACGTTGGGCATCTGTCCTGGCTGTTCCCCTCTCCCTTCATGGCTTTACAATGCTCCCTTGGCAAGTGCCTTCAGGTCCTCAGCTGCGATGCTGAGAGAGTGGGAGGGGAAGTGTGTGGCTGCCCGGAGGCAGTCGAGAGCTGCAGGGTGCCCAGAGCATCCTTGGGGCTGTGGGATGCCCTGAACTTCCTGGAGCCATGGGATGCCTCAACCTCCATAGGGCTGAGGGGTGCTGAAAGCTTCCTGGGGCCCCAGGCCATCCCTGAAAGGTTCCTGTAGGGAGGAAGGAGAGCCTGCAGCCCTGAGTGCCAGCAGGGCGCATGGAGGGAGCAGGAGCTCTGCATGGTAGCCTTGGGTACCAGCATTCTACCTACTTTCTCAGTGGTACCTTAGGAAACAGCAAAGGAAAATTCCACTTCCAGAGGCACCTACTGTCATCTCTCTCAGGGCTCAGGCTCCTGCTCTCTCCCCTCTCTGTGCCTTGCAGCCAGCTCTGAAGCAGAAGCAACACTCTCTGCCAACCTAATGATTAGCCTTTCCGCTAATGATCCACGAACAGTGTCCAAAATAAATGAGCCCAACCTGCTCATCTTATTAGCCAAATGAATGTGAAGAAAGAGGAAATATCTGCAAAAAATTGCTTAGGCAGCTGGAATTCGGAAGTGTGATGGAGTCAGTGCTTGAAGCATGGAGAGGGGCGGGTGAGTTGTGCATCTCCAGAGCTGTTCCTCTCCTGGAGGGTGAGCCCTGTGTTTTTGGGGTGTTCCTGCTCCCTCCTTTGCTCACTGGGCTCCTGGGGTCATGGTGCTGCTGCGCTGGTGCTGGGTTGGTGCAACCTTCACCTTTTTGGGTTTGTAAGGTGGATATCTCATAGCTGGGGCTGTTTCCTTCAGCCTTCCTATAGCTGTGTTGCTTCCCTGTAGCTGTAACATTGGCATGGAAGCTCGGGGAGGTGCACGCATGCAGCCTGGTGTTCCCTTCAGCCAGATGTTGTTTGCTTTGCAGGTGAGGGGTTGCAGCATGGTGCAACTCATTGCATGTTTGGCTCATTCCCAAAGCTGAGAAGCTTTGCAGTTATGTTTTTCTGACTGCACCAGAGTTTCCTAGTATTTTTGGGTTCCCTTCCGCTTTGCAAAGTTGTGGGGCTGTGGTTTCCCCTCCTGGAATGAGCAGCCACTTGCATGGTTTTGCTTCAGCAAGCTGAAGGCCTGACCTGCTCCTCAGCTAAGGAGATATGAGAGAGGGAATCTGGAAACATGGGAAAACCCTTTCCCATCCCTTCCACTTCGGCACAGCCCTTTGTATCAGGCAGCAGTTCCGGGTCTGGATCAGGATTGCAGCTCTTGCAAAAACCATGTCACCTTCAGGAGCTCTTTATACGTCCTTCAGCACTCTGGGCTGCCATGCAGACCTCTGCACAGGAAAGACTGGGTGGGATGGATCATCATGCTGCCATGCCTGGGCTGAGGTGCTGGCAGCCATCTCTGCCCTTGCTGTCCATTCCCAGTGGTGCACGAGAAGGTGTGTGCAGCTGGGGAAAGCACTGATGGCTTCTTAACCCCCTGCAGTGGTATGGGCTGGGAGATGGCATTTGTCCTGCCACAGAAATAGAAATCCTACAGCAACACGTGGGGCTCTGGCTGGAGCTGCTGTAAAGGACCAATCATCTGCCACCTGTAAATAGGGAGTGTGGGAGCACAAAGGCTTTGCAACATCGTGGCCTGGTGATGGTGGTGGGGAAGGGCTCTGGGTATGAAAGCATTACCAAGTCAGCCCCAGGACTGGCCCTGCAGCCAGTGTTTAGTAGCAGAGAAAAATGTCCTTGTTGCCTTGTCCCCTCTCCAAGCAGGAGACCTGGCTGATGATGCTGAGGTCTTTCTGCTCCATCCAGCACCCAGCGTGCCCACCATATGCTCCCTGACATCAGCACTGCACCTTGTCCTGTGGGCTCCTTCCCTTGTACATAGGCTTAAATTGTGTCTTGGGCTTCTTTCTTCCTTTCCTAATTGGGAATTGCTAATTGTATGGTTTTGTTTTGAGGAGTTTCAGATTGAAACGATTATCTGTGCAGGAGAACATCCTGACAGTGCAAAAAACCTTCAGACAGGCAGCAGATAACCCATGGCTGATTGTGCTCATCGATGCCTCTCTCTGCACTGACCCATCCTGCAGAGCTGCCTCTGCTCCCCCTGCTTTGGCACCGGGTGCACATGGAGCTTCACCCCAGGGTGGCTCAGTGCCAGCTCACAGGTGTCACTTCAAAGTCACTTCTTTAAGCAAGTTTGTCAGGTTTATGCTGACGTGGTTTTGCTGGTTTAGGACTGAAGGGTTGTTTTTGAGAGTGGAAATTGTTTTCTCAGTGCTCCAACCTCACATCCATGCACCTCACAACCCATCGATGGCACCGGTACCCATTGAAATGCTCCAATGAGTGATGGATCTCCGTAGGGCTTTTCTGGATGAGGATTCCTTTCCCATAGCATCTCTGCAGCGACATGGATATGGAGACATCATTAAATCCATCCCTGTGCCCCGAGCGGGATTAATAAACCCCTGTCACCGATGATGGATGTTCCCCTATCCTGTTCTGCACTGCTGCCCGGGCCCTGCGGGTGGATGGAGGTTTGGGGTTGGGCTGCAGCTGACCCAGGAGGACAGCACTGGTGGTGACAAACAGCACCACCTCCCAGCACGCTGTCTGCAGCTCGAGCTCACTCCTATTTCACTGCAATTTTACACTGTTTGGACGGATTTAAATAAGCAGGTGGTTGGAAGTGATTGATTGAGATATTCTCCCTATAAATATTTTGCTCCCGGGGTTTAACAGCCCCAGTGCTCCCTGCAGTGCTGTGTGTGTCCTTGTCCCATGGAATGGGCTGCATGCAGCTGGCTGCTGCAGGATGTGCTCCTCCTTTCCTTGAGTGTGAAAGCCCCTGTGCAGCCCAGCCCTGCTCTCTGTGGGCATTAGCAGTGTGTTGCTTCACCTGTTGCTGCTCTTGGGACGGGCTCTCCTGTCCTCGTGCCGCCGGGGCTATTACAGTAAATTGCCAGATGCAATTGCTTGGCCATCTCATAGATTTGTATCTCAAGTGTCCTTTGGAAAGGGAGCCCTCAGGTGATGCTGGGAATGTTAAAAAGATAAATCCGCTTCTTCCCATTGCCCTTCTGCAGAACAGAAATTGTACCGGTGTGCGGGCAGCTCTGTGCCTGCTGCAGGGCAGGGGCAGAGAGCAGCTGGGCCCTGTTGCTTGTCTGTTCCCTCATCTGCTCCCCATAGCACTGTGCTCAGACCCCTCCCAGCTCTGCTGCCTGTCTCTGGACACGCTGCAGGGCCTCTCTGCCTTCCTTGTGGTGTGGGACCCAACACCAAACACAGCAATCAAGGTGCAGCCAGATGTGACAAAATAGGGATTAACTCCACCAGCAGTGTGGAAGACGTTGAAATATTTAGAGGAGATAGAAAAAGAGATGCTCTGGGTTGGCACCGTAGCATCCCATCCTGCTTCACCCACTGCCACGTGCCAGCAATGGCTGAATGGGCACTGCCTTCCTTCACAGGTGCTGCAGTTATGTCAAAAACTGGCCAGCAGCAGCAATATGCACATGGGGCTGGGAGGGGGTATGAGCCTGTTATTATCCATTTACCCAGATATCCTGGCTAATCAGCTTTCAGATGGGGAGAATTAATTGCTTTCATTCATAGCGCCGAGCAGGTTTAATTGAAATGAATCCTTTCCTCTTTTCAAATGGCCACTTCCTCAGAGGCTGCAGCGTGGAGCTTTGCCTGGCTGCCTGCTTGCAGCAGGGCTGGGCAACACAGCCCCCAAATTGTCTCATTCTCCCCTGGAGCGCAGGGCAGTGTGCGCCATGGAGTTGGGCATGGAGCTCAGCGTGTGCCTGCTGCTCAAGGGGAGGTGATGGATGGATGTGAGGTGGTTTTGCTGTGCTGTCCCAAATTCCGGGCACAGTGGGGACAAAGCTGTAGCAGCACAGTACTGTGCTGGCAGCACAAGGCAGGCAGGGACAGAGCTGTCACTGTGTCCTCGAGCCACGCTGCTGCCTCTCCTCCTCCCCACTCTGCTGCTGTCTCTGCCCAGGCAGCGCTGGGCAGGCTGAAACCCAGCTTCCCTTAATTAAAGGTCTGTCTCCTCATCGCAAGGACGTGGCTGTAATTAGAGCTGGATGCAAAGACTGCTCTGCACTGCATGGGAGCACAAGTGACAGCTCGCCCTGGTGAGCATCCCCTCAGATGCAGGGACACAGCTAGGACGGGTGTCTGTGAGCTGTCCCTCCAGGTCCCTTCCTCCAAGCTGTGCTGCAGAACAAGTTTGCTTGCTTTGGGCTCAGAAATAGTAACAGGTTTGCAGATGGTGGTGCTCTAAATCCAGACCTGTTGAGCAAATCACTGCTCAGAGCTCAGCCCGTTTGCAAATGCAAGCATCTCGGTGCCTGCCCAGCTCCTGTAGCATCCCATAGGGGGAAGAGGCGTGTAGGAACAGGGGAAAGGTGTGGGCAGGAGCTGTGATTCCTGCCTTGTCCTTTGCTGAGTTGCAGAGCACAGTTGGATGCTGTGGGTGCTGTGTGTGGGGTGTGTGTCCCTCCTGCAGTGCCTGAGCTCCCAACAAAGCAGCGGCGGTGCTCGGAGCAGAGCGGTGCTTCGTGCTGCCTCTGTTCAGAAAGATGCTCGTTATGCTGAAATATTTGCACTTAAAGAAAACTGCCTGACCATATTTACACAATAGGCTGGATCGTTCCCAAAGCAGCTGCCAGCTGTTGGCTCAGTCATAAACCTTTAACAAACCCCACGGGCAGCGAAGGGAGCTCGTTCTTTCCTTCCCTATGCACACAAAAGCATCTTCCCATCAGCTCTCAGCTCTGTAAGTTTTCAAATGTCCGTAAATAAACCACAGAATCTTTCACAGTCCTCCCATGTCTCCTTGCTTTGTCCCATGTATGGGGAGAAGTGACAGCGTGCCCCAATGCAATGCACTTGGAGGCAGTGGGGACCCAAGGCACGGTGCTGGGCCACCAAGTGCAGGGCGCATCCCAGCTCCCCTTCCCCATTGCTGATGGATCTCTCAGGATACAAATAGCAGTGATTCTAAGAGGTCCTCCACTGTAACCCTGCTCTGTGATGCTGAATTTTTCCCTCTTCTTTGCTACCTTCTCTGGACGAGTGTGCAGGAGCTGGCAGCCCCACGGAGCTGGCTGGCTAATTGAGCAGAAGAGCTGTTGTAACGTGCCACTCACAGGCACTTGGAAGCTGGAGGCACAATGTGAGTTGTGTTAATGTTCCCTCATCCGGAGATGTGCATCTCTTATTAGATTAATTTTTTTTAATATATGCAGAATATACAGTGGGAACGGTATTAATTCGCACTAATGGTTGTGAGATCCAGCGAGAATTAACCGCGTTTTTTTTTGTAAATGAGTGGGAAGTGGATAAACACAATTATTACAAAAACAAAAAAGGCGCTGTTTGCAGCAGTGGTACATGGTACTCATTTATCTGACAAGTGTTCTTTACTTTTAATTATATTCCATCACTTGCTAGCAAATGCTCTGCTGGTAGATGTTGTAATAATCCGAGTCGTGCGAGGGCTCAGTGCAGGGTTTGGTTGGAGGGGTGGCAGTGTGGGTGGTAGGAGCTGTGAGCAGGGGGGATGCTGAGGGTTGGGTGGCCATGCAGGGGGGCTGGAAGCAGCCAGGGTTTGCTGCATGGCTCCTAAAGGATGGGCGAGCTTGCCCACATCCCTCCTCTCTTGCACCACTCCAAGCCATTTGCTGTGCATTGGTGCATTGGGACTGGTTTCTCTTTTCTTAGGCTCAAGGAGGGAAGGTTTAGATTGGATGTCTGGGGGAAGTTCTTCACAGAGAGAGTGGTGGGGTGCTGGAACAAATTGCACAGAGAGGCTGTGGGTGTCCCTGGAGGTGTTCAAGACTGAATTGAATGGGGCCCTGGGCAGCCTGGTCTAGTGCCAGATCTGGAGGTTGGTTGGCCCTGCCTGTGCCAGGGGAGTTGGAACTGGGGAGTTGGATCCTTGGGGTCTCTTCCAATTCAAGCCATTCTATGATTCTGTGATTCTCCATCAGGTGCCACAGTGCTGTGTGGTTTTTTCAGCAGGAGAAGGCACATGCTTGGGCAGAAGCTGTGGGAGCAGCAGTTGAAGCTTGGGTGCAGTAAAATCATAGGATAGCAGAATGGCTTGGGTTGGAATCAGAGTCACTGGGTCACCGAGTCGTTAAGGTTGGAAATGACCTCTAAGATCACCAAGTCCAACCCCAAGCCACCCCACCACACCTACTGACCACATCCCTCAGTGCCACATCCCCGTGGTTCTGGAACCCCTCCAGGGACAGTCACTCCATCACTCCCTGGGCAGCTGTGCCAGTGCGTTATCGCTCTATCAGAGAAGAAATATTTCCTAATATCCAACCTGAACCTTAAAGCCCATCCAGTCCATACCCCTGCTGTGGGCCGGGTGCCAGCACAGGCCAGCTGAAAGCAGGAAGCAGCACACCCTGACTGGCCCGTTATCCAGGTGCTCTGCCAAGAGTTGGGATGTGCCATATGGTCTCCCAGCAGCCCAGGACACAATGCTGGAAGAAGCCCACAGGATGACCCCTTAGCTCAGGAGATGTGGTGGCCCTTCCTTTAAAAGCTTTCCCATTGATCCTTAGCTCAAGTGGCTTTTTCCCCTCCGCTTTATAATCTGACTAAAACGCAATTCACTGAGCAGGTCTCAGTGAGCTGAGCGGGAGGAGCTCGTGAGCATCACTCAGCAGGGAAAGGGCTGGGGCTGGGGAGCTCCGAGCCTTTGTGTTTCTCAGCGATTTGCTCAATCTGCCTGCGTTAGGGAAACGCAAGATCTCATGCATTTTAAAATCTTCCCTCTCCGAGGGCAGGCCCCGGGTTAGCAGGTCAGCCCAGCTAGGTGAGCCGTTTAGAGCGCATTAAAACCACAATTTATGCAATCTGCACTCAAGTGTTAGGAAGAGCTGGCAATCAGGTGCTTAATAAAATCACCTACAGCCCTCCTCTTTTGGCTCGCTGGAAATAAATGCCTTTTTTACATGATAAAAATGGATTAGGAGTCATTTGGAGTTGTTATCCAGGCGTGGGGCACGCAGGCGTGCGGTGCCATTGGGGCATTGCTGGGGAGAGCATTCCAACTGCCAGCACTGGAACGTCCCCCGTGTGCCTGAGCTGATTGGCAGCTCCACTCCTTCTTTTTGTTTCTGTTCCCGAATGGAACTGCAAAACAAAATTCAGTGTGGCTTGGAAAAAAAAAAAAAAAAAGTAAAATTATATGGAAATGTGACTTTTTTCTGACTCTTTTTTTTTTTAATGTGGAAGAGTCAGAGATTTTAAAGTTATGGTTCCCACAGCAACTGTAACTCTCATCTCTTGTACCTCTGCGATGCTTTGCAGGACTGTGTGTGCTATTAGATTTATGCCCAATGTGCTTATGTACAGCATAGCAAGCAGCGTGCAGAGATGCATGGGCTGGCAGAGCGATGCTGCGGGAGCACCAGGGCCAGATCCTGCACTGACCTGTGCCATGGAAACGTGGAGTCACTGGGGGTGGAAAAGACCTGTGAGATCATCCAGTCCAACTGTCCATCTCCCACCAATATTCCCCATGCCCACTGATCACACCTTTGGGGTGGTGATCCCACCACTCCCCAGGCAGTTTGTACCAGTGCATCACCACATTTCTGAGAAGAAATGTTGCCTCGTATCCAACGTGAGCCTCCCCTGGCACCAGTGGGATGGGGAGTTTCTGATCACAGGCTGTGCTGCATACACTGAGTTTGAGGGGACTGGGGGTCCTGAGGGAGCACGAGCCTCTGCCTGGTGGAATGATGTTCACAGGGTCTCCATCCTGCAGTTCGCCATCACTTTGAGTTAATTCATTAGAAATCTGTTGGTTTGAATTACAGCTCGGCAAAAACCTGATGCAAATGTTTGCTGCACCTGATCCTTGAAGCTGCTTTGGGCCAGGAGAGGTTTGGGCATCCAGGTGTGAGGTTGGTCAGTGCTGCAGAATCCTCCCCGCTTTGGTGCATCTGCATTGAGCTGGAACGGGGTGAAAAGGCTGGAAGAGACATGAGGTGCTGGAGGGCTGCATAACTCGTGATGAAAATAGGAAGGACAAAGTGAGGAGATCATTGAGTCATAGAATGGCTTGGGTTGGAAGGGACCCCAAGGATCATCAAGTTGCAACCCCCCTGGCAGAGGCAGGGTCACCAACCTCCAGATCTGGTAGTAAAGCAGGCTGCCCAGGGCCCCATCCAACCTGGTCTTGAACACCTCCAGGGACAGATTGAAGGACCAGAAGGGGCTGTGGGATCTTCTTGGACCTCAGGACTTCCCTGTAGCCTTTTATTTCTCACTGGAGTAAAGCGTAACTTTTCTGAAAGCATCCAGCATTGATATTAAAAAAAAGTAAAAATAAAAATTGACAGTGATGGATAATCCACTACAACCCGTGGTAAATTATTCTAGTGTTTAATTACCTGTACTGCCAGAAAGGGAAGAAAGGAAAAACTACAGTATGGAGAGCTTGGAAAAACTGCATGGCCATCACTTGGCTCACAGCACAGCCCCTGTTTGGGGTCAGGAGTTGGTTTGGGGCAGTGCTTGGAGGGGCTCTCACTGATGAAGGGGTGCTCAGCACTGTGGGAAGGTCCGTGGCAGCTCACTGCCCTGCAGTCAGCAGTTCTGCAGCCCACATCATTTATAAAAGCAGAACCAGAGAGTGGTGGAGTCAACCATCCCTGGAGGTGTTCAGCACACGTGGAGATGTGGCACTGAGGGATGCGGTCGGTGGGCATGGTGGGACGGGTTGGTGGCTGGGCTAGATGATCTTAGAGATCTGTTCCAACCATAATGACTCTGTGACTTGGCAGGGTCTGCAGGTGGCTTCCCTCAGCAGCTTTCCTTTGGTGCTTACCATATAAATCACACCCTTGCTGCTTTCCAGCTTCACCTGAGCCTTATTCCTGTGTTTGACCCCACAGTTTTGCAGTGCTGCCCGTGCCCTCTCCTTCCTCGTGCCACATCCTTAGCAGGACCAACCCCATTCTCCTCCTTGCTGTGTACACCTGGGATGTGTCCATGTCCCCACAGTGTCCGGGGGGTCACAGCTGCATGCAACCCGGGGTTCTTGGGAGAGCAGTGGGGAGGAAGGACATTACGCAGGAGAATATGCATGTTCACAGCTCACAGGATTAAAGGCCCATGTTCTTATCACTGCAGAACAGAGTATTATAAATCCAGCCTTAGCATACCAAATCCCCTCGCGGCTCGGCCATTGTTTGGGAATATTAAAAAGCTCTGAGACAGAAATAATCAGTTTCCGAATGACACATTGTCAAATAAAACATTTCTCATATTATCCCTTCCTTCCCCTTTCTCTCTCCCGCTCCCTCAGTTGGATAGTTTAACATGAAAAATAGATTAAAATGAGGCTGGTTTGAATACCTCCTAAGTTTGACTTTTCTTTCCCCGGGAAGCTCTCCCTGCGTGTGCACGGCGCTCCAACAGGCGGCTGTGATGCGGGGTCAGAGATGTGGGGAGAGCATGAAACTGAGCTGCTGCTGAACGCCAGGGATTGGCACAGCTCCTGGGCACGTGGAGCTGACTCAGAGCCACCCAGCAGGGCCGTGAGGCTGAGCATGGGGCAGCGAGTGGTGGGGCAGAGCCCCGCTCCATCCCATTTGCAAGCCATTTCCCATTGGGAAAGTCAAGCTAAGCAATGTCATCCCAAATCCTCCAGCCAGGCTCCCATTGGTGTCAGTCAGTGGAGGCAGAGGGCAGAGCAGCAGGATCCTCCTGCAGTACTGCCCTTTCTGCCCCAAGATGCCATCGCCAACACCATCCCCCTGCATCCCCTCAGCTCCATCCCCAGCACACTCCCTTCCCACGCCGCCTCTTTACAGATGATCCTCTCTCTGCACGGCGCAGTGCTTTGTATTGTGTGCAGAAGAAATATTTGCACGCCGTCACACTGCTCTTGCATGCTCTGTAAAGTTCCCAGCTATGGCATTCTTTGTGCCAAACAGATGCCTGCCCTGCCCCAGCTGCTGCACGTCACGCTGCAAAGCATCAATTGCTCACACTGCTCCTGATTTATGTGCTTTGCTCTTCTGCCGTGGGGTAACGTTGCTTTGGTGCTGCAGAGAGATGGAGGAGTCCAAGGTGGGGGGAATGCACAGCTCCTGCTGTGTTTGTGTCAGCCTCCAGAGCAGACAGGGCTGCCCCATGGATGAGAAGGCCACTTCCATGGAGACACTGGCATGAAGGAAGTTTGTGCTTTTAGGTAATGATCTATGATTTTGATCATAGAATCATAGAATCATGTAAGTTGGAAGAGATCTAAGATCTTTTCTAAAATCACCATGTCCAACCCCAGCCCACCCCCACCATGCCCTCTGACCACGTCCCTCACTGCCACATCTCCAAGTGTGTTGAACACTTCTAGGGATGGTGACCCTACTGCCTCCCTGCAGAGCTTGTTCCAAAACCTGACTGCTCTTTCTGAGATGCAGTGTTTCCTAATATCCAACCTGAACACTCCAGAGCCTTGCTGTTCTTCTTGTAGTAAAAGGCCCAGAACTGAACACAGCATTTGAGATGCAGTCCCACCAGTGTCAGTGCACAGGGACAATCACCTCCCTGTTCTGCTGGCTGACCTATTGCTGACTTTGGCCAAAGCCATTGGCTTTCTTGGCCACCTGGGCACGATGCTGGCTCATGTAATTAGGAGGTGTGGGAAGAGAGAGCTTGGCATTGAGGGTTGTGATCTGGGATAGGGTGTGTTGTGCCCATGCATGTAACCACAGCAATTCACCCAAAGGGTTGGCATGGAGGGTTGCACTCTGCTGTGAGGGTGACTCCAGCAAAGCTCCCTAAGCATGTGAGCAAGAGAGAAGTCTTTAAATAATTCTAACACGATTGATGAGATCACAGTTGTTTCGGAGAGCTGAGGGTTTGGGTGCAGGATGCAGCTGTGAGATGCTCCTCAGAGCAGCAGGATCCAGAGGAGCCATGCAGGGGCCCTGCTCCATGGCCTGCCAATGCTGCTGGGTGGCCTCATCCTCCAGTTCTCAGGGAAGGAGGAGGGCTGGCTCTGGGAACGATGAGTGGCTTTGGTTCTCTGTGCCCTGGAGGGTGGCAGTTGGATGGTGCCATTTGGTACATGGTCTTTTGCACAAAATGCTGTATCTCTGCAGAGACTTTATGGCTCCCTTGTTGGTTGCTGGGTTGTTTTAATGATTTTTTTGTCTCCTAAGCAGTGAGATGCGGATGGGAGATCCTTTCCCATCTCTTTGTGCAGAGCAGGCTGGCTCGGTTTTGTACATACATTGCCTCATAGAACCAAGGGGATGAGGAAAGAGTTCCCGGAGCGGGCAGAGCTGAGCTGGGGATGTCACTGTGGTGTTAAGGATCTCCTCCAGGACCCTGCCTGGAGGTTGGGCTGTGTCGATGAAAGGATTCTGTGTAAGCGGAGAGCGGGCGCTGGTGAATGCTGCTCCTCACCCATCGCTGTGTCTGCTGACGTGTCTCTCTGCTGTCCCACAGGGGGGGCTGATCGCTCTGCTCCTGCTCCTCTTGGTCTTCACGGTGGCCCTGTACGCCCAGCGCCGCTGGCACAAGCGCCGCCGCATCCCGCAGAAGAGTGCCAGCACCGAGGCCACCCACGAGATCCACTACATCCCCTCGGTGCTGCTGGGCCCCCAGGCCCGAGAGAGCTTCCGCAACTCTCGCCTGCAGGCCCACAACTCGGTCATCGGCGTGCCCATCCGCGAGACCCCCATCCTGGATGACTACGAGGATGAGGAGGAGGAGGAGACGCCGCAGCGGGCAGAACCCAGCACCAGGGAGGATGAGTTTGGCAGCCAGGTGACGCGGACGCTGGAGAGCCTGGGCCGGGGCGGGGAGGAGAAGCCCGACTACGAGAAGAAAGGTTGGTGGCTGTTCTTCACGGTCTTCTCCTCACCCTGTGCCCTCAGAGCGTCTGAGCTGCGTGGGGCTTCCTGATGAGGGGGTCCTGGAGCTGCTGTTTTGTCCTGAGCTTTCGTCTTCCAGCTGATTCCATAAAACCGTAGAATGGTTGGGTTGGAAGGGACCTTACAGCCCCCCCAGCTCTCATCCCTGCCCCTCAGCTCAGGCTACCCCCCCAGCGCTGGCTGCCCAGAGCCCCATCCACAGCCTTGGGCACCTCCAGGGATGGGCACCCACAGCTCTGAGCAGCAGTGCCAGGGCCTCACCGCCCTCTGAGTAAAACGTTTCCTCCTGACATCTCACTTAAATCTCCCCTCTTTTAGTTTAAAGCCCTTCCTCCTTGTCCTATCACTGTCTACCCTCATAAACAGCCGTTCTCCCTCCTGCTTATAATCTCCCTTCAAGCACTAGAAGGCTGCAGTGAGGTCTCCCTAAAGCCTTCTCTTCTCCAGACTGTTCCCGTATCTTGGATTGCCCCAACCCACGTGCAGCACCTCACACTTGGCCTTGTCGAGCCTCGTTAGGTTCCTGTGGGCTCACTTTTCATGCTGTCCATGTCCCTGTGGATGGCATCCCTTCCATTGTATCAACTATTACACACAACTCCACTTGGTGACATCAGCAAACTTGCTGAGGGTGCCCTCGATCCCACTGTCTGTCTCATTGACACTGTGACTTCTGGAAGCACACAGAAATGAGGAGTTTGCTAGGGAGCAGGAGGAGCATTTCCCCACCAAGGAGAGTTGCTCTTTTGCCATGGGTTTATGCAGAATGTCAGTCCCACTGTCAGTCCCACTACTCCAGCAGTGCTGATGAGCATTTGTTCCTATTCAGTCTGTGCTCCAGGCTTCCAAGCAGCTTGGGGATGCTGGGATCCCTGCTGACTTCTTGCTGTAGGTGAGCACTGGCACATGGGCATCAATCAGCCTGGGCTTTATTCTCTAGGTGGCAGAAATGCTCATTGCCTCGCTGTCAGGTAGTGCATCAATTCCAGCATAGAACATGTCAGTGGGGCCCTGCTGAGCAATGCTGCACCTCAGAGAGCTGCTCCACAGCGCTGTGTTTTCCAGGGGCACCAAAACATTCCCTGTGTTTTATTCTATGAGCCGTCAGACAGTGATCCTGGAGTTCTTAGGGTGCTGGGATGGGTTGGAGCTTCCCCCACAGGTAAGGCAGTGTGGTGCTGGGGTTGGGTGCAGCAGGACAGACAGGGAGCTGTGTGCCATGGACTCCTGCCTGGAGAAGAGCAGTGCTTTCCCCAGCGTGTCTGGGCTAATGCACATTTGATTGCTTGCTTTTTTAAAGTCTGTCTCTGGGAAAGTGTATCGCCCACCTCTGCTTATTGAAATCTCATTATTGAAATCTCAGCAGTTTGATGTAGTTAACCTGCAACGTGGTGAAATGCGTTGGAATAAACAAAAGCGAAGCGCGTTGGTGCTAATTGCTGAGCGACTGCAGCAGGAGTGGGGATGGGCGTGGGGAGGGGTTTCTGCTTTCTGCTCACAGCGTGCATCCATCCTTGGGAGCGTGTCCTGCTCCTGTGCTGTCCCCAGTAGGAAGCAGAGATGGGGACAGGGACCCCAGAGCTTGGCTCCTGGAAAGCAGCCCTGCGCACGTGGCATTGGAGGCTGCTCCTTACAGCTCTTTCCCCCTTCATCTTCCAGGCAGAGCTGTTACAGCAGTGATGGTTATCATAGCTCCAGCAACCCAGGGATCCTCCTGCTGTCCTCACGCACTGCTCGGGGCATCCCTGTTGGTGTCCTCCTTTGTGGCTCTCATTGGCTCATGGGGTTAAGAGGTGCTCCCCCAACCCTCTGCACGGTGAGAGCGAACAAATGAAGGCCTTCATGTACTGTAACCGAGCTGCCTCTTTTATTCTTTCATATTCTTTTCTTTGTTTTGCTTTTCTATAAATTATTTAGAGTTGTGTGAGTGGGGGAGACAGCAGTAACTGCATTTCAGTGCTCTTCAAAACATAATAGTAAACAAGATCTAGGGCAGAATATTAAACTATCTCAGGTCTTCAGGAATTGGCAATAAAGTAATTCTTGTGCTGTATGCAGAAGACCCAAACCAGGGCTGTAGGCTGGGACAGGCTGCCCTAGGCCTGCTGCTATCCATGCAGTGCTGAGTTCTCCCATCAGGACATCATGCATTATAGCTGGACTTGAGGAGAGATTTAAGTGAGATGTTGGGAGGAAATGTTTTACTCAGGGGGTGGTGAGGCCCTGGCACTGCTGCCCTGAGCAGTGGGTGCCATCCCTGGAGGTACCCAAGGCTGTGGATGGGCCCTGGGCAGCCTGAGCTGGGGGTCAGACAGTCCATGGCAGGGGTTGGGACTGGGTGATATTTAAGTTCTCTTCCAACCCAACCCCTCTGTGGTGCTATTCATATGCTTTGTACTCAGCCCTCCAGCTGCTTTGCACGTGCCTGGGAGCTGCACAAACTCAGGATGTGTCAGACGTGCCATGGATGTGCTGCCTGCCAGCAGGCAGTGGGTGCAGCTGGGCTTCCCTGGGGATGTGCAGGTGGGACGTTGCAGATAACATGTGCCCAGCGATCCCCAGGGGGAAATCAGGGCTGTTGAGGCACAGTTTCACAGGTGGTTTTGAGATGGATGTGGCAAGGGAGAACTGTGGCAAGTCCCAGCTGGAGCCTGGCCCGGGGCTGCATTTGTATGGGTGCAGCAGGTTTGGCTGCAGAGCTGTGCCTGTGAGCCTGGCAGTGCCCAAGGGAGAAGCTGCGTGTGGTGCGTAACGTGGTGATAAGACATCAGCTGGGACTTGTCAGCAGGCTCCAAATGCTATCATTGCTGGGGCTGTCACCAAAGACTCTTTCAAGTGTCAGTTCCCGACGTTAATTACCAGGGATGGCAAATGCAATGAAGATGGAGTGCCTCGGCTCGCCCTCACCTGCCTGTGCCTCTCACTTCTCCCACGTGCCGGGCAGTGATTGATTTGCAGGTGCTGGTGCTTCCCATCCATTGGGATTCCTGCACGCTGTGAGCTGTGGGCTCAGTTGCCCTTGCCACGCAGAGGAGTGCTGTGCTCCCTGTTGGATGGACAACTCTGTGATGTTACAACCCTGCGGGATGGGTGGGGAGCACCCGGTGGATCTGCAGCACAGATATGTGCTGTGCCAAGCGTGGGTGCACCCGGTGCAAACACGCAGCACCAAATGTCCCCCTGCCTGCTCAGGCGATGCGCTGCAGCTGGCGCAGTGCAAACAAACACGGGAGCAGTGTGCTGAATAATGACATCTAGCAACAAGCGTGTAGCAGTGATAAAGTTAATGAAATTACAGGTTCTGACCTGATACCAGGCTCTGCAGCGGGTTGATAAACAGCAGGGCAAAGATGAGATGTTTATTTCTCCCCAGCTGCAGCCTGTAATCTGGATGCACTGCGCGGGGACATTAACATTATTGCTGTTATGCAAAATCATTTTTGATTTGGGGGAAAAAAAAAAAAAAAAGTAGAAAGAAAAATTCCCCCAACTGCTTGGAAAATGGAAAACTGACAGAATTAGAATTGCAGTAGGAGCACAAAGTGACCTCATGACATTGCACAGAGCCCTGATGAATTTAGACAGAAGAAAAATCTAAGGCAGTTTAGGAAGAAGGAAAGTAGTTTTTTTATTAACATATTAATATGAGAGAGAGAGAAGGAAATAGGCAGCTCTAATTAGCTGAAAGGAGGCCTATGTGCTGGCATGGAAAGGGAGCTGTGTGGTCTACCTGCAGTTTTGGGGTTGTCTATGGCAATTTGAGGTTGGAACCAGGTGATCTTTGAGGTCTTTTCCAATCCAACGCATTCTATGATTCTGTGAATTAGAAAATCTCCTTGGGGTTTGTACCTCATGGATAGCATGTGTCCAAACCCACATGTCCAAACCCACATGTCCAAACCCATGTGTCCAAACCCACGTGTCCAAACCCACGTGTCCAAACCCATGTGTCCAAACCCACGTGTCCAAACCAGCCCCATGTGGATGATGTACTCTGCAGTGAACAGCAGTGAATGAACGTGGATAGAGCCCAGCAAGTGTGGCTGTGGGGTTGTCCTGGATTCCCTGGGCCCTCCGTGGGAAGGGAAGCCAGTGATGGGCCATGGGGAGGAGGCTTTGCCCTACCAGGATCAGGGGCAGTGAGAGCCCAAGATCCTGCCTGGTGAAAACTGGGCAGTGCTGGCTGCCAGCAGTGCTGGTGCTCAGTGCCGTGATGGATCAGAGGTGTGCCTTGACACCATCCTGAACCTACAGCTCGTGGCCTTTCTTTTAACCTGCTGCAGTAACATGATAAATCTCTGAAATTTCCCTTCCTTAATCCATGGAGACCCAATTCAGAGTGAGTGCTGCAGGGTTTGGAGATGAGTTTAAAGACAAGGACTGAGCTGGAGGTGATGCCCTGTGATGTGCAGGACCAGGACATTGTTCTCCATGGTGCAGATTGCACTGTGTTGTGCACACCACCACCATAGGGCTGAGGGCTGGAGGTTTGCTCTTGCTGGCAGCTGTAGGGCCCCACAAGTCATGGCTCTACCAGAGGCTTCCTGAGCATTCAATGAATGAAATGATGGCTTATCATTAGCCGGAGCTGGGAACAAAATGGAATGGTACATCAGGCTGGCATCTGATACGTCCTGAGGCTCAGTCTTCTTTTCAGTGACCTAATGGGATCGTGACCCTCTCTGTATTTGATCAGCTTTTCCTAGATCTAATCCCCGCCAGCTCCTTGCGTAATTTACAGAGACCTTTGACAAATGTATATTCATGCAGGCTGCGTGGCCACGGTGCAGAGGGTTTTCTGCACTCTGCTCATTCCTGGCTGCAAAAAAAAAAAAAAACCCACAAAAAAACCAACCACAAATTCCAGTTCTGAAAAACTTAAAATATTTGGGACCCAACAGGGTAGGAATGGGTAGCAATTCAGGAGAGCATTCTGTCACGTGCTTAGCCTGTTCTCAGAGCATCTCCTGTTATCAGAGCAATTAAGCATGTCTTTAAGTGCAGTGTGCTTAATTCCGATTGATTTGAGTGGATTGCTGAAGAGAAATGGAGAGAATGGGCGACCCAGTTGCAGAGGTGGCAGTGGGTGTGCCTCTGGATCTTTTGGCTTATCAGTGATGCCAGCTGTATCTTAATGCTAATTCGAAAATGCATACACCTGACAGGGAAAAGCTTTGCTTTCCAGAGAGATAAACATAGTCGCAATTAATGTATTCATTGCCTTTTGAACCCTAAGGATGGCTGCCAGGCTGGAGTTCCAGGTTGTTCTGATCATCCCTTCACTAGGATTGGACCAGCCTCGAAGATGTGTTCTTCCCACCAGGGCTCACCCCAAGGAGGGCTGGATGGCTCCGTGCCCACAGTGCGCCTGTGTGCTCAGGGATGGGACAGCCCAATGATAGCAGGCTCCCAAGGTGGGATTCCTGACACAGTGTTGTTTTACCACCCCTCCCTTTGCTGTTGCTGTATCCCACTGACTGATTTTATGAGACAGGGGAGGGGAGAAGCAGATGGAAAATCAGCTTCTTGATGGCACTGTGGGGAATGGAAGAGGAAAAGGGGGGTTTTAATATTCTAGCACTTTGCTGAGCATCCCAGAGGGATGGTGGCTTCGTGACGTCTGTATCACAGCGTTGTGACATCCCAAACCCACAGCTACCAAGTGCAAAGGGAAGGGTCCCTTTGAGGCCAAATTTGGGTGATTTTTGGTCCCCCAGCTCTTCAGCTTGGGGTTATGTTGGTTTTATGGGGCTGTCTCAGCCCCTCAGTGCTGCTGGAGATGTCGTGACAGCTTTGTGTGCAGGAACCCTGAATTCCCCAGGTGTCCAAAGTGCTTTTCATCCAGGCGAAATCACCAGCGCACAGGAGATGAGCTGTGAAGTTCTGGCTGTCCAAGGAAAACAAGCCATCAGGAACTATATTTCTATAAATGCCAGGCTCGTGTTGTTCATCACTTTATGCATAACTATGAATGTTTGATAACATGCTGCATTATTAAAGGCATAGCTGGCTTGTAGGCCAGTTGTTGACCAGGATAAGTTTCAAGAAGATTGTTTTTTTCCTTGCCTGATAAAAAGTAATGTGGTGGCTTTTTATTGTCTTTGAGACCTGAACATCCTCCACTCTAGGGCTTTCCATGCTGGGTCTGCCCCATGGTCTGTTGTGTCTGCACTGCTGGGAGCTGGTATCTGTCCCCAGTGCTGTCCTTCCATCTGTAACATGGTGTTGGCATGGGAGAACCTGCCTTTGGCTCCTGAGGTTGCAGTGAACAGGGAAAGAGGGCTGCAAAGATGGAGGAAAACATGCAGTGTTCCCATTTCTGGTGGAAATGAATAGGTGCTGGGGGCTCTCAGGCAGCCCCCAGGATGCTTTGCTTGGTTTGAGTCACCCATACTGCTAGCAGTGGGTTTTCTCAGCCTCAGAGTGTGAGTACATGGCCATGGGCACTCAGTCACCTTGGTGTTCAGAATCACAGAGTGCTTTGGATTGGAAAGGACCTCAGAGATCATGTAGTTCCAACCCTGCTGCTGAGGGCAGGATTGCCAGCCATCGTGGCTCAGGTGCTCGGTGTGCTGGTGGTCACCCCAGCAATGGGTCTGGGCTTGGAAGGTGAGCTGCAGCAGCAGCCCTTGGTTCTGTTGCTGTGTCCCCTTCCTACCAGCCATGCTTTCCATGGCCATTGCCACATACCCCACCCGTGCCTTCTGCCCGTGGCCTGAGGTCCCCAGCACTCCCCTGCCTCCTGCCCTGGAGCTGAGCTTCCTTGGGCAGCTGGGGATCAGCTTCATCTTGCCCTCTGTTTTGCATTAATTTAGGGAGCTGGAGGGAGGAAGGAGGGCTGCTGGAGTTCAGTGCTGTGTCCTCAGAGCTGTCAGTTCTCCCTCCTGCCATGCAACATTAACCTGGGCTGCTTCGTGTGCCCATTAGCACCAAATGGGGAAGCTTCCTCCAGAGTGTTTTTATTTAACTTTTCAATTATTTTATAACTTGAGGAGTATTAGCTGCTGCTGAGGGTCTGCCCATCTTCCTGCTCCTCTCTCCGCTCGTTGCATAAGCTTGAAAGTTATGGTGTCTCGTAAAATAGGTAAGTGAAGGGTTTTATGAGGCTGGAGGTGTGGGAAGCAGAGCACCTGGTGGCATGGATCTTTTGGTGCTGGGGCAGAGAGAGCTGGAGCAGGCTTGGAGGGGCAGCATCCTGTTTGCCAAGGGCTTTTCTTTGCTGTGATTCTATCAGGAGGAGAAATGGGCCGAGGGGGTGAACGCTCTGTTAGTGTCAGGGAAGGGCTGTGCTAGAAAAAGGTCTTTGCCCCGTAGGAAGAGCTGAGGATTTTCTATGGGGAAGCAGCCCTTGGGGAGGTCAGGGATAGGCTGAGATGGTGGTTCTGTAGCAGACGGAGCTGGGGCTGTTGGACCGTGGCACACGAGCTTTGATCTTTCACAATGTGTTTATAATTATACTGCATTATCTTAATTACCAAAATGGAAAGTCAGGAGCGTGACGAAGGGAAGGGAAAGGCAGAAGGAAGAAATGCAGGGAAAGGAAGGGGTGACAAATAACTCACAGCCTCTGTCGATGGGGCTGCGATTGTGGTCGGAGCTGGAAGTGATGCTATTAATACCACGCTTATTCATTTCGTATAATAAAAATAAAAAAATGGGAGCTCTTTGCAATTACCCAATTCCAAATGAAATTAACATTCCGTGGCATTTTCCAGTAAACGGTTAGTTTGCACACATGAGTGGAGGCAATTAGCTGGCAAGTGATTGAGCGCCGTGACTGGAGAGAGGATGAGGAGGGTCGGGGCATTGGGTGCTGGGGAGGGGATGAGTTTTTTCTTCCAATCAACGTGTTTTTGAAGTCAGCCTCTCCCCTGTGCATCACAGGCTCCTTCGAGCTCCTCCAGTTTTGGCTTTTCCAAAGGAGAAGGAGCACTGAGGTGAACCTCCAGACATGTGTAGGGGTCACAGCTTTCCAGCAGGTAACTGCTGGTTCCAAACCCATAGGGCTGTGGTGTTCTGCTCTGTGCCCACTGTGGCTCCCCAGGCTGTATTAACGACCGGTGGAGACTTTTCTCCAGATTTGCTGAACTACTGAAAACTTGTGATCGTATCAGGACTCCTTCCTGCCTCGTACCAGATAAGGACAGTGCTGGCTCAGAGCCCGGAGCCGAGGGTGGTAGGGAGTGGGGTAGGGAAGCATCAGCTCATGAATATATGAAGGAGGAAAGTACATTTGTTCGGTTTCCTTCAAAGGAGACATCTCAATGGAAGTTTTATCTCTTCTTCTGCCTCCTTCCCCCTCCAATTTGCAATTGCAATTAGGTTGTTTTTTTTTTTTTTTTACGTATTAAAAATCTATTTTTATAGCAGGAGATTTATTAGTGGATATAATGATCTATTAATGTATGTTAATGTATATTGGGGAAGAGGAGATGTGTGCATCACAGGAGCTGCTCGGTCCCCTGAAATAAAACTATGCTATCTGGCTGTGTTTTCTTCCCAATCAGTGTAGAGCAGTTGTACAAATCTCCCACCTTCATCACATAGGCTATGGCATAATTACCCAATTTTATGCTTGTAAAGCTCTCTGCTTCCTGGAGCTCAGTACCTTGAGGGTGGCACTGTTGAAAATCAGTCCACATCCCAGTTTCAGAACAAACACTGCTGCTTATTTCATGCTTCGAAAAACAACAAACACCTGTTATGTAGAGCTGCTGAGAAAAGAGGGTTTCCACCATGCAAAGAACTTCCAGCATTGTGAAATTTGTGCCTATCCCGAAAAGAATAGGAAGGTTGATTTTTTTAAATGCTTTGTGGGATAGAAATCTCCAAAAGGTCAACCCCAAACTGTTAAAGTAAGCGTGTGGAAACTCAGAGAGTTCATAGAACCAAAGAATGGCCTGGGTTGAAAAGGACCACAATGATCAGCTAGTTTCAACCCCCCTGCTATGGGCAGGGTTGCCAACCACCAGACCAGGCTGCCCAGAGCCTTGAGTTGGTTTGCACAGAGTAATTATGACAGTATTACAGTGTTGTAGGGATCTGACACGTACCTACACAGTGCATGATGGCCATAAAGATGCACTGGGATTTCAGAGTCAGCATTGCAGGAGAGCACCCCGCTCTGTGCATGGCAAAAGTGGGGGCTGTACTGGAAATAGTGGAGGCATTGGTGAGAGGGGAGGAGATGCTCACGGAGAGGAGTTAGCTCTGAGATGAGACTGCAGCACACACACAGCCACAGGACCAGCAGAGATGCATGCAGAAGTCAGAATGAATGAGGATGCAAAAAAGACCTCAGCCTCAGTTTCTAATTGCGTCCGAACGTTTCTGTTTAATCCCTAATTGAGTTTGATGTGCTGCTGGGAAACGTTGCGATCGCAGCATCGCGGTGCATTCAGCTGTGCTGCTCTGGAGCTGCTCTGCTCTGCACAGAGCATTCCAACCACGGGCTGAGGAATCACTGCGCAGTTTTCAGTCTCCCCAAAGCCTGAGAGGAGGAGGGCGCAGCTATTCTGGTTTGCTGGAAGTCCCACAAGCACTGAAATGAGTTCTTCCACTTCTCATCCTGGTAGCAAAGGATTTTTTTTTTCCCCCACGTTGCTCGTACTGTTCTGTTGATGACTTTTTTTTTTTCTTGGTAATTTTTAAGCCAAACAACATATTTTCCCCGCTGCAATTTGTGCCAGAAAAAAAAAAAAAAAAAAAAGGGAGAAATAAAGGCTATTGAGTGGAATTGTTTTGTGGGAGATGTGCAAACGAATAGGGGAGCCATAAGGAGAGCAAATCGCTTTCAAAATAGCATATGGGGGTGGACAGGAAGGAGGTGTGCAATGGGAACGTGTAATGTGCTTTACAAAGGTACGGTGACCTTCAGCTGTGTCCTCAAATCACTGACGGGGATGGAAGCTGGTTTTGGAGGAGGTTGGGAGCCTCTTGTTTCCTCTGTGTGAGCTTGGTGGGGGGGTGGCTTTGTGCTGCCAAGGCATTATTGGGTTGGGATGAGATGGAGGTAGTGGTGGTGCCGTGCCAAGGCTGGGCTGGATCTCACCACCACCTCAGCTTGGCTTCAGAAATGTTCCACGTGGTGACAGAAATGTGAGCTCAATGGTTCCGATGAATTCATCTCCTTTACCTTGGAAAGCAAAGCAGGAGGGAAGGTGATCTGGGAGGCTGTGCTCAATGAGAGGGTAGTCAGCTTATGGGCAAAGCTGCTTCCCTATGGGCTGATGCTGCCAGTGTGAGGAGGTGGTGGAGGTGGGGATGGACAATGGGGGTTAAGATGGAAAGTGGGATGGAGTAGGGAATGGAAAGCAGCAGAGCAGTGTTTAGCATTCATATCCCAGGGTAGTCCTGGGGCATTGCTCTGATGGAAGCTTTGCACTGCCCCATCATAGTGATGTTCTCATCCTTTTGTGAGCAACCAAAACCTCCCTGTAGACATGAATGCCAAGTCTGTGACCAGATGTGATGCCTCCATTTGCAGTGTATGTGTGTGGGGGTAGGAAAGCTGGGGAAGGTGGCTTCAGCTGGCTGTTGTCTCCTGTGATGGACATCCCCACACTCAGGAGCATCCTACTGGCCCCAGTGAGTGCTGTGTCTCCTCACATTGCTGTACATGGGTGTGTGTTCCCTCCCTTTGGTTGTGGTTGGCAGTGCCTGAAAGGTCTTCCCCGAGTCCTAACCCCTGGTGCTCCTGTAGTTCATCCAGGCTACCTTTTGTTTATCTGAGAGGGTTTTGTCCTGGTTCTGCCCTACTGGCTGGGTCAGACTCCACTTGCTGAGACCACAGTGACACGGGGGATTGCATTTTATTGCATTGCTCCAAACCTCAGAGCTCTGGGGCAGGCAGGCCAAGGCTACACTGGCGCTGTGCTGAGTGGTCAGCTGCTGGGCTTTCTCTCTTATTCCTGTCTGTTGAGTAAATGCTTGTGGTATCACAACAGCTGCTGATTGCTCTGGCTGTCTCCCCATAGAGATGAGGTTTCTCTGCTCCATGGGCAAGGAAGGAACATACAAGGGCTGTGACCACACTGCTCTTCCTTGGGAACTGCAAACACGTCCTCCCCAGCTCTGGTTGGTGCCATCCCTATTCTACTTGCACGTGTGCTGCATTGCACAGCCCTGGGTTCACACAGATTGCTGTCTGTTGGCTTAATGCCCCTCTGCACAGCTGCTGAAGGAGAGACCTGGGCAGGACACCCAGGGAGATGCAGCCAGGCTCCAGCAGTGAGCCCAGGAGAGCCTCATGAGGTTCAGTAAATGATGACTTGATGGCAGTCCCCACTACCAGGACAGACTGGGGGATGAAGGGATGGTGCACAGCCCTGCCTCCTAGATGGAGAAAATATTTAAATCAGATAGAAAAAGTTTTTTATGATAAGAGTAGTGAAGCACTGGCACAGGTTGTCCTGAGAGGTGGTGGATGCCCCATCTCTGGAGACATTCAAGGTCAGGCTGCACAGGGCTTTGAGCACTTGGTCAGCTGTAGGTGTCCCTGGTCATTGCAAGGGAGTTGGACCAGATGACCTTTAAAGGTCCCTTCCAACTGAAATAGTTCTATGCTGATATGATTCTATGAGATCATGGGCTCAGTTGTCCCCATGCAGCCCCACAAGAGGTGATGGGCTGTGTGCTGTCAGCATGGCACTGTGCTTCTGTGAGACCCTTCCATGCTCTTGAATTCCCCAATGATGACGTCTGAGGGGGATCCTGCACTGCAGAGTCGTATGTTGCTTGCCCTAAATCTTAAATTTGAAAGGTCTTCTGTTGAAGGGTGTTGGGGGACTCTGATTTGTGATGCCTGGGGAGATCTGGTGCTGAATAGTTGCAGCATGCAGCGTGCATAGTGCCTGATGCTGCCCTCTCTCTGGAGTTCTCCCAAAATATTTCCTATCTCCAGCACTCACTGGGCAGTAATTTTGGTCCTTCCATCACTGTGCTGCTGGATTTATGCAGCACCTTCCTTGTGTGCCTGCAGGTTGAGGTCCTGGGGTTCCTGCATGGACAGGGAGCAGCAGCTGCTCTGCTCTGCTCTATTCCCTTGCAAGGGCTCTGGTGGATTTTCTTCAGCATCCTGGGATGGGGAGGACATGGCTGTGGGTGCTGGGAGACCCTGCTGCCTGTCTGCAGGAATGTAAGGTAGAAGCCTTCCCCACCAGTCTTGCCACCCTTCCTGCTCCCTTCCCCTCCCACCCTCAGCACTTGGGGAGGAGGAGAGGAGTGGGGGGCTCTTTGTGCTGGCACTGCATGTTCAGGGCTCTCCTCCCTCGTTGGTTTCAGAGCCTTCTCCATCTCCTCATTTAAGCTCATGTAGGATTACAAGCTCCCCATCCTGCATGCCCATCTCCCCATTCTGCACTGGCGCATGTGCTGCATAGGGAATCCCTATGGCCCCAAATGGGTACAGATGTGCTGTGGGCAGGGGGAGCTCTGGGAGCTGATCTGAGGCTCCAGGACTCTTCTGATGGAGGCAGAGGTCACATTCCACTAATGAGTTTATTCAAGTTGCTGACAGAGGCCAAGCTATTTGTTAAACCCAGGCGACCTCTGTGGCCTTCTAGAGGGCAGACCTTTTGATCCCAAATTTCATCTTTGCCATTTGCAAACATATTCATTGTTTCTGCCTGCTGTGTGGGTGGGCGACGAGTTTCATAGGGCAGCTCTGTTTGGAGTTATTTTTTTGGCATTACTGGATGATGTGGCAGAACCAACCCTCACCTCACCCTCCCTTGGTTCAGTTGCATGCTGTCCCCTCAGGCTCTGTTGCTGTCACCAGAGAGCAGAGATCAGCACTGCCCCTCTGCTCCCTGTGAGGGGCTGCAGGATGCCACAAGGGGCTGTAGGATGCTATGAGGGGCTGCAGGATGCCATGATGGGCTGTAGGATGCCATGAGGGACTGCAGGTTGCTATGAGGGCTGCAGGATACTATGATGGGCTGTAGGATGCCATGATGGGCTGCAGGATGCTATGAGGGCTGTGGGATGCCATGATGGGCTGCAGGATACTGTGAGGGGCTGCAGGATGCCATGATGGGCTGCAGGATACTATGAGGGGCTGCAGGATGCTGTGAAGAGCTACAGGATGCCATGATGGGCTGCAGGATGCCACAAGAGGCTGTAGGATGCTATGAGGACTGCAGGATGCCACGAGGGCTGTAGGATGCAGTGAGGGGCTGCAGATTGCTACGAGGGATGCAGGATGCCATGATGAGCTGTAGGATGTCATGATGGGCTGCAGGATGCCACAAGGGGCTGTAGGATGCTATGAGGGGCTGTAGGATGCCATGAGGGGCTGTAGGATGCCATGATGGGCTGTAGGATGCCGTGATGGGCTGTAGGATGCCATGATGGGCTGTAGGATGCCATGATGGGCTGTAGGATGCCATGATGGGCTGTAGGATGCCATGATGGGCTGTAGGATGCCGTGATGGGCTGTAGGATGCCGTGATGGGCTGTAGGATGCCGTGATGGGATGCAGGATGCCATGATGGACTGCAGGATGCCACGAGGGGCTGCAGGATGCCGTGATGGGCTGTAGGATGCCATGATGGGATGCAGGATGCCATGATGGACTGCAGGATGCCACAAGAGGCTGTAGGATGCTATGAGGACTGCAGGATGCCACGAGGGCTGTAGGATGCAGTGAGGGGCTGCAGATTGCTACGAGGGATGCAGGATGCCATGATGAGCTGTAGGATGTCATGATGGGCTGCAGGATGCCACAAGGGGCTGTAGGATGCTATGAGGGGCTGTAGGATGCCATGATGGGCTGTAGGATGCCATGATGGGCTGTAGGATGCCGTGATGGGCTGTAGGATGCCATGATGGGCTGTAGGATGTCATGATGGGCTGTAGGATGCCATGATGGGCTGTAGGATGCCATGATGGGCTGTAGGATGCCATGATGGGCTGTAGGATGCCGTGATGGGCTGTAGGATGCCGTGATGGGCTGTAGGATGCCATGATGGGATGCAGGATGCCATGATGGACTGCAGGATGCCACGAGGGGCTGCAGGATGCTGTGATGCCTCACCGCAGTCTCCTGTTCCCCTGGCCAAACAAACCCTGGCACTTCAGCTGCTCCTCACACCTCTTCCCCTCCAAACCCTTCTGACTGCTCTCCCTTTGCTGGCGTTGCAGCTCCCGAGGTGACTCAGGAGACGGTGGAGTCCCTGATGCAGAAGTTCAAGGAGAGTTTCCGCACCAACACTCCCATCGAGATCGGGCAGCTCCAACCCGCCCTGCGCAGCACTTCTGTGGGGAGACGCAAGCGCCGGAGCCGCCCCCGAGGTAGGATGGTGCTGGGATGTGGCCGTGGGTGTGGGGTTGGCCATGGATGAGGGCATGGCAGAGCAGGGAGCCGTGCGTGGGGATGGAGCTCTTCTTCTGAGGTGCTGAGCAGATGCGTCTGCCCAGCGCTCTGTGGGAAGCCGGGCAGGAAATACTGTGCTTTCTGTTTACTATTGGGTTTGTTTTTCATTTATTTATGAGTCTGAAATGTGATCTTTTATTCTGGATACATTTTGCTGCGATACGGGCCTGGAGAGGGCTTTTTTTTTTTTTTTTCTTTATAGCTCTGTCCATAAATTATTCACTCAGTGTGAAGAAAATGTTCTGACTCTTTAACTGGTTTAAATTATTTGGTATGTTTTCTAGTCGTTATTCAAATCCGTGTAGCTGGATTTTAGTGTGGCCAAGGGGGGAAGCTTTGGGGTCCACAGTGACTGCCTGCTGAAATTTCCTTGATTTCCTGCTCCAAATTCTTTTTTGTTGTTGTTGTTGTTGATTTCATTTTTTTATTTTGCCTTAAACCACGCGTAGGCAAGAGGCTTTTGGTCACTAATAGAACAACTGCATTCATCCTTTCAGCTGAACTTGGGAGGAGGTGTGATGCCTGCTGCTGGAGCACAGCCGTGAGCCAGCTGCCAGCATGGTGCCCCAGCACCCATCCCTGGGGGATGCCTCCTCCATCTCAACACACTGAGCTGGTGCTTCTCCCTACAAACCCTGTGCTCCGTGTCCACTTGTGCTGCAGGGTGTGGGAGGACGTCCTCCAAATGGTCTCCAGGCAGGAGGAGGCTTTTAGAACGTACTCCAAGTGGTCCCCAAGGCAGAAAGATGTCTTGTGAGCATCCTCCAGAAGGTTCTTATCAGCCCAAAGGCAGGAGGAGGCCTTCTGAAAATCCTCTAGAAGATCCCAGGAGGTCCTTATGGTCGGAGGACATCTTCTACACATCCTCCAAATGGTCCTCAGGGCAAGTGGAGGCCTTCTGAATGTCCTCCAGGTGTTCTCCAAGAACACCAGAGCAAAAGGAGGTCTTCTTGAATGTACTCCAAAAGGTGCTTAGTGCAGGAGAAGGCCTTCTGAATGTCCTCTTCCCCAAAGCCCCAGGTCAGGAGGAGGTCTTTTGGACATCTTCTAGAAGGTTCCAAGGGGCACATTTGAGTGAGACCCATGCTGCAAAAAGCATGCAAACCAAGGCAGCTCCAGCAAAGAGCTCCCCATGGCCCCAAGCTCTCCTTTTTCTCCTGTTCCTATTCTTCCCTGCCCTGAGGGCCGTGCCTGGGCACTGCTCTGGGCTGGGAGTGTGGGTTTTACAGCCCACATTTAATTGTCCCTGTGGCAGCGAGTGCTTGGAGTGCTCCCGAGCATTAAGGTTAAATGATGATATCACAACTTACGATGTTTGCATTTTACATCCAATTGCAAACACAAACCCTTCGCCTCATTAATCCTTTGCAATCCTTTTTTTTTTTTTCCTCCCTCTAAATGAAATTGTCCATTTGGGATGCATTTATTTCCCTCTAACAGCCACATGACAGTTCTGCTGATGGAGTTTGCATCCAACTTTGTTACTGGGTAGTGACAAGTTGGCCTGACGGATGCGTGTGTGTAATTATTTTCTTGTGGTTCGATTTAATTAATGCTTAACCTCATCAGAGTCCTACAGCTGGAGGGCTCTCTCTGCAAGAACTGCTTGCAGCCAAAGGATTTTCTCCTTTGCAGAAAGGCTCCAAAAGGTCCCTGAGTGCATCACGGTAAGGAGGGAGGACTGAACCAAACCGCAGCAAAAAACAAACAGTCCCAAATCTCAGCCCTACAAAAACAAATCTCAGCTAAGCTCTTCCTTGCTACATGTCCCCACACTAAGTGCATTTAAACTGCTGCCTATTGCTTGTCATTAAATCTGACTCTGCACTAAGTGTTTCTAACAGCTCTGGGAAAGGTCATATTTTGCCAAGAAGATGTGCTTTTATAAAAAAAAAAAAGCAAAGCACAAACCTTCTCCATTTACAGTACCGCATAACTTTTTTTGAGTGTAATGCCTTTTTCATACAAACTTTCTCCCCAGACGCTTTTATTGAGTGGAGTGCATTTAAGCTTTATAAATAATCCAGGGAAGGAGGATGGTGTGAGTGCAGGTGCAAGAGGGTGGCTCCTGGCTGCAGGTGATGGTGGGCTCCATATTGCTGAGGCTGCAGTAGGAGCCCTCCACTTGCCTGGATGGGAACACGCTGTGCTGCATGCCCATTGCCATGCTGCTTGTCCCCATGCCCCCCCCCCCAGGGCCACGCTGTCCCCAGGGCCACTCCAGGACCAGGAGCTGGGCTGGGTGCTCAACACAGAGGGCTGGAGGTGGCCCTGGGGAGGTGGGTACACTCTGAGAGGGGTCTGGTGCCCTCTCCTGGGGCAGGAGCTTAAAAGCACCCTGGCCATCGGTGTGTTGGTATAAGTAATCTTTGCATTTGTGAAAAGTCCCCAAAATGCAGCACTGGAGTGAGGCTGGTGGCTGAGAGCTCCTGTGCTCACACGCAGCTCTCCTCTGCTTTGGTAAGTGGGAAAGTTCCGTAGGTGCTTTGGTCTTTTAAAATAAATGCGTGATTAATGGACTGTTCAATCCCAGGCATGATTTAGTGTAGAACAGGGCTGTGTCTTAATGCATTTTAGAGGTCATCGCTGTGCCATAATCGACTGAAAGTTACAGACCCCAAAACTGCAGTTTGGCCAGGCTGTCCCACTGCTGCTCTCCTCCCTTCTGCCCCCATCCCACTTTTTGTGGCTCACTCAGGGCATTCACCTCAGCCAGGTCACAGCATCACATCCTGCTCCTGTCGGGTTCTCCTGATGGAAGCAGGATGCAGTGGTCTCATCTTTGCCGTGCAAGTGCTGCCATGCTGTGAGGGTTGGGGTCTTGGCAACTCCTCACAGCAGTCCTAAAAGCAAAATTCCAGAGAATCTGCCTCTCTTGCCCACCTGATGTCTTTGTGTGCAGTCACAGCAGAGGGGCTGTGGGGACATTGTCACCTTCCTGAGCCACCAGGTGGGCTTTGTGGGACTATCTGGAGCCCTGGGATCTGTGCACTTGTACTTGGCCACCCTAAATCTCCAAATTACAGGGCCTGCACAACCCCAGCTGGGCTGCAGAGCATGCACCTGTTAATGATAGGATCTTTAATTGTGTGATCATGGGATGTATTTACCTTGGGTCCCTCCCTCGCTCCCATCTAAATGAGCATCAGACTGAAACCCCACATCAGCACACACTGCCCAGCACAGGTCTGAGCTGCGGCTGTTTGAGGGGATTAATGAGTTTGTCAATCTGCAAACAGGATTAGCACCAAGAGCGCCTTATTGAGACGACTGGCAAGTGCTGCAGGGCAGTGTGAGCACCTTTCTGCTGTCCTTTGGGGCTGGCTTCATCTGTGGGTGCCGGGGGACACCAGCAGTGGGGTTTGGGATTTGTTTTGCTGTGCTTTAAAACAGATATCGCAATCTTGTAGGTTTTCTGGGGGTTTTTTTTTGGTCTTTTTGGGGGGGGCATGTGTTTAGCAAAGTAATTGTGGTGTCAGCTCCCACTTGCTAAAAGTTTCAGTGCAGTGCTGCAGCACTCCCATGGAGCTGGCGTTGCGCTGCTCCAGCACAGCTCTGCTGCTGCAGTGCTGCTGCAGGGGGGCTGCATCTCTGCCACCTTATCTCCACCCACAGCACCTCATTCTGCTTTGGGATTGGGGCGGTGATTGGGGTCTCCTCCATCCCTGTACCCTGAAAACCATCACCAAGATGAATCCCAGCGCCCGCAGCAGCTGGGAGGGATAAAAGCATCCCTGCCCTGATGGATTGGAGCAGACGTTTCCACCACGGGCTGGGGAACTGCGCTGGGTCCCCACCTCCTGTACTTTGGCATCCTGCACGGTTCTGGGTAATCAGAAAATGCAATATCGCTGTCACCAGTTCTCTGAAGACATCCAGCCTGAGTAATGTAACATGTCAGCACCATCCATCACGGCGACGCGGGCAGCAAGCAAACACGGGGCAGCTGGGGGCCGGGATGTGGGCTGGCACAAGGCTGGGCCAAGCTGAACCTGGCCCTCTGCCCTGCAGAAAACCATGGGGTTTTGCTCCGTGCCTTTTATGCAATAAGGCAGCACTGCTGCAGCCATCCCTGTTGCTCTGCCAGCACGGCTGCTAGCTGCTGGCCTTACGGTGTGCAGCTTGTGTGATGGGATGGAAGGGACTCTCAGATTCTGGGTTTGGGGTCTGGAGGCACAGCTGTGAGTAGGATCCCAACCCCACACCACTAGCATCAGTGCTGTTGTCAGCTCTGTGCTGCATTAATGCCCTCCTGCTGCTTTCTAGGACCCTAATAGAAATATCTCGGTAACACCAGGTAATTAATGGTCACACTTAAGGGCCCTAAATCACACCTGGTAGTAAAGCAGCAAACACCAGGCAGCGTTTACAGTGGCATGAATCACCTCAGAGCCCTTTATTCCCATTTCTCCTCAGTGCCTGGGCACTGCCTAGCTCCAACCCTCAGTGCTGCAGCTGGGCATGCCCTGAACACAGCACAGCCCCTGCTCCAGCCCATCCCATGGAGCTCCGGATCTGAAGGCTTTTCCACCCACCTCTCATCCCAGTGATGGAGAATTCCCAGGGCAGGAGGCAGCACTTTCGCTTTCTGTTCCCCTGCCAACAATCTGTGCTGCTGCCTAGAATAAAGGATTTTTTAAAAACAGTAAAATATTTTAATGGCGGTTTAAAGGCCCACTGTCAACCTCCAGGGGCCTCTTTGCTTGAAACTTCGTTAGGATTGCAGGCCTCCTGCCAGCACTGCCTCTCATCTGTCTTTCCCTCTGTGTCACAAGGAGGTGGCACACAGAGGTGTCTGTGACTCCCGTGTCCCCACTGTGTGCGGGGAGCAGGCAGACCTCAGTGCTTGGGAGCCAGCCCTGCACTGGGGGGTCCTGAATGCTCCTAAGTGCATTCAGGATCTGTTCTTTTATTTCTACTGCCTTTTTCTGTGCAGTGAGCCCCTGAGATTCACTGTGCTGCACTGCGTGGGTGTCTTTGGGAGGAGCAGCTCTCAAGTGCGGAGGTTTTCCTTGTGATATCCATTGCAATTGTCTCGTGGTAGCAAGCACACTGTGAGCGTTTGCTCATGCTGCCATTGGCGTGAGGGCAATTAGGTATTGGCAGAATCACAAGTGATCAAAGTGCCCGGCCACCTCTGGAAGCCTCAAGGCTCTGCAGAGGGCAGTGAAGCCTCGGCACTGCTGCCCAGAGCTGTGGGTGCCCCATCCCTGGAGGTGCCCAAGGTTGTGGATGTGGTCCTGGGCAGCCTGAGCTGGTGGGGGGCAACCAGCCCGCTGCGGGGGTTGGGGCTGGGGGTGCTTTGAGGTCCCTTCTGACACAATCATTCTGTGCTTCTCTGATCTTTTCTTCTCTGTCACTTCAGGTGGCATCGGCTTTGGTCGTGCCAAAGGGAACTCTGGCTCAGAGGCGGATGATGAAACCCAGCTCACCTTTTACACCGAGCAGTACCGGAGCAGGAGGCGAAGCAAAGGTAAGAATAAAACAGCCACTTGTGCTGCACGTGGCTAGAAGAGACAAAAGGGGCTGAGCACCTTGACTGCACCCTTGGGTAATGCATGACTGCAGGTAAGGACAACAGTAGTTTGTACAGGGAGAGCATCCTGAGATGCAGTGTTTCTGTGATGCTGTGGGGTGCAGGAGCTGCTGATAGCATTACCCAGTGATATTGTCGAAGTTCATAGTTTGTTGGTTTCTGGTATCAGTTATCCATTTCAGCAGGCCAGGTAGTTGCTTCCAACTCCATTTCCCCATGGGGAATGCTGGGGATGCTTCCTCCACAAGCTCCACTGGGAAGCAGTTTCAGAGCTGTGCCATGGGTCTGCTCCCTGTTTGCTTTGATGTTTGAGCAGAGAGCAGCACAGCAGAGCAGTGCCTGGACCCAGCACAGCGCACACCTCCTTTTGTTTCAGTGATGAGGCATTGGGATAAATGCTTGCAATGTGTTGATTTGAATGTGAAATTACCTCAGCACCTGTGATCAGCTCGATGATTGCATGCTGGAATAAATGTGCGCAACATGGGTGTATTGTGTGCGTTCCTGCTGAAATGTGGGAATTTCATATTTTCCTGTGTGTTTTAGAGCCACAGGAAATTCCCACTGGGTTTAAAAGGAGCTTTGGATGGAAGGCAGGGAGAGAAATCAAGGTGGAGTTACACTGCAGTGCTAATGCAGCTGGATTAAGAGTAAAATGGTTTCTTGATGCCTGTTTTTGAAAACAAGGAAGAAATGGATTGTGTGGCACACGGTGACAACAGAAGCAGTGCTGAAATTTGGTGGCACAAGGGGGAAATGTTCCAGGGTCCTTTGTTCTGTGAGTTACACTGCGATGCTTGTGTGCAAGCCCATGGGTACTTTGGGAAAGTTGCTGAAGTTGGGTTTTCTCTCTTGTTTTGTTGGGAAGGGGACCATTGTGTGCAAACAAGGGGAAAAGATGTGTTTTAACAGAAAGTAAATAAAGCCTGGCTTTCCTGCTGCCTCTGCACCTTTCCCATTGGGCCAGGTGCTCCATCAGTCTCTTGAAACCCCCTATAGCTACTGCAGAGACATCTGAGGTGTGTTTGTTTGGGCTGTTTGTTTATGCTTCCTTTACAGCAAGGAGAAGGGAACGGATGAACAGGAAGAATGCTTTATTTTCCTTTGAATGCAGAGTTGTTCACCTGAGCAGCTTTGATGGCTGAGTTAGAAGGGAATTCAGGAGGCAGAGCTGGCTGTTAGATCTGTGTTAGGGATTGAGTGATGCTGCAGAAAGCAGCTTTGTTTGTGTTTGGTAATGGCTAAACAAGGGAATTGTCTTGCGTAAAGTCCCCATTGTATTTTCCTTCCTGTCTAGCTAAATTTTGCCATCACTGCGTCCTTGAAAGGAATTTTCCATTATCCTTTCATTGACTTCTCTCTCCCTTGTGGAAGGAAAGCAATAGCTTAGTGGGAAGTCACAGTACCAAACTCATAATTACAGGTTCAGAAAGATCCATAATTGGACAAGATCATAATTCTAATGGAGAAGGACGCGTGGTCAGATGCGGTTAATTCGTACAGTGATGTTCCCCTATCGATTCTGTGATGGTTGTGTGTCACTGATGATGCTGCAAATAGTTATCGGGTCCGAGGAGAGAAATTCTTCTACTCACTTTTGCAGATCTGAGCTCAATTACCAACGCTGCCATTGATCCCAGCCGGTGTGATGGGAAGTTTCCGCTCCGCGCCGTGCAGGTTGGCTGTGACTTTGTGCCGCGCCAAAGCAAGCTGGTTAAGTGGTCATAGGCTTAATTTATCTGCTGCAGAAGAAAAGCTGCGGGTTTCATGGGGCCCAGGGGTGTGCTTGACAAGGTAAATGAGCGGGACATTCCCATAGGTAAATGCTGAAGGAGGGCAAGTGTGCAGCTGTGTGAGCTGTCAGCCTGCTTGGTATCTCCGCAGCAGCAGTCATTGACATTTCCTTTTCAATGTGGGAATGCACAGAGAAGCAGTGCTGAGGCTGACTGTAGGGACAGATGCTGTCCCTCATTCCCAACTCCTTTGGATTCTTCAGTTTTGGGTTTTCCTTGCAAGCTGGTTTTTTGGACAAGAGGTGATGGCCTCAAGTTGTGCCAAGGGAGGTTCAGGTTGGATATTAGGAAACATTTTTTCTCTGATAGAGTAGTGATGCACTGGCACAGCTGCACAGGGAGTGGTGCAGTCACCCTCCCTGGAGGTGTTCCAGAACCATGGAGATGAGGCACTGAGGGATGTGGTTTGTGGGCATGGTAGGGTTTGGACTTGGGGATCTCAGAGGTCTTTTCCAGCCTTAATGGTTCTGTGATTTTGTTCTCTATGCCCTCCTGAGCTCTCCGTCCCTGTGGACGGAGCTCCCTCCTTTCCTCTTCTTCCCCCTGAGCCCTGGGGAAGCTGGGAACACCCCAGCTCCTTCCAAGCTGGGAGAGTTGCAGCAGCTGCAGCAGCTGCAGTGCATGGAGGGCCCCATCTGGGGCCATCATACAGGAGCACCGAAGTCTCCAAGAGAGCCCAGCACCTTGCAGTGATGCTATCCTACATCCTCAGCTACCTATCATGGTAGGGATCAGACTTTGATGCAGATTCAGTTCCTCCTTTCTCCAGAGCAGCACATGGGTTATGTTCAGCCAGGTCCTGCTGCTGAGTTTGAGAGGAAAAGATAAGCAGCAAAAAGCAAAGCAGAAAAATGGAACCCGGTGCACAAATCCTTCCTGCATGGTGCACAGCTCCTTATCCACCCCCACTGCAAAATGCATCCAGCACTGAGCTGCTCAGCTCCCGAAGGGATGAGCACCCTGGGTCACTTTGCCTTGAGCTGCAGCAAGAGGAAACAAACCACTGAATTCCTATGCATTGCTGTCAGCTGGGTGCTACTTACCTGTCCCCAGAGAGCTCCTTGGTGCTGCAGGGATGTGGGATTTGGGGACTGCAGGGTGCAGAGATGTGGGATGTATTGTGCAGTGTGCTGTGGGTTGCCGTTGGGTGAGGTCTCCCTGAACAAGGCATCCAACTGTTTCCATAGTACACAGTGCTGTGGAAAATTAGCACAAATTAGCAGAGCCCAATTATGCACCTTGGATTGGTGTCAGGCGCGTGTGCGCACGCATGTGTGTGCCTTGCTGGCTGGCAAAGTCTTCTGAGGGCTGTTAGAGAAATGAGAAGCCGAGCTTTGATCTGCCTCTGTATTTGGTGTTTAAAACAAGGCCTTTTATAAGCGAATATTAGGTATTCGGAGTCTGTTACATACAAGGAAGCTTCGCTTTGATCCTCTCCTGTCTCCAGAGGCGGCAGACACTTATTATTTCATGGGGAACCAAATGAAATGCAGAATGAAATTTGAGTAGTGCTCTCGGTGCGTGCTGGCCCCGGTGGGGCTGAGCCGTGGTGGCGGGGCAGCGTGTCACCGTGTCACCGTGTCACCCTGCTGCTGGCCTCGGTGTGCTGCATCCCTGCTCTGTGCCGTTGCAGCCCTCGGTGTGCAGTGATTCCCTGTCAGGGATCAAACAGGAGGCAGAAGGTGATAAAGCAAGCATGTCGTGTTTTGGTGCTTGCACCAGCGAGAGGGAATTATCAGCGCGTCCCGTGCCTTGTGCTGTGTCCCAGCTCCTGCAGAGGGGGGTTTCCCAGGGAAGGAAGCCCAGAGCTGCAGGTGGATGGGACAAAGCTGGTGTCTCGTGCACACGTGGCTGGTTTATGGCATGCAGAGCCGTGCTGCTTGGTGCAGGGACAGACACCCGAGAGAGGACGTCACACACGTATCACGTTGTGGTTCAGGTCCTTACCTCTGGAGCACTGGTGTGCATCCTGCACCCACGCACAGCCCCACACAGTGCTCCTGCCCCACGCACAGCCCCACTTGGTGCCTCCTGCCCCATGCTCAGCTCCACACACGGATGCAGGCTGCTGCAACTTCCCTCTTCTTCAGCAACCAAAGCTGCACTGTCGATGCCACTTTTCCAGCAAGCTAATGAGCATGCTGCTTTTTGCATGATGGCTTATTTTGCTGAGAGAGCGCGCATGCCTTGCATCAGCAGATAAACCCTCAGCCCCTCATTCTTCCCTGCTCGGTGGCATCCAGAAACCGTGCTGGGGCAGCTCAGGGGAGAAGACCCAATGCAGGAAGCAGCTGCAAAGCGAGGGGCCGGCAATTAGAGCGGTCGCAGTGCACGGCAGCCGCAGGCTCTTTAACTTCCGCAGACCGTGCCGCAGATAACGCAGTTACAGCCGCTCCCGGAGGCAGCACGGGCCTCTCCCTTTATTTATTTATTTTTGATGGTATCTGATGCAGCCTCCGCCGGTAATTGAGTGTTTGAGAGTGAAAAATTATCTCCCTAGCTTGGCCCTTATCTTGACAGCAAAGCAGCGCTTTTAATTTAATTTTGTTCCGAGCGTGCGGGTAACAAATTTTCACTAATCGCTGCGCTGGCGCCCTCCTCATGGTAACAAGGCTCTGCTCCCCAGGTAGTCCGGCAGGGCAGAGGGGATGGCACATGGTGAGCTGCTTCTCACTCTGCCCATACTGAGATTTATCCCTTCCTGGAGCAGTGAGAGTGCTGGAGAGCAGCGTGGGAAAGCCCTGCATTGAGGAAACTGAGTTACAGCCGTGCCCCAACCCATTGGGAGCTCCTGCAGAGCAGGGACTCATGTTGTGCGTCTCCTTTGGAAATAGAGAGAGAAGGAAAAGTGGTTGTTTGGAGGTTTCTTTTTTTTTGCGTGCCTGGTGTTGAAGCAGCCCAGCTCGGCTGAGCATCACCCATGTGCACTGTGATCCCAGCTCGGCTCGCTGTCAGCAATCCTCCCAGGGCTGTGACATGACACGAGCTATTGAGTAGATACTGATTACTTTATTTTTTCCTTTTTCCTGCAGGAAATATGTTTTTGTGGTGCTGGATTGAAAATTGTTTTCTCTCCTCCTTGCTTTGAAGCCTCCCGCTCAGATTTGTGTTTGTGCTCAAATAGTGTAGAACTGGGACTGGAGTTTAAAACAAAGCACAAAAATGAGACCTTAATTCTGAGCGAAATGCTTCCATTGATTTGCATGAAAGAAAATTCCAGTGCAGACAATCTCTGGCGTTATGCATGTAACTGCTTCTTTAATGTGATTTTATCTCGACTGATTCTGCACTGAGAACATGAAAGCAAAGCTGACTTCATTGCCTTTAATTGTCCGTGATCTGAGATATGCAAGAGAAGTGGCAGCACTGAAGAGCAAACTGGGCTGCAGGAATTTTCCCCACGGAGCTGCATGGGGAGCCCTGCTGGGACCCAGCAAGCCCTCAGCCTGAGCCGCCTCTCTCTTTTGTCTCTCTCCTCTGCTGTCCTGGTCCTTACCAACCTGCAGGGCTCCTTTTTGCCCTCCTCTTCCCCCTTCCTCCTCCTCCTCACAGCTGAAATTAGCTCACAGTGTCTTGCTGCAAGCTGCAGGCTCTGCATTTTAGAGCGAAGCGGGAGCGCTGCTGGAAACTGCATAAACACAAAGCAAATGCATAAATACGAAACAAACGCCTTTATTCAGTACAGGAGCATTAACACTCCAGAAGCACATCAGCAGCTGCAGCACTGCTGGGGTGATCAGGAGCTGGGGTACAGGCTCAGCCCTGGGCCCAGGATTTCACTGGCCCCATCCACCCAGCTTTGACCTCCCCTCGCTGCCTCCCCTGCCCTTAAAACCCTGGTTTTCTTTTCCTGTGGCCTCCTGCACCTGGCTGATTGCCAGTGGGTAATTCATAAGTGTTAATAGCATTAATCTGATTCAGCGTGTTCTTAGCAAGATGAAATTCTCTCTAAATTCAGATGCATCTGATCTCCCCCATCTGCTGCTGATACTGGTTGGGAACCTTGCTGCAGTGATGTGCATCCCCTTCTGGATGCTGGCACTGGGGCAGAGTGGTCCCTGCAGGGAAGGCTGGGGGAAGAGGTGCATCCCGAGGGACCCAGCGTGGGGCAGAGGTGGGGGGCAGGGAGATGGGACTGGAGTGTGGGGTGCTGGATGCTGAGAGCAGCCTGCCAGCACTGCCGCTAGTCTTGATTGGTATTTGATTTGATTTAACATGATCTCCCGCTTGTAAAACACCTTGAGATGTTTCCGTGTGTGAGGCTGTCCTGGAAACGCTGTTGTACTGTATTAATGAGCCTCTGCTGGAACATAAAGAAGCATCATTAGGAGTGCTGAACTCGTCTGACGTGCAAAAAGCAGTGCGCAGCATGGGCACGCCGTGCACCGAGCTCTGTGCCCCGGGTGCCTGCAGCTGGGCTGCTGCTGGCACTGCCAGGATGGGATGTGGTGGCTGCTGGGATGCAGTGGGCACTCAGGATGCAGCAGACACTGAGGTGCAGCAGACACTGGGGTGCAGTGGGCACTGGGATGCTCCTGGCACGCAGCTTGGCATGCCCGTGCTGGCAGCTGTGCTGTGTGTTGCTAAGCAGTCCCAGCTCTTGCAGTGCTTCCCTATGCTTGCCTTTCTCGGGTGGCAGAAATGCATGTTAATATTCGAGTAGCCTTGAAGCATGCTGTATTATGCCATTATCGCGGGGGGGCGGGGAAGATTGCGAAGCTCTTGGCGTTTAACACCCACATGTGGCTAACACTATGGGCTGTGTGCTGATAAAGATGGGGTAATTAAAGTTTAGTTTTTTTTATAGACTAATCTCCCAAGTATGTATTTATGAGCCTTATTTAGAAACATCGTATTACCGAGAGCACGGGATATTTGTGTTGCTTGTAAATCCATACGTGGTCTGAGCTTACCTTGCTTTTTTTTTTTTTTTTTTCTCTTTCTTGGATTTAAGCAGCGCTGCCACTATCAGACAGAAATGAGCCTGGAGTTTCGCTGTACTTTTCCCCCACCTTGTTCTTTAGATGAGCAAGGGAAAGTGTACAAAGCAGTGAGTAATTAGCTGCATGAGCAAATGATATTTCATAGGAGGCACGGTGCATTTGGAGGGGCTGCTTGCAGAGTGGCTTTGAATTTATCTTCATCTTGCAGGAGGTGCACAGTGTTCAGGGGAGGGAGTGCTTTGCAAGCACCAGCACAGTTCCCTTTTCTTTCCTACTTCTCCCTCGCACAACCTGGCAGGTTGATTCTCCCCATTTGATAGGATGTGATTCCTCCTGCCCACCCTCCTGGTGCATCCCTCTTTGGATACGGGCACTGCTGGGTGTTGGGCTCCTGGACCTGCCCCCATTGCTTTCCCCCTGCAAGTTAGGCTAAAACCAAGGCTGAGCTCCATCGAAACCACCCAAGGCACAGCAGAAAGCTGTTTAATTAAAAATAAGGAGGGAGCATCTCAGGATAGCAAGGATTTGCTAGGAATCTAGGGAGCAAGCTTGGTCTCAGCTGTGCCCAGACATAACGCAGCAATCGTCATCTTGGGCTTTTTGGACCACAAGCTGAGACTGAGATTGTGCACTGAGGGTTTCAGGAGCTCCTGAGTCCCATCTTCTACCTGGGGAGGTTATGCATTCCCTTCCACACCTTCTCCTGTAGCTGACGGCTGATAGCAGCCTGTTCTGTGGAAGTACGTTTGCAAATCTGCAATTTAAACACTTTCCTGGAGGCCCAGAGATCACAGGGGGAGGAGGGAAGTGCCCGAGCACAGCTTCTCCTGCAGCGCTGAGCCGCGTCGGATCCCACCCCCAGGACAAGGGAGGAATTATTCATTTTGTTTCACATCTCGAGCCAGAGCGCGCAGCCCTGCTGAACCTGTTGAGGTTTGTTTAGTTAGCAGTGGGTTGTTAAGAATACATTTGTGTTGCTAGAGGGCTGCCGCTCAGCTGGTTACCTCCAGATGGGTGTTTGAGCACAGTGCAGGAGAGCTTATGCTGGAGCATCAGCGGTGGGATGGAAAACAGGAGTGTCCCTCTGCTGAAGGAGCGAGGGAAGGAGCTGCTTTTCCATCAGGCTGTCTTACAGCTGGCAGCAAACTGTCTGTGAGCAATAAAGAGCTGAGCTGGAAAGCACAATGCTGCTCGAGCAGAAGTCCCATAGTCTTGGTTCAGTTGGTGAAAGCCAACTGCAGGCAGTTCTAGGGGTCAGTAATTAGAGCTGTGATGGAAACAAGTGGGGGGAGGAGGAGCTGGAGGAGAACTGGAGCAGCGGCCCTCCCTTTGGGCAGCCAAGCTCATGCTCATGGGGATGGAAAAGGCTTTTGGTTGGCTCAGGCTCCTGTGCTCCTTTCCTCATAGTGACTGGGAGAGAAGCAGGCATGGGGATGGAATGGGGATGGGGTGGGGGTGGGGATGGGAAGCTCCGGGGCCCTAATCCAGCTCTGCTCTGCAGCAGGGTGCTGAAGGCTGCCTCACATACCTGTGGTTCAGGCTCTTTGTGAGAAGGGGATAATACTCCCCTAACTCATAAGGGATTTGCGATTTAATGTTTGCAAAGCACTTTAAGACCCTGGATTGAAAGGTGATTTATAATGGTAAAATCCAGTGTTCTCTGTTCTATTGTATATTTGACTGTGTCCAATTATCTCGATAGCAGCTTTTTTCCATCTTTTTTTTTCTTTTTGCATGAGTATCATAACTCCAACCAAAAGCTGGGTCTGTGGCAGGCACAGTATGTCCTGGGAGGAAATGAGTTTGGAGGTGCTAATTTATGCTGATGATACAAATAAAGATTGGGAAGGAAAAAAGGGCGTTGAGGGGTGAAGGGCAGAGATGGGTGATAAAGCTGTGAAATAGTGAGAAAGCTGTTTAGATGCTGCATGCGTAAGGAAAGTAAAAGATGCTTTATAAATAATCATTTTGCTACTCCTGTTGTCAGAGGGATAGGGGGTGTTTTCCAGCAGATCAGCCACTCCTCCTGTCCTGCAAATGCCAGGAGCAGGGAGGCTTTGGTGAGGCATGCTGCTTGCCTGGAAAACACAGGCTGTGCCCTGGGCTCCGCCAGTTCCTTGCTCTGGCACCAGCATCTCTAAGCGGATTTGATCAAATTATAGGGTGAAACACACGAGTGCTAACTCGCTGGATGCATTTCCCGTTCAATTTTCAAGCAGATGCTTTTTAAATCTCACTTTGCTGATGAAAGAGTGAGGGCAGGGAGCTGGATCAGATTCCAAAGATAAAGACGCGTCCTCGCCTGAATCCTGAGCAGTGATGTGTCCAGGAGAGCAGGGAGCAGATCTTGGGTTGGTGCTTCCCTGGGGCCAGGATGCTGGGGCTGTGCTTGTGGGTGGGTAGCATTGGCTGGAGAACATTTCTCCTGGTCCCCTCCATCAGAGTGTGGCTCATGTGCTCCTGGCCTGCTCAGAGCATCTCCTGGGACAGCTGGGTCTCTCCTATACATGGCTTCATTACCTAGTCTCACATCCTTCCCCTGCATTGCCTGGGGTTGGGTCTGCTCCACTATGCTGTAACAGACCTGATTCAGTCATCCTAATCTGCTGGTGACTTTGTCACTCTCTAAACCTGCTGTTTGAGGCCAGGTTGGACTGGGCCTTGGGCAGCCTGATGTGGTGCTTGATCTAATTAGTGGTTGACAATCCTCCCCACAGCAGGTCTCATTAGGTCAGTTTGCTGGTTGGACATGGTGATCTGTTGGAGATCTTATCCAATTAACTCGGTTCTCTGATTCTGTAATTCCATTGGTTTAAAAAAAAAAAAGAGAGAATAAAACACAAAGCAACAGACAAGGCTGGCCACGTGTGCAGGTACACACAGAGCAGGGAGGGGTTAAGGAATGTCCCCATGGTTGGCTTCTCAATGCAGGTGTCCCCTAGCCTTGATGTCCAGCACATGGCCTTGGAGCTGGGGACAGGTGACCACATCCCATCCAGGTGCCAGCTTCAGAGGCTCCTCTTTGTGCCAGGGAGTATTAAGCTGGCACTTGCAGCAAACCCTTCTGTGAGCTGCTTTTCTGAAGATACCATAAGCTTCTGTGACTGACAAAATAAAACTTCATTTTGTAATATCTGCTGCCTGTAAAAAGTGACTGGCTCTGTAGATTGCTTTGTTGTTCATCACAGTCCCTGTGTGATGACTGAATGTTTATACATGTTTGGGTAAATAATTAACGCTCATTGATGCTGTGTAAAATCTGCAGGCATAGATTTCTCCTGGTGCTAAGTGAGAAGAAGTGGTGTGGTGGTGCTGGCTGCCCTTGGGTTTGGATTGGGTGTTTTTGTGACTTGATAAAATTTGCCACATAAACCCAGGCTGATGAAAACTGCCTGCATCTTGGCTGGTGGGTCCTGCAGGACCACAGGAAGAACGTGATGGGAAGGATGGGGTTGGAAGGCTCCAGGAGCTCTGGTTCTGGCAGTGGGAGAAGCAGAGCAAGCTGGGGAGCCTTGGGGCTGAGGCTCGATCAGTACCTCCCGTGGCTCCCACCTCTCTTTCTGCTTTCCAGGTTCGATGAAAAGCCCTGTCAACAAGACAGCCCTGACTCTGATCGCCGTCAGCTCCTGCATCCTGGCCATGGTGTGTGGCTCTCAGCTCTCCTGCCCGCTGACTGTCAAGGTGACGCTTCATGTCCCCGAGCACTTCATTGCTGATGGTGAGAGCCCACGGGCACCCCTACCCCTTAACCCCTCCTCACAGCTCTCCTAAAACCTCCTTAAGTGTGCACTCAGCAAGAGGACCGCACCATGGAGCTAAACTTGCCTCTTCTACATTGCACCTTTGTTGTTGTTATCACTGTACATAGCTGGTGGATGTTCCTGTTTTCCCCTGGACTCGCTGATGAGCCCTGGGAGCAGCACAGACAAGCTCCTGTCCTGCAGCAGCTGAGCCGCTTGTCTCAACCCCTTGCAGCAGCACAGAGTGGAATTGCTAGTGTTTGAGCCAAGGCAGAGATGCTTTGAAAAATTAGACAAGGGCTGCTGTCACTATTTATTGCTTTCTCCGACTGGGCTCCTTGCATTTGTTGTGTTTCGCTGACCTTTTCTTTATAATGTGCAGTGAGCGTCAAGTGCAAGTTTTCAGTAAGACGAGGGCAAATTTCATTTTCTTCCAGCCAACGAAAGCCATTATTCAGTCGGTTCCAATTGCTCAGCTCCTGTACTTGCCATGCTGCTCGGGGCATGCTGAAGCTTCTCCCTGCCAGAAACCCACAGCACCCAGCCCCATACTGGGGTCAGGATGGAGGGCAGGGAATGAATATGTCGGGGATAGGAGTGTACTTGAAGAGGTGCAGTGGTGGTGGAAGGAGCAGGGCTTAAAGCAACACCCCATGACATAAAGGAGTTCCACAGTCTTTTTTAAAAGAGTTTCATCCTTACTAAGGGTGGTTTCTTCCTGGAGTTGGTATGCATATGTAGGAAGTCACTGCACTGTAATACAGAGCTCTGCCCAGCCTGAGCCTCACCACATCCGTGTGTCTGTGCCTTTAAGGATGCCTTTGGGATGGCACTTCTAGCCCAGGAAAGGCACTGTGGGCTCGAAAGCTGAAATAAAACGTAATGCGACTGCTTAGAATTGAAATGAAAAGCTGAGCCTGTGCTTGTCACCAGGAAGGGAGTGGCAGTGCAAATTATGCAAATACGGAGAACACTCAAATGGAAACGACAGTGAAATACCAATAAAACAGATTAATATCATCAAAACTGGGGGAAATGGGATGATCTCCAGTTCCGACTTAATGACTTTTCTAAAGAGAAAGTGGCAGGAGGACTGGTAAAAACGGTTTGGAGAAGAATTAAAATGAGCTTTGTAATGAAACTGTAAAATATAATTACAAACTGCAAAAACTTTAAAAATATTCTTTATGAGAAACAGTCAAGTTCTTCACAGAGAAGCAGTGAAGACATTTTGCAGCGGCCATCAGTTTTACTGAAATCTCATCATTTTATGCGGTGGCAGAGTCCTTCGCCTGGGAAGGGAAAAGCTCTTAAAGTTGTCCCTTCTATTTGAATAACAACAAATCCCAAGGCAGCACCAAGCTGGCAGCAAAATACTGTGAAACATTTAAAGGCATCACTGAGCTGAGCCCGGTTTGGAAATTGTAATGGCACCCAGGAAAACGTTGCTGGCTGTGTTTGCAGAGATGGGATGCAGCTCGACACAAGAGATCCTATCCTGGTGGCTGACAGGGGGCTGTGCTCCTCTCTAAAAGCCCAGGTGACTTTTTGGGTTCATTTCCAAACGCGTGGGGCTGCTTTTTACCTGGTTGCCAAATGTTGGGTCTGGGGACATGGGTATCACCACATAGAGCTGGAAGGAGCACAGCCCCAGCGAGGCTGGAAGCTCAGATCAGCCTGAAGCCTGCTGCACCTAGCAGCTCATAATTCTGCTGTGCTCTTAAGCAGTCTGGATCCTTAAGCTCTTCTCCTTTGTATTTGCATGATGGTGAGGCAGGCTAGGCAAGCATGCAGGGCAGCGCATTCTCTGGAGATGTTCCTGCACGACAGAAGGGTGCCCACTAATTCCCATTTGATGACAGTATTGCAGTAGATGCCAGCAGCCAAGGAAAATCTCACAGCAGAGAAAGAGGCCACCTCTGCAGGAAAGGCCAAAGAAAGACAGGCTGAAAGCTATCCTGCTTCTAACAGATGAAGACTCAGCTTTGAAGGAAACTTGAAATAGACACAGGCCAGCTCTGGTGCGCCAGGATCCGAAGCCAAGAGAGAGGAGGGAGGGAAGCGGCCCCAGCATGTCTGCAGCCCCCAAGGAGAGAAGCTCTTCCTGCAGCCAGCAGCAGCAATGGGAAAAGGAGCTCCCAAGCCTGTTGGAGTCGCTAATGGAAAGAGGAGGGGGGAAGAACTGGGACCAGGAGCCAACTGGCAGCAAAGGCTGGGAGAACAGATTACCACTGGCAGTATTAATAACCAGCCTGTCTCTATTGCCCTTATTTCTCTCTCTTGGTTCATTTTCCTCCTTTTGTTCATTTGATGGGTTCTCCCCCCCTCTCCTCTCCCCTCTGAACAATTATTGCCTGGTTTGTACAGCTGCTCTGTCTTCATTTTCCAGGGCAGCCAACTACACGAGGACCTGGCACAAGCTGCTGCACCGTACCATGTGCTGGCAGGGGGAGACTGGGGGCCTCCCAGGAGCACGTCTGTGCCCATCAATCCCCTCTTGCAACACACTGCTTTGTGGGGCTGAGGAAGGCACTTGCTTTGTCCCTGCTTTTCATGCTGCAAGACGTTTCATTAAACCAGCAAGGATAGGGACACTTCTTTTCTTTTTCTTCCTAAAATGACTTGAGCATCATCTGCCCCCTTCTGCAACATCCACAGAATCATAGAATGGCTTGGGTTGGAGGGAACCTTAAAGATCAGTCAGCTCCAAACCCCTACTTTGAGCAGGGTTGCCAGTCACTAGATCATTCTGCCCAGGGCCCCATCCTCTGCTCCATCCTGCAGCATCCTCCTCCTCTTTCTCTAGGCTGTGGGGATTGTGTCCCCATCGTGGCAGCAGCTTGGGCATCCTCTGGCCACACCCAGCAGCAGGCACTGTGCCCATTTCAGAGCAAGCCTGAATTGATGGGAAGGCTCATGGTTTTTATGAGGATTTGGAAATGCAAAGCATTATTTAGAGGAACATTTAGCAGCATCAAAGTGGGGAAAAAGAAAAGAGAGCCCCTCCATCTGAGCAATAAAACCCCTTAGGAATATGTTAGTCACTCAGCTCTGTGCATTCATGGGGACTTTTTTCTTGTAAGTAATCATTCAAAAAATAGAGAGGGAGAGCAATGGGAGCTGCTTGCAGGGAAAGCAGGGATGGAGAAAGATACCCTAGAGGACTTAGCCTGGAGTATGTCCTTGCTGCACAGCAGTTTGAAATATAGTATCAATTAAAGCTTCCCGTTTTTACAGCCTGCAAAGGGGTTATATATGGTGTGGGTGGATGTTTGTATCTGGATACTTTAGTGGGAGAGGTAAGCGAGGTCCACCGCTGCGTACGGAAGGAAGGAAGAGCTACATTTAGCCAGGGGCTTGTAGGGTTTCATGTTGTAAGTGGAAATAAAGTAAAGGACATAAAGCAGCCTTCTGTCACTTCAAAGACATCTCAGGGCATTTACAGCCTTCTCCCCTCCTCGTTGGAGACGTGTGCCAGAGAAAATGTGGCGATGCCTCTGGGACGTCATGCAGCTCAGGTCAGTGTGGTTTATGGAGGTCAGAGCAGAGGCACCGCCTGTGCAGCTGTGATGCAGCCAGCTCTGCTGAGAGCACCGGTGGCTGCTGCTGCAGCTCCAGCCTGGAGGTGAATGTGGCTGTGTCCTCCTCCAGCTCCTGCAAGGAGAGGGAAAGGAACGCAAACCGAGCACCTCTGTGCACAGCCCTCGTGGGGCAGGTGAAGCCAGGTGAGCACCAGAAAGGGCATTGCTACTTGTGACTGTGAAAACTCAACCCAAACCCACAGTGGGTCAAAGGGGCTGGTAAGGTGGAGGGAGCTGTGCATGTGGCTGTTTTTTTTCCAAGCTTCATGCATCTGCATCTGCCTGCCTGAATGATGACATTGTGAGATTGTCACGCACCTGATCAGTAATTGTTTTGTCTGAAGATTATTTATTTCTTTTCCTCCACAACTATTTCCTTCAAGATGCCACTGGAATTGGATGCTGCTATTAGCAGCTTCTGCTAATTTTCCCCAAAGATCGACAGAGCTCTGCCGTCTGCAATTGTTGGGCTTGCAACAACTTCTCATTTTAGTTTTAATTAAATTTGTTGCTTTAAATTGTTTGCTTTTGACATCTCCTGCTCAATCTTGTGCAGCCCTCAGAGGTGACCAGGCATTAGGTTGGTTCCTCTGGTGCTGGCTCGTGTGGGCTCAGCACGTGCTGCGCATGCGCTCGCATAGAAATGAGCAGTGTGGGAGAGGCGGGCGGTGGGGAATTGCCCAGTGCTGGGCTCTGCTTTGCAGTGAGGAAAAGCTGGAGATGCTCACTGATTTACAAATGAAGCATCCCCACTTTGCACCAGAGGGATGGAGGAAAGGATTCAATCTCAAAAGTTTCCATCCCTCAGCATCCCCCAGGAGCAACCAGGCTGCAGTGCTCCCCAGCCCCCCTGAAATCAATGGGGGAATGGGCTGCCTTGAAATCAGACCATTTGCTCAGCCTGGAGTCTTTCTGCTTTAGAGATGCTGTATGGAGATGTGGGTCAGTGCTTGGGCTGGAGCAGCATCATCCCCTCTCAGCTCCAGCCTCACTCTGCCTGCCCCAGACGTAACATCTTTTGGTGAGGTGACTGTGTTGGGGCAGCTCTGCAGATTGCATTTAATTTCATCAGCTCTTAATCACTGGGTCATCTCCTGCCTGCCTTACAGCTTGCTCTCGCTCCCGCGCCTGCTTGGCTGGCAAGAAAATGTGAGCAAATGGCTGCAGCGTTACCAGACATGAACTCTAAATATTAACATCAATTTATAAACTGTATCAGCATGGATCAAAGGGATTCCAAGACGGTTTTACGGCGTGAACACTCTTTGCATGAGGAACTAATAAGATTCTGTAGGCTGAAGTACATCATGTTTTTATCGTGCCTCTGACAGGCTGTGATCCTGAGCTCGGCTCGTCCCTGTGCTGGGGCAGCTCTGTTTGCAGGGAAGGCAAAGCCTCCTCCTCAGTCCTCAGCAGGGTGTATAGGAGCTGATCATTGGGGATTGCTTGTGTTTGCCTGGGGTCAGCAGGGGCCTGCTGGGAATTGTGATGTCCTGGGAAAGGCAGAGTGTGTCCATCACTGGACACTGGAGGATGGCGTCTTCTAGAGCAGATCTCCTTTGAGCTTGCACCAATGCTGTTTATCCTCTAATATGGTTGGGACAGCAAAGGAAGGGTGCAGTAGGATATACTGCCCTTGACCATCTAGCCTGTACTCTTCCATGGAAAGGAGAAATGCAAATCTTAGCATCTGTATTTGCAGGATGAGACCTTGCCTGGTCTCACCAATATGATGGTGAGTTGGGCCTGAGGAGCTGACTGAGGTCAGCTTGGGGACCTGACTTAGGTCATGCTTGCTTTTGTACAGAAAATATGGGATACCTGCAGCAGCAGCAATGCAGCAATGTAGATAGGATTTTCTGAGGCTGCATAGCCAGGAGCGTGCTGTGTCACATTCTAATTCTCCCAAGTGGTGACACTGGTGTTGCTTAATCTTGTGATGAGCAGCTGGTAGCTCACTGTGGCCCTATGGCACATAGGCTTTGCATGTTCTGCATCTTGGCTGTGTTTTCTCCTGCCTGGGGGGACATTTGGTCTTTGTGCTGGCTGAAAAATCTCTTGCATTCGCACACACTTGATGTTTCTTAAAGCTTATCATAACTCATCCATCAGATACTTGGTGGAGTGATCAGATTTAGGCAGGATTTCCCTGAACTCTCGTCCAATATCTTGAGTGTCTCTGAAGAAGAGCCTCTGGCTGGAGCGTGGGAGTGGGGAGATAGGGAGTGCTGAGGGACAGCTGTGTTTAGATATCTGATCTCTGTCAGCTGTTGCTTGCCCAGATGCCTGCTGAGGACACAGACATGCTGCTACTGGGCAGTGATGGTGTCTTGATATCACCACAGAGCAGGCAGGGTGGTTCTTAGCTGTTGGAGTTGTGGGCTTCAGCCTGAGTCTTGCAGAAGTGAGGTCACAGCGCATTTGCATGTGGGCGTTTGGGTTCCTCTTGGGTTTGAGAAGAAGCATCTGACTGATTGCTTGCTGTATGAAATGAAATACACGCGTTCTGTGACAGAAGTTCAGCCCTGGTGAAATCTGGACTGATTTCCACGAAAACTCAAAGAAAGAATCTGTCAGAATTATCAAGCAAGTAACAATTGAACAATTAAAATGTAACCCCGCTCTTCCCACAGGAAAGATGCTTCTAGTCTTTGCTGTAATTGCACACAGATTCGTATCGCTAATTTGCTTCTGCTGCACCAAGGTGAACGCTGTGCCGATCGATGGCATTTGTAATGCATGGCCATGGGCTGGGCAGCCCACGGTGTGCACAGAGCTTAGGTGCCAAAAATACCTCCTGGAGCCGAGCCCTGCGTGGTGGGAGCTGCCTTCAGTTTGGCTGGGAGATAAATAAATAGACAAGAAAGGCGTACGTAGAGGCTTTTGTGGTTTTAAAGGCTTACTAAACTTTCTGTTTAGGCGTTGTTTGAGAGGAAGCGTTAGATAAACAGAAGGGAATGTCTAGGGTGGATTTGAACACACTGTGATACTATCCTTAGTTTCGATTGAGAAGAAAAAATTATAGAAGTGACTTGGCAGAAATGAAATTAGTCCAAAATTCTCAGGCTTTGTGCTGAGCAGAGAGTTGGAAAGCTGGGCACTGTGTCAGTCCTGCCCCAAGCCCTGTACCGCTGCTTGGTTCACTGTATGTGTGTCCTGGGAACTGGATGTTTGCTTGGCTCTTTGTTCAATTTCCTGGAAGAAAATTAAGAAGTTCTTTATCCCCCAGTACAAGGATGGGAGAGCAAGAGCTGATCAACAGGAAGAGCTGATAGGGGAGGAGTCGTCTCTTTGGGAAATATTCTTTCAAGTTTTACAAGAAGAAGAAAGTCTCCGAAGAAATCAAATCATGCTTTGTACCTATAGGGGATAATCCTTCCTGTGGTCTTAAAAAAAAAAAAAAAAAAGAAGAGGAATCTGTGAAAGGATTATAATTGTGAGATAGTATAGGGATGGATGCATTATTAGCAACCTGTCGTACGACCTCCTGCAGGGTTCTAACACCAAATACTAATTTTAGATGACAAGGAGTTTTGTTGTCCAAGATACAACAAATGGACCAAAGAAGAAAAAAGGAGTGGAAGGAAGAAACAGAAATTCTTCACAAAAAAAAAAAATATATTTGATCTCTTCCCTTGGAAAAAAAAAAAAAAAAAAAACAGAGAGAAAGGAAAAACCAAACCCTTTTGGCTGCCTTTTGGGCTCTTTGTTCTTTTCCCTTGTTATATATCTCGTCTGAGCTGTTTTATCCTGTTTTGTTCTGGCAAATGATTTTTGAAATGTCAAAACTTCAAGCCTTTTTTGTCACGGCTTAAGCAGTCCCACTGAACTTTGAAGGAGACCTCAGCATGAGAGACATGAACTTTTGCTGCTGTCTTAGCCGGCCCGGCTTTGATCAACATTTGAGAAGGAAAGGGGGAAAAACACACACGCAAAAACCCAAACAACGCAATTCCCTGAAGCACCAGCACTGTGTAGCCATACACTGAGGTTCTCCTTAGGGCTGTGACGCTGATCTGCAGCAGGGCCTGGCTTCGGAGGGCTGTGCAGCTGCAGGGCCGCGGCCTACAGCGGGGTGGCCAGGCGGTGATCCTGGTGTTACCTGCTTGACACCTCACCCTGCTTGCTTTACCCCAGGCCCTCAGTGTCTCTGTTTAAAGAGGATTTTGCTGAGCTTTCGGCTGGGAGTGTCATATAGTGCCTGTGGATTGTGTTGCACATGGAGCGCGTTGAGCTATGGGTTTGGCTGTACCCCATTCCCCAAAGGGTGCTTCCAGCTGGGAGCTGGGGCTTCCCCACCATCGCAGCAGCAGTGTCTGATCACCACTGCTGTCCCTTTTTGTTTACCTCTGCTGAGGGACCAGGCATTAGACGAGACAGATCCGGCGGGTCTTTCTGACAAGCAAACCATGTTCGAAATGACACTTGCTTAGAAAATGTTTGTTCTTGTCGGTTTCTAAAAGGATTTGCTATTCAGCCTGCCCCTTCTTAGCTTTTCAAGATGTTTTTGATAAGTGCGCGCTGGTGTCTTGTGAAAACTGTTTTATGTGTGCGGATTCTTTGAAAACAAAAAGAAAATTTGTGTAAAAAGGCTTTGAAATCTTCGGAATTTGAGCTTTCAAAATGTTTGTAAAACTCCTTTTCCTGTTCCTTTTTTTTTCTGAAGCAAACTATGAAAGGATCAAGGTTGGGATTTTTGTTTGTGTTTTCAATGAGAGTGATGATGGGGAAAGTGTGTGGATGCATTTGAAATGGTACCCAGCTGAGCTGGGATATGAGAAGCCTCCTGGCTGGCAGCAGTCCCCTCCTTCCCCCCCCTAGGAAGGAAGGAAAGTGTTTACATTTAACCAGAACTTTCAACTTCCCTGCTTTTTAATTGCTTATTTGTTTATGTTCTTGTCTGAGGTGGAACAGTGTCCACAATTTTCACTAAGCATTGAATTCAGGGATTTTGGATTCAAGCATTTTCACTATTTTTTTCCTTTTCTTTTACTTTTGAGGACGATCTCTCTTGAAGACGTACTGAAATCAAAATTAATTCATCTTGAAAATGCAAGAACACTTTTTTTTTTTTTTCCTTTCAGTTCCAATTGTGTTATGTTTGTAAATCTCTCTGTGTACAGAATAGAATATGACAAGGCACAATTTCCTTCCCAAATCTGTGTTGTTTTTTCTTTCTCCCAAACAAATTTACACCTGGAACTGATCAATCTGTCCCACCTCTGAAGTCATCCTGCTGTCACCTGCTGGATTCTCTCCATCAAGGTCCTGTGCCAGGACACTGCTGGCTCAAGTCAGCCTTGTCTTTAATGAAAACCAATTATATGACTATTTTATGTCTGATTTCCTTCTGTTGCCTTCACTCTGGCTCTATTTTAAATAGGAGTGGGGTTCATTAAGGATTTAATCAAGAGCTGGTGGTTTTGCTTTTGAGTCTTTGGGCACAGAGGGACTTGTCTGTCACTGAACCTCCAAATGCACTTATGTGTTTCTCCAGCCACACTCGTTACTAAAAAGCTATAAAAATAAGTAAGCAACCAAGACTAATGCTATAATAGATGTAAACACTCCCAGTGGGTTCATGATGTATTTCCATTTGGTAAAAAACAAAACAACCAGTAATAGTTATCATTGGTATTTAAAGCTGTCTTTAAATATTGATGGAAAAGAATGATAATTAACGGAGAAAGTTAGGCAGCTCTAAGGTCCTTCTTTGTGCTTGGTGTTACAGTGCTTTCTGCAGTTACCTTGTGGCTGATGGAGATTCTTCTGCAGCCTGGTCATCCAGCCCCAGCCTCACTGGTCCCCAGTGCAACTCTGTGCTGTTTGTTATTTGTGTGTATGCTCAGCAGCTTGGCTTCATCCCTCAGCTATGAATGTAGAGATGCTGATCTGAGTGATCTGTATAAGTGTGAAAGATTTGAATTCATGTGAAATTATGGCCTGGATTTGTATGGTGTTGTGATCTCAGGATGCTTGGAAATGGGGTTGTTCACTCAAAAGCCTGACTTCAGGTTTTGCTTCTTTATCTTTCACGAGGATAACATGGCACAGCATGAGGTTGAGGCAAACTCCTTCCTGCTAAAGCATCATCAGTTCTCATTCCAAAGGAAATTTGGAGTGTATGTTCAAGCAGATTCGTGTGGGGTGGTTGCTGCTATGTATTTTTTGTTTTGCTTTTTTAATCCCTTGGCTTTCATTGAGCTGAGAACTTCTGCAGCGCTTAGTAATGCACTTAGACATTATTCTTCCAAGTGATACAAGCCTTCGGTTTCAAGAAAATGTACCCTGGATCTATAGAGTTGCCATTCTTGAGAAATCACAAAGAAGGATTTGAATCTTCAGATTGTGCTTGCAAAGCTTGCCCCTATTTCCAGTCCTAGTACTTAAAAGAAGGGTGCCTGCTAGCTCCTGGGCTACCTGGCAGTTTACCTTGCCCACTCTTCCTCTTTGAAGGTTTCTTCTCCCCTGTTTTTAGAGGCTTTTACCTGGGTAACTTTTGCAAAACACCACTTAATGGCAGAAGCTTTTTGGCTCCCCTCTGATCTGTGCAGCACTATTATGGAGGCAGTCTTATAATCAATGTAATTGAAGATCAGAGTTAATGAGGACCTCTGTGCCTGCAAAATCCCCCAAGCGATGCTGGGCCTCAGATGTTAGATAAGGAAATGATTGGGCTGAACTGAAAATCTATTTGGCTAATTAGATGATGCATATTCCCAGATGCTAGTGGGGAAAAATACACTTCACAAAATAAAGAAACGTAAGATTTTGTAAGAAAAGGTTTTTTGGCAGGAATTTACTTCTAACTCTCAGGGGGGAGAGCGCAGAGAAGTTTTTCTGATAGAAGTTGTGTTGGGTCAGTTCACTTGCCTTGAGCTGGGAGACATGAAGATGAGACAGCCCAATGGACTGCTGCTCTCTCCTGTCCTGGTCCTGGGATCTGGCTGACTGGTAGATATCATCTGCATGAGTTGGGAAGTGATGCTCCAATCCTATGGATCAGAATAATTGCATTTTGTCCACATTCCTGCAGAGACATAGGAATCAAATCCAGCATCTTGTGACACTCATGGGATAGGGGAGAGTCATGGCAGGGGTGTCCATTTACTGGCCATTTTCATATGCATGCAGTAGGCATGAAAGAGTGCAAATAGACCGACTGATCTATCAGAGAGGGGAAGAGAACCTGCAACTGCAGTTCCCAGCCTTTGCAGGGAAGGTTTCTTTCCTTAGTGCTGGAGCAGCAAGAACAAACTGGCTGTGCTGTGGAGAACAGTGGGTCAGTATAGATTCCTCAGAACCTTACTTAGAATCATAGAATCATAGAATGGCCAGGGTTGGAAGGGACCTCAAGGACCATGAAGCTCCAACTCCCTGCCACATGCAGGGCCAGCAACCTCCTTATTTAATGCTAGACCAGGTTGCCCTGGGCCCCATCCAATCTGGCCTTGAACACTTCCAGGGATGGGGCATCCACAACCTCTCTGGGCAGCTGTTCCAGCACCTGACCACTCTCATAGTAAAGAACTTCCTTCTGATATCCAACCCAAATCGTCCCTCCTTCAACTTAAAACCGTTTCCCCTTGTCCTGCTATTACTACCCTTTCAAAGAGTTGACTCCCCTCCTGTTTGTAGGCTCCCTGTGGGTCCTGGAAGGCTGCAGTTTAAGATAACTCATTCCTTCTTGCGACATGCTACCTTTTGGCATAAAATGCTTTTCATTTTCTTTTTATATTTGCCTAACACACCTTTTTTCCACTCTCAGGCAGCAGCTTTGTTGTGAGCGAAGGGAGCTACCTGGACATCTCCGACTGGCTGAACCCAGCCAAGCTGTCCCTTTATTATCAGATCAATGCCACCTCTCCCTGGGTGAGAGATCTCTGTGGCCAGAGGACCACCGATGCCTGTGAACAGCTGTGTGACCAAGAGACAGGTAAGGGAGGCCTGGGGAGAGTAGAAAACTTGTAGAGGCTGGAGGTGTGTGGGAGGTTTGTCTCTGGATATGTCAATACCTGCATGGCTTACCCATGCCTGGCATCAGGGCAGAGTGCTGAGTACCAGCAGGGTACGTAATGGTGACCTCCATCAGCAGGCATTAAGCAGCTGAGTGCCAGGGTGGGGAGTAGAAATGGTGGACCTGTTACTTCTTTTCCCTTCAGTGCTTCTGCCCAGTGTGACCTAGTGCTGATCTCTTCTCCACCTCTCTTGTGGAGCTGCAGACACCTTTATCTGTCTACAGATGAACTTTTTGCTCTGTGCTCTGCTTGCACACGGATCTGCAACCTGCTGTGCTGTGGCTCAGCTGTGTGGGGCCAAGGAGAGGAGAAGTGTCACTTTCCTTCTGGCCCCATTCTTCTGGGTGATACATGGGGACCTGCAGTGAGCTGGGAACCCAGAAAACAGAAAAAGTGCAACAAGGAAATGATGGGGGTCTTCATGAGTGGGACATGTGAGTGTGTGACTCTGGCAAATATTAAACTAGGTTCCTTAAATCCATTTTCCTTATCAAGACAGTATTCTCTTTTCATACTCCTGGTCCCCAAGTCTTGTCTGTGCAAAGGTACTGGTAGTTGTAAGCACAGCAGAATAGTCATTCTGACTGAGTTCCCCATGCTGAGTAGCTCTGGGCATCACCTGCAGCCGAGGAGGGCTGAGGTATCAGCCCCTAGCAGATGGAGGTGATGTGAGAGCATGTGCTTCAGCGCAGCGTGATCACTTCAGGCATCAGCAACTCTCAGCCACCTCTGAGATAAGGAAAGATGAGTTCAGTTCTACTGAGGAGAGGAAGAAGGAAAATCTCCTGCCTCCAGCAGCAAACATGGGGAGGGTGAATGGAGGCAGCCCCGATGCTCTGCTTGCCAGTCTTGTGCTGGCCTTGGCAGTGATGCAGGCCCTATGTGGTGTTGGCTGTTCTCCCACAGCAGCCCAGCTGCTGCTCCCTTTGCATCCCCAGCTCTCTGTAGCAGCATGTCTCTCTTGCTGGATGCTCCATGCCCAAGCAGGACATGTCAGATCTCATTTGCAGGGAAGGGAATGATGCTCTTTAGCTCAGCTCCAGCACAGTGCTGGATCCTAACCTCATCAGCTGCTTTACAGTTCCCATTCCTGCTTCCCATCTGACCAAAACCTGGCAGCATTGTCTCTACCTGATACTGGTTGAAGTATGGTGTGTCTTGGATGTGCCTGGGGGAAGGAAACAGGTTCAGGGGGCTGTGACCTGCTCAGAGCAGGAGAAGCAAGGCAGAAAATCTGTGATGAACTCAGGCAGGCTATGATACCAGTGCTGGTCACATCGGGCATTGTCTGTGTGTCTGCCTGTGCCTTCAGCTCTGTGGTGGAGGTGAGGACAGAACAGCCATGCACTGAACCATCAGGCTCCTTACCTCACATCTGCACACCAGCTTTTTTCCTCTCCCTTCAACCTGGGAATTTGCACATGGATAAAGCAAAACCTTTCTGCTGTCTATGGCAGTTTCATTGCAGGGGTAGGGCAGGACTGGCTGGTGGGGCTGTGGATTTGAAGTACGAGTTTCCAGACTTTACCAAGAGCTGAACAGTTAACTGCCTACTGACAGTGAATCCTTTGGAAATACCTATGGGACTCCCACCCCAGGAGATAGCCCCCAGCATTGCTTCCAATCCTTGCTGTTGATGAGCCTTCAGCTGGTGAGAAGTTTCCATGCCAGGCTGGGAGCAGATCGTAATTCCATGATGCACTGCATGTATTTTTAGATTTATATTTATTAATGTCATTCTATTTTTAAGGGTGATTTATTTTTATCACCACGAGAGAGAGAGGCCTTTGGTTTTACAAGGGGACATAAATCCTTTCTAGATTTCAACCTTTCCAGGTCAGGGATTTTATCATCGCTGTGAGCATCTAGAGGAATGGGTGCGGGGGGTTTCCCTGCCCTCCATCCTCTCTGGATGGGGGAGGAGGGGTGCTGGGCCAGGGTTTGTCCTGTCTAGGGCACGAGTGCCCTGAAGGTTTCCCTTATGAGGAGCAGCAGGGCAACCCCTGAGGTGCTTCAGTGTGTTTACAGCCCACTCTGCCTTCAGTCCCCATTGGAGGCCGCTCTATCCTTCAGTGAATGCCTTGCCCAAAGCTTTCTCCCTCCAAACTATATGCAGACCTCTTCCAGCTCTATAAGAGCACTCATCCTCAGCAGCAGTGCCGGGGTCTGCTGGCACAGGTTTGGACAGAAGAAGTCACCAGGTTGCACATGTGTTCTGGTGATGCTCAACCTCTTACTCCTCCCTGAGCTGAAGACCTCTTTTGGGTTGGGGTTTTGTGGAATATCTGTCCATGCAGTGTGCTGATTCGTAACCAAAGCCACAAGTGCTGCTTCAGTATGAATAATAATCCACACTGAAAACCATGGCTCGGAAACGCTAGGAAATGCCAAAACACATCTTGCTTGCCTGACCTTAATTTGCTTTCCCTTGTGTCTTCACAGTGTGACTCATTCTTTAATTAAATGATTGCTGCCCCTGACAAATTTCAAGCCCTCTCTGCAAAGTACCAGCTCATCAGAGCTTTTCAGGGAGAGCACCAACATCTGCACAGGAGCAGAATATCATCTGTGGCTTCAAGTGAGCTGGGTGCCTCTCCTGAATCTGTCCTCAGCCTCACAGTGTGGATAACGCGCTCCAGAGCTGCGCCTTGGTTGGGTTTTCCAATGGACGTGGCATTCATTCCACACTCTGAGATGCTTTTTCCTAAATCAAGGAGTGCTGTTTTTTCATTCACCTCCCTTACCGGTGCCAGGAGCATTTATGAGGGCATCCTTTTTTTGGTGGCATATGCAAATCCTGATTTGTGAGCACAATTACCTGCTTTGTATGCACAAAACTGATTCACTTGCACATTCTGTGGGCATCGCTTAAGAGACCTGCTGGAGAATTGGTCCCTTAGGGCCAAACGCTGGAAAAAACAGCCTCTGATTCTGTGCTGTCAAGCTTGCCAGAGCAGTGGCATAAATGAGATGGATCGCTACCTTGATTAGCAGGTGCAAGTGCGTTGATTTTTTTTCCCATCCATAAATCAGGCACTTACCCGTTAAAGCTGTCTTCTATGCATTCACAATTGATTGCACCCACAAAACAATAGGCACATGCTTGTAAGAACCCAATTAGGTGTGGTAGCGAAAGGTCTTTTTCTAGAAATTGGCAGGGGGAAAAGAAAAAAAAGGTTTCCATCATCTTCCAAATGGGTGAGTTTGTCACCGGGGCCGCAGATGGCTCTGCTATCCTGATAGGACAGGGCACTTGTGGGTAGGAAACAGGTGGAAGTCGGTGTTAAATGTACCCTTTCTTTAAAGGCACTTGTTAAAGGGGGTTTGGAGGTTGCAGAGCAGGACATGTAAATCAACAGATGACCAACCTTGGTGAGGGGGTACTCGTGTTTATGAAAACAGCCATTTTCGTCAATAGTTCAATTTAGTATCATGTGGCTTTTGTGCACATCAAGTAATATTTGTTTGTTCTCATGAACTTGTGCTGTTTTCGCTGTTGGAAGATCCTAGTGTCTTTATTGACTTTGACTTTCATAAGATGAGGTTCTGTCTCTCTAAGGTATGTAGTTTAATAACTTGGTCAAAACTCACATAATATGCAATTGCTTTTCACGCGGCGGCTCAGCTTGCCTTGCGCACCAAGCAGGGCAGGAGGCAGTTAACTCCCAAGCTAACTGCTTCGGGCTGTGGTGTTAGACATAAACAGCAATCAAAATGCATGCCCGCGAGGGGGCTGAGTTAAGGTTATCTGTGCTGTCTTTGCACTCTCATTTTCTGCCATTAGAGTGTTTAATCCTGCAGCTGCTAATGTTCCTGTAATGGCATTTCTGAGCTTGTCTAGAGGCTGCGAAGAGCAGGGAAGGGAGGGGAGCTCTGTGGCTGGAGGTGCTCCTGGGCACATTTTGCCTGCTTGGCCCATCCCACCAGCCCTGCTGGCTGACTTTGGAGGTGTCAGCCCAGAAGGTGATAGTTAGGTACTGCAGAGCACGTTTGGGTGCTGCCTGCTCAAGACCTTGCAGCAGCTGCACACGTGCGCCCATGGGGAGCTTCCTCAGCAGTGCAGCTTAGGGGCTTAGCAAATGATAATGAGAATAATATCTGTGTCGAACGTAAACCCAGACACAATCCTCACAAGTTAGGTTTGCTCTCAAGTGCTTTGATGCATCTGGGCAAGGAGAGTGACTTGCAGTGGGGGGAGAGGAGGATGTCTGTAGTGTTGATTCCAGATTTTCCCTCTGCATTCGCAGCAGGGCTGAGCTGTCTGCCTCTGCTCCCAGCCACTTTGAGCTGTACCTCATGTCTGTACCAGTCTGATGCTGCCCATGTGCTGCAGAGGAGGATCTCTAGGGGTCTGCTGGTCATCCTGCCTCGTGGTGACTGTGTTCCTTTAGAGAGGAATTAAATAATCAAAGAGAAAGAAAGTTTGTCCTGATAGGAAAGAGCTTTCCTTTCTTGTTCCACAAAAGCTGAACAGCTTTTAGTGAAACTGAGTTTCTCATCAGGATTAAGCAGAGAGAGTTTGGAAAATGCCATCCCCAAAGGCCAGGAACTGCAGATAATGAGGGTGGAAGAGAAACTTGTCAGAGCTGGGAGCTGCTGAGGAGTCACAGCCTCAGCTGGTCCGGTCCTGGCTGCAGCAGCCACTTTCTGAGGACCCCTCACTTGTCCATTGAATTTAGGAATTTAATGATCCATTAAGACCATTTTTGTCCTTTCTGTGTTGAATTTTCTCGGATTCTCTTTCTCTGCTATCCCACAGGGTTGCAGCAACCCATTTAAAGAAGGGTTTTGTAGAAGTGCCTTTTGAGCTTCCCTCTCATCCGCACCTGTATCAATCAGAAACTCTGTGCCAACCCTTGTGCACATGTGCACTGTGCCTGTCCCTGGCTGGCTCATCTCCTCCATCACGGCTGCTAGCCAGGGACAGGAGCAATGCGTGCAGTGTTGGGGTAGTGGCAGGAACTGAAGGGCCAGGCTTTGCCCAGGAGTGAGCCCTGCAGCCTCCTGCCTGCACCCAGGGTACAAGTTGTGCTTCTGGGAGAGGTGCCCACAGGGCCAGAGCTTATGCTGTTGTCCCCCGGGCAGAGGCACAGTCCCTGGTTCCATGAGTAGAAGTGCTGCTGCCTGCAAAGAGCAGCTTCTCCAGGAGCACAGGGACTCTGGGAGCCTCTGCTGTGTGCCAACTGGAGGATTAGAGGAATCCCACAGCATTATCACAGTAGATCACCTCGCCCTAATGAGGATAACAGGATTACCAGCATACTGGCGCAGGAACACTTGGCTGCATGGCTCTCATGCAGCCTGGCTATGCTGCTCTGTGGATAAACAAGGAGATGGCTGGGAGATGTTTTCTGCTTCAGGAGGAGCAGAAATGTGGTGTGATGAGTGAAATAGGAGAAACCTTTTAGCTTCCTGTGTAGATGTGTAGAAAAGGGCTGAAGTCCTCATTGCGCTGGTCTGGATGCAGCTGGAAGGCTGCTGTAGGCATTTGCACCAAGCTCCTGTGTGCTTTCCCTCTGCCCTAGGAGCACAGTGGGGATTCAGACAGGCTCCTCTTCTTTGGGCATGAATGAGCCGTGGGACAGCCCTGAACCAAAAGCTGATGGTGCAGAAGGTGGTGATTGGGCTGCAGAGTGCTCCCGTACTGCCACTGCATGAAGCGTGCCACCATATGGAGCTCTGTGCTTGGAAATAGGCAGAGGAAGCTCCCACTTGTGTGCAGCCACCAGGCAGATGTGTGTTTGGTTTGCCCACCTCCACCATGCTCTGGGTCCTGCTCCTCTTCCCAGCTGCAGCAGCAGTGCCGGATTGTGGCAGGGCTCTGCGCGCCACTCGGTGCTGCTTTGATCTCTGTGCTTGCTCATCTCCCCGCCAGCCCTGTGGACATGAAAGCACAGCAGGAGGAGGCTGTGAGACGTGTCTGGGGGCTCTGGATGCACCCTGCAGCTTCTGCAGCCCTGGAGACTCTGTGCTCCCTGCCATCAGCCATGGCTGGGCAGTCTGATCTGGCCTGATTCGTGGGTTCTGAATTCAAAAGAAGACAGATGGCTTCAGCATCAGTGTTTGCATGTGCACAGCACGGGTCGGTGTCTGCAGAAATGGGCTGCTTGTCACAGCACTTTGGAGATCCCAGTTCATTTGTCCTCCCTCAGCAGAGGCACAGGGTTTTGTAGCCCTGAACAAGAGTGCTGTTGTTTGGGCTCTTGGTGGTGGCTGTTTTTAGCAGCATGTTGAAATCTGCTCTTAAGGAAATACACTTGCTCAATGAAGGAATTAGGGGCCTGGGACCCCCACCTCGGTCACACTGAGCCCATGCTGGTTCACCCCACAGGCCATGGCAGCAGTTGGTTCAGCATCACACCCATCAGGGCTGAGGACAGAAAAAATCCCAGGATATTTTGGGGAGTTGAAGGAGGAGGGTGCTGGTGGTCTCAGCCCTGCACAACATCCCTGCTGTGCGATGCTCCCGCTTCCCAACACAAACCTCCCTATAAACCTCCCAGTAAAGCCTCCAGGACTGGCTGTAGCTGTTGAAGCTCTAGGATTGAAGTCAATAAAATCAATATTTCTGCAGGTTGATAGAGTTCCTCCTTCCAACACCGAGCTGCCTCAACTGTAAACAAACTGGCGGACAAAATAAACACATCGTGCTGCGGGAAAGGGGTTAACGGCCCTGGCACCTGCAGCCATCAATAACCAAGGCGGTGATCGGGCTGTTGGATGCCAACCTTTCTGGGTGTTTTTTTTCCCCTTATTTGCTCTAATTTCCGTGGCAGGCTCAGAAAGTGAGCCGGTGCCCCAAGACTCCCAGCTCTGCTTTGCAAGCGCTCTGAGATGTCTCTCATTTGCAGATCATATATTTGTTATGTAATAAGCGCCGGGAATTAATGATCCACGTCGTGGCTGGGGGAACTTGCGTACTAAGCACCCAAGAAAAGAAATAACTTTTTTTTTTTAACTCACTGATGGAGCCATTAGGACATGCAGCTCTTGTCACGAGACCGCCGTGGGCCAGGCAGGCTGCAGCATGGTGAGCCAGAGCAGGAGGAGCTCACGCCGTCTCCTTCCCAGCTCCATCCCTTTTGAGAAGTAATGCTCCTGCCTCTCCCATTATGAATCATGAGGTTAGCAGCTTTTGACAGATCATAAATCAGTGCTTGGAAGTTGCTAGGACAAATCCCAGGACATTTAATCTTTAATATTAGACGCGTTTAAAGCAGTGAATATTTCATGAAGGTGCTGTTGCATTTTAGCACGTCATTAGCTGTCTCCTTCTTCCCCCCTCCCTTCTCTTTCCCTACCTCTCCCTTTCCAGACATCTCTTAGTATCTCATGGGCTGCACCCCCGTTTTGTTCCCTCCTGACAATAAAGCTCTTTACTGTAATCCCTGCAAGACACGCTAAGCTCAGCTGGGGACTGAGGTGTACGCAGTCCCTGCCCACCTGCAGCCTTGCTGTTCTGGGGGCTCTCCTTCCCTGCCTCCCCCCTCTTTGTGGTCCCCCCGGCTCTGCCCCAAGGCTTAAAGCCCAGCGATGAGGAACAGCACAAAGCGAGGCAGAGGGAGTGGGAGAAGTAATCGACAGATGCTTGTAAGAAAACTCCACGTGCAAATCCAATTCGTCTTTTGATTTTGCTGTTTCTTGCTCCGGGTTATATATTCATACTGAAAGCAGGATCAATCTGGGCCAAGCTCAGGTCTGTGCTCCTGCTGTCAGCAGGGTGTAACGGGGGGTGGGAGCCCCTTGGAATGGCAGAGACTGGAAGCCAGGGGAGGAAGCCAGAGAGGAGGGAGGCTGATTCTTCTGCACTGAGTGAGCTGGGGGGTTGCAGAGGGGACTGCATCTATGGGGTGGGTGTTTGCTGTCCTGGAGAGGTGTTGGTGTCATGCTGAGCTTCTTTGGAGGCCACCAGGCAGGGCTTGGCTGGCCCAGGGGAGCTGAAAGGGTGCACATAGGTTGAGATCAGACATCTTGATTAATTGCATCGCATCTCCAGCTCCAGTAACACATCATGTAACCTTGTCAGAGAAGTCATAGAGTATCTCGAGCTGGAAGGGACCCATAAAGATCACCAAGCCCAGCTCCTGGCTCCACACATCTCCATCCCAAACCCTATGGTGGAGAGCAGTCCTGATGCTGCCCGAGCTCTGACAGTTTGGGTTATGTCCACTGCTCTGGGAGCTGTGCCATGCTCACCGCTCTCTGATGCAGAACCTTTTCCTAACCTTTTCCCAGCTGACACAGCTCTACACCATTTTCATTGGAGCAGCCAATGCGATGCTTTCTGCACAGGGAGGTCTTACATGTCCCTGGTCTCTTGCAGGGGAGTGCAGCTGTCATGAAGGCTATGCCCCGGACCCCATGCATCGCCACCTGTGTGTGCGCACTGACTGGGGACACAGTGAAGGGTGAGTGGGAGCTGCCTGTGCACAACAAGCTGGCTTCATGCTGGGCTCAGTTCCTTTCCTCGTGACCTTCATCATTATCACCAGATATCCGGCACCTGGTGGTGCTGCTGTCCTTGCTGGGAATGTGACGCAGCTTCTCTCTCCCTCTTGGTCTCCCAGGCCATGGCCCTACACCACACTTGAGAGAGGATACGACTTGGTCACAGGAGAGCAGGCACCGGAGAAGATACTCAGGTGGGTTGGGTAGCATTCAGCTTGTCTGTATTCGAGTTGGAGGTCCACCGTTCACTGTGGATTCTGTATTCCTGTCTGATGGTTTGTCCCCATCCCAGGTCCACCTATAGTCTGGGACAAGGCCTGTGGCTGCCTGTCAGTAAGAGCTTCGTGGTGCCCCCCGTGGAGCTCTCTATCAATCCTCTTGCCAGCTGCAAGACAGATGTTCTGGTGACGGAAGATCCGGCAGATGTCAGGTAGGAAGCAGATTTCTCATTTTACTCGTGCTTGAGTGGCTAGACTGGTCTTCAAATTGCTACTGAGGATTCAGTAATTTATATAATAAGTTTGATCAATTTTCTTCCAGTAAGAGATCTGATTATTGGTGGTGGTTATTTTCCCGGTGATTTTTGGTTGTTATAGGTCTAGACCCAGGTATGTCATGTAACTGAAGCCTTCCGGTCCCATCAGGTGAACTGGTCAGACCTGTGACACGGCTGTTTTCAAGTGGCTTAAATCTAATGTTTGTTTGCATAGCTTTAGTTGGTGCATTTATAGGTACAGAGGACGTCATCGTCGTTCTGAGATGTTGATGCATATCACATCTACTATTTTGGGCCCCATAAAGGCCAAGGTCAGAGCCTGGTGAAAGGTTGTGTTGTTGGTCCAATTACTATGCAATCAGAGGGGTTGTTTTTCTCCCTTGAGTTCAGCAGATGCCCAGATTTTTCTCTGGCTCTCCCATTCTCACTAGCTTGTGCTTTAACCAGACTTCCTTTGACATCTCATTCAGCAGAGCTGAGGGTGGGCAAAGTTTGGGGCTTGGAAAGAGAAGTCCAGGCAAAACAATTGTCTTCTGTGCCCCAGCTGGAAGGCGATGTTGTTTTTGCCCACCTCTGCTTGGTTTGCAGAGGTTTAGCTGTTTGATTTATAAGGTATCGGTGTGTATTTCCTCTCCTTGCTTAAATCAAGATTAAGTGTGTGATTGCAGGGTGCCAGGGATTCCCTAGGAGTCCTCCCTGCCTTTCTGCTTGCTGCCTTCTCCTATTGAATGAAGACAATTTCTTGACGTGCTAATTCTTGTCTGTGCTGTGGATCATATTCCTGGGAATCCCTATCTCCCCAGCCCATTTTCTTTCGTTTTCTAAGAGCAACGGGTTATTGGATTTCCACTTTTCTGTCCCATCACTGTGAGTCTTGGCAGGACTCTTCATGGAGGAGTGCTGGGGCAGGAGGGCAGTTTCTGGCACAAAGGCTTCTGCTGTCTGCTCTCCTCCAAAATGAAACCCCTGATATAAATATCAGGAGTGACCCATGTAGAATAAAAGAGGTGAGTTCATGGTGCTTGTATCCTACGTGAAGGAGATGCTAAATTATTAAAACTTTAATAAACGTAATAATAAATATTTGATGCTGAATTATGGAGGATTTCGCAGATACAGTGAAAACCCCAAACTGAGGTGTTATTATTCCTGCATTAGAACCTAAATGCTTCTCAAAGGAGGATCAGGCTGGCAGCTCAAGTTCCTGAGCACCCTGTGAAGGATGGGGTGGAGATGGTGCTGCACAATGGGCTGCTGGAGGTTCTGGTGCAGAGCAGCTGTGCTCAGGATGCTTAGTGTGCAGCCCATGAGGAGGGACATTGCAGTGTTTGGCACCTGTGAGCATTGCCTGTCCTGTCTCCATATTGAGGCTGTTGGGAGCTTTTACAAAATGAGAATGGTACTATAAAGCTGTTCATCTTTGCTTTGTTCCTTTGGACTGAGACGTACGTTGGTATCAAGTCAAGGGAGTGGTAATGCAGCAGTTCTGGTGGTCCAGGAGTCTGAATGGTGTCTGGTAATACTGGACCTGCCATTGGAGTGGAACACATACTGTCCAGCACACAGGACTTCAAGAGTCATCCCTCTGCCCTCATGCAGCCCTGCTCTCATGGTGACACTGCTGTCTGCATGCTGGCAGCTCCTGTTTGTGTGCTGTGGTGTTTTAGCTGTGACCCCCTCATGTCCCCAGACCAGCATCAGCCCTGTGCTGTATTACAGCAGCTGGAGCACGGCTGTCTCAGCTCCCGCAGTGTGCTGTGTGCTGTCCTGTGACGTGATGGTAATTCACCCAGTATTTCTTCTATACCTTTAGTAACAAGCGAACTGCATTCCTCCAGACCTTTCATTAGTCTGGCACCTTTTCACTCTGAGGTCACTTCTTGTGAAGAGTTTAATGGAGGAAAATTGCAGAAAGCCTGGCTTGGAGGAAACAAGTGATGAAGTCTTTACAACTTGGAGGGTTAAAGGTTTGAACACGGCCTTGTGGTTTTATGAAGACACTGGGGACTGCAGAAGGGCCGGGTGGGGCTGTGCCATCAGCAGATCTCCGGAGCAGTGCTGGCTCCCTGCGGCTCACAGGGATGATGTTCTCTGATGGCTCCCTGCTGAGGCTTCCTCCAGCCTTCTGCCATGGCTGCAGCCCACCCTGCAGGTAGGGGTGGCAGGTGGGATGCTTGCTGCCTGTTCTCTGTGTGCACTAGGCAAGGAAAAGGAACTCCTTCTGGTCCTATTGGAAGTATCACTTGTCCTGTGGGATGGAACATTGCTGTGCTCGTTCAGCGTGGGATGCTCAGCCTATGGGCAGCTCTCTGTGGATATCAGGAGGACACGCAGCTCCTGCTCCCACCCCAGCGCTGAGTTGCAGCAGCAGCCTTTATTGGCTTTCCAGGTGTGTGGGGTGACGCTGGTGCTGGTGGCACTGGTGCTGAAGGTGTCCCCTGGAGGTGATGCAGGGGCTCCTGCCCTGCTGTCACTGTGCTGGTGGTGTCACCCCATGCCCCTCCGTGCCACCAGCTCTGCAGAAAAGTTTGTAGTTTCTCCTGAGCAGGTATAAATCGGAGGAGTGAGCCTCAGCTGCTGCCTGACATGACATATAGCTTTATTGTTATGGCAACCATAGAAACAAATAAAAGCTTTGCCTTCGCTTGACAAGCCTTTGAGATGTCCTGATGGAGAGACAAGTGTTCAGTGGCAGAATGAATTCTCTTGAACTCTCTGTCAATTCATCTTCGTTTTGCTCCCAAGCGAGCCCCTTTGCTCTTGAAATTCTTTGCCAAAGTACAATCAGTGAGATTTTTTGTTACTGTTATTATTATTATTTTATCTTCATTTCTCCCAGTGCTGCACACACTGCATTTGAGCTGGTTATGCTCCCCAGCTCTGAGCCTGTGCATCCCATGGAGCAGGGGCTGGCCTGTGTTGAGGCTGGGAGCTGTGCTGTGTCCTGACATGTGGCTGACCTGGCTGAGACCCTCTGTATCAACCAGTAACACCAGTGTGGCACCAGCTTTTGCAGCAATTTGGGTACTTTACACCTTGCTGTGAGTCTCCCTGCACTCTCCAGTAGACAGGAAGTGAAAGGAGAAATGGAGGAGAAAGGCAGAGGGAGTGGGCCAGGAGAGGGGAAGCAGTTTTGTTAATCATCAGCAGATTTTGTCTCCTTGGTACCTGGGCCTCACACCTCGCCCCTGGGAGCACAGGGAAATGAGCACTGCTTCAGGCAAACCTGGCCAAAGCTCAGGAGGGTTCTGCTGAGTGCTCTGCTCCAGCACAAGGTGGGTTCTATGCTTATCTCAAGCACCACCCAATTTGGTGCAAAAGGGCTTCTCTTGGGTTCACTCCTGCTACTTCCTCTGCCTTCACGGTCTGTCTGTCCTTGCAGCATCACCTGTTCCCGAGCCTTGGGATGTGTTTGTGCAAGGGAAGCCCTTTTTGGAGCTGTTTCTCAGCAGGAGCAGTGACCCCGGGCTGCTGCCTTCCCACCTCTTTCCCTGATGATAACAGCAGCCACAAGTGCCAGTGATGCAGCCGTGAGTGGCTGACAGCAGGTGTCTGTGATGAATGGACGGCTTAACGTGATGGAGCAAATTGATCATTCCATCACCAAGCACAACTTACTCATTTCTGGATGGAGGGCAATCCATTACTGCATGCGTTGCAGAGACATTGGTATCCCCAGAGGTAGAATCCCCTTGGCTCTGGCCTGGGCTTCTTAACACCTCAATGTGCCACCAGCTCACAAAAGGGTAGAGAAGCAGCTCCTGGTGCTTAACACGGGATAAAGGCAGCCCCCAGACTCATCTTCCTTGGGGAAAGGGTGGATGCTGCTCAGAAAGGCAACTGCCAGCCTTTGCTCTGCGTGTGTCAACCCCACATCGTCCTGGTTCTTGTGGGATTTTCCTGCTCGCTGCCTCCCGGTTTGATTTCCTCGAGCAGATTGGAGGAGTCAGCTCTGTCTCATTTGGCAAAGGGATGACTAAATGGGGCTGTAACCTTGTGGCAGCCACTGACAGCTGCGAGCACGAGGAGAGAGGAATCGCAGGAGCGGTGCATCGGGGAAATGAACAGCAGAGAGGAAATGAGGGAAAAGAATTAAACTCAATCTGGAATCACCCAGGGAGTATCTTGGTTAGGTCAGAACCAAACCCGTGCCTAGCAGCACCTCCATCACACTGGGAGGGTGCAGAGACCTGATGCGCTCTGCGCATCTCTGTGATTCACCACCAGCAATGGGATCTGCTCTGCCCAGAGGCAGAGGGGTATCTCAGCCCTCCTTCTTTGTGGGCTTTGCAATAATCCCTGCTACAGTAATGCTGAATTTCCCTTTTTGTGTGATCCTCTGAAATTCCTGAGCTCTTCATACTGCGCTATAAAACTACGCAGAAAATGATCAAACCACTTAGGGGCAATGCCTGTAAATTTCAACCGAGCTCATAGGCAAATCCATTGCAGAGAGCACGCACCAGGAGCAGCCATGAGTTGTGCAGCTGAATGATTGCTGCTCCTCTCATCAACGGTGCCACAGAGCCCGGGAGGGAAAAGCAAACAAATGCACAAACAGATTTTGTTTATGTATTTATTGAGACAATTAAAACCCCCAACACTTGCCAAATATACACATACTGTCTCACACCCGGAATGGTTCCCTTTAATGTAGCTGGGATCTCCCATCGCAGAGCATGATTTGGCACCGAGCTCTGCAGCTTCTCCTTACTGCAGATCTTCAGTTGCTGGTAGCTGTGTGTGTTTCTGTCCGTCTGTCTGTCCATCAGAGCAGCTCAGCCCTGGGCAACAGTATCCTGCTGGCATCCAAGCAGAATCCGGACACAGGGGATTTGCAGGGCAGACAGTGGCTTTGAAACACAGCACGGGTGTATGCACTTAGAGAGATGGAAGGTTGCTAAGTCAGGCATTAGGATTGCTTTAGTGAAAGGAGCTCTCCCATCCCTGTTTGATGGCAGTATTTGTTTTTACATCCCTGCCTTTGTTTCCTATTAAACATTGGCTGGAGCATGCTTTGTAGCTGCAAGTTCAAAAGCAGCACATCCCCATGGCTTCTCATTTTGTCCAGCCTGCCTGTGCTATTTTTCTCTAATTATGTATTTTCCCTGCATCTGAGTTTTCTTAGCTGTCCTTTGTGAGTGTCTGCTGCCTGGGCAGGGCACTGGGAAACAGGAGAAGGACTGGGTGATCACCTCCTGGCAGCAGCTGCATCCAGCTTTTGCTGGAAGACTCTATTTTCCTCTTTCTTCTCCTTTTCCTCCTCCTTTACCCTTGCTATTTCTTTTGCAGTGAATGATCGAGCTGTGCAGCCTGCCTGGGGTTTTACAAGGATGTGCTCATGTCATCCAGGGCAGCCTGGGGCAGGCAGGAGGCAGCTGGGGACACAGTGCTCCTGGGCTGTTGAGCTGGTGTTGCAGCAAAAGAGAAGGCTTCATTTTGTTGGCAATTGCACATGAAGGAGAAATGACTTAAAAACCATGGCATTGCTTGGGGAGGGTGGGATGCTGGGGGTTTGCAGCAGGAGTGGCAGGTGCTTGCTGGGGATGGCTGGGCTGTGAGCAGAGCACAGGGCATGGCTGCTGCTGGGAGGGATGCTGTGCTTCTGGAGAACACTGGGTCACTGCGAATGGACATAGCAGCAGCACAACTAGTGTGGGGCAGGCACTCAAGTCCCAGCAAACACAAAGAATTTGCAGTCAGCTTTGCTATCTGTTACCAACCCTGATGACCCAGGTTGACATCACTCATCACTGAGTTGTGCAGTATGGCACTGGTGGGTTCAGGAGAAGGACAGCTGGGGAATGAAATCAGTGGCAGCAGCATGAGGTCCAGGGCTCCCCGTGTGTCCGGGGAAGGATTTTCGGAGCCTGTGCTCCCTCTCCCAGGGCTGCCAGGAATAAACTTGTCCTGAAGGTACTGCAGTGCTTTAAAGGAGGAGCAGATGGGATGATGGCCCGTACCCACCTGGCTGTATGTCTCCCCTCCAGTTCAGCTGTGTGAGTGGCAGCTACAGTCCTGTGTGGGGCTGTGACATTGGGAAAAGATGAATACCTTTTCTTTAGCTATTTTGAAATGCAATTGGAAGAAACTGGCCACATCAACCGGCTGCTTCTGATGAGATTTCAGGTGCCATAAACTTGCCCGATGTGGTCCATTTCTGCTCCTCCTTTCTGGTTTTTATCTCCCGTGACTGCTGTTGGATCACTTCATTCAGAGGACAAAACTAATAAAATGCATCTGAGCTGAAATGTTCCTGGGAGCATGCCAGCAACCTGCGATGGGCTTCGGAGCTGCCAGAGGATGAGAAACAACCTCACAGTGAAGGCAGTGGGAACGGAGGTGGACATGAGCCGGGGAGGCTTGTCCTTCTGTTTGAGGGGTGTTTCAGAGTGGACACCATCCCTTGTAGGTTTGGAAAGGACCTTTGAAGAAAATCAACCCCTGAGTTCATTTGATTTCTTGGTAGTTTTTTAAAGGGATGGCAGATGCATACATGGCTATGGAGGAATTGTGCTCACCCATAAAACTGCCTGGGAAAATCCTCATTCAGCTTCAACCACAGGGCAACCACAGCTGCAGCTGGTGAACCGAAGAGGGTGTACTATCCCAAGATAAATGAAGTTAATTAGTGTTGGCTCCTGAGCAGCCAGGAGGATGTTTCCACTGACCCTGATGTGCTGGGCACAGTGCTCCACAGAATCATAGAATGACCCAGATTGGAAGGGACCTCAAGAATCATGAAACTCCAACCTCTCTGCCACAGGCAGGGCCACCACCTCCCCTTTTAATCCTAGACCAGACTGCCCAGGGCCCAATCCAACCTGGCCTTGAAAACCTCCAGGAATGGGGCATCCACAACCTCTCTGGGCAGCTGTTCCAGCACCTCACCACTCTCATAGTAAAGAACTGCAGCCCCGCAGCTGCAGCATTCCCCATAGGCTTTGCTTTGCTCCAGGATGTCTCTGTGGCTCTCGGGGTGCTTTGTCATGCCCTTTGCTCTTGGGATACCCATGGGGAGAGACAGTGCAGCACTTCCCAGATGTAAAGCCCGGAAAGCTTAGATGCGTGTTGAATCTGTATCAGTGTCCTGTGTCCAGCATTGCCCATTGGCATGGAAAATCCTTGAGCTCCGTGTGCTGTGCCGCAGCTGCAAACCCTCTGCCCTTTGCCTCCACTGTGTCCAGATTCTGCATCATTGCCCTTTTTCATCTGCTTATTCACCGTGTATTTGACTTCTCTGTCTATGATGTAGCTGTTGGTAAGTCCTGCACAGGTTCTGTGGCCTCTGCAGGTCTGGCTGCTGGCTACGAAGCTAGAATGAAAAGCACCCCAACTTTTTCTTGCTGCTACACATGTAAAGCCCGGGGCTCTGGTGGGCGGTGGTGCTTTCCTGAGTGCCACACTGCAGCACATTAGGCAGAATATTGTTTGGAGAGACTAAATCAAAGTGCTGTGAATCTGGAGAGGGTGGGAAGGAGGGCTGGGGAGCGAGAGGGAGGAAAAATAACACCAAGAAAATTAGGTGAAGTTTTGCAAAATAATAATCCCATCCTGGGAATTGCCCTGCTTTCACTGCCTGAAGAATTCCTGTGTGCTAATCAATTCAGCTCCAGACATTTCCTCCAGTGCTTTTGATATAATGAGGTGCTGGCGGCTGAACCAAGAGCCTGTTGTTGTAGCTTAGGGTGCAGGCAGGGACCTGCTGCTCCACGGGGCACTGCAGCTTTCTGTGCCCTCCGTGTGTCACTCAGAACATGCTTGGTGCCAGTGTCCTGCTGCCTCACCTGCACACTTTGGGATGGGCTGAGAATTGCTCTTCCAGGAGCTGGGGGAACCCTGAGCAACCGACTCAGAGGACCCACCAAAGTGACTGCAGGGACAAGGGGATGTACCCTGCAAGGACACATTCCTGTTCCTTGTCAAGCTCTCTGTCAGTGCTCAATTTCCCTAGTGTAGACTGAGGCTTTCTCTACCTGCATGCATCTGAGCCGTGTAAATATCATTAGTATGAATGAGAGCCCTTAATGCCATTGAGGCTGTCCCTTTGGTGATGTTCTCAGGCAGCTCTCACCCCAGCTTGGGGCCATGGGATGTCCCATGTCACTGCCTGCCTGTGTCCTTGCTAATCTTAATCATGCTGCTCCAACTACCTGTGGACAGGGGCTCTCTCCCTGCAGCAGCCCTTAACACAGAAGCACACAATTAAACACCAGCTAATACTTCCCTGCTACTGTGCAGGGATTAAAATGACACAAATGAAGAAGCTGAGAATTAAGGCAGGATACTGTGTAAATATGCACTGAGATTTTGCAGTAAGAAGTCTCTTTATTCAGTTCAGTCCACATTTTCTTTCTTTTCTTCTTAATTAGTGTGCATTAGACACACTTGGGCAGAGCTGAAGGTGTTGGCTCTGAAATGTGGTTGCTCTGGAATTGGATGCAGCTCTGGGCCGTAACAGAGTAGTTTGTAAAGGGTTAATGATGAAATGGTGGGTTGTTTAATAAAGAGCTCCTTGACCTGTAGAGTCCGAGAGGCAAATATGTTGCTTATAACCATCTATTGCAGGGCTGATCTGTGTGTAATGAGCCCTGACATCTGCTAGGGCTCAGCTACCTGAGTAAATGCTGCGGAGCAGCTGCTGTGCGCCACCTCCCCGGAGGGGTGCCCTGAAAACCCTGTGGAAAGGGATGGAGTTAACCTGCAGCGAGGCTCTTGAACCCAGCTCCTGTTTATTCTGTGTGTGCACATGCTGACAGCCTGTCATCTGCTATTAACTCTCATTGGAAGTGTCACTGCAGGCTCTTAGCACCAGAGCTATGTTTCCGGTGGCAGAGGCTGGTGCACGAGATCCCCGTGAGGTTGGGTGTTGGTACCCAGGGGTGTTCCTCCTCTTGATGTGTACTGATGCTCTCCTTTGGGGATGCAGTAGGTTCCTGCTTGCCACCAGCCCCGTGGTGATGGTCTACCCAGGATCTGATAGTTGGATTCTGTTGGATCTGAATCTCCCTGCTGAAGGACTTTGTTGTTTTAGCAGCAGTGGAAAGGGACTCTCATAGACCTGCTCCAAGTGGTTGGAGTGGATACCTTGAGCTGACCCTGTTTGTTATGGGTAGGCTATTCCAGGGTATCCATTTCCTCTGTTCTTCCATGCACTCTCAGAAGAGGTGGCTCATGTTCCCCGTTCCTGCAGGGAGGTGTGGAGGCTGTGGTTATGCTCCTCCTGGTGGGAAGGGAGACATGTGAGGCAGGATATGGTGCTGTGCTGATGTCAGTCCAGAAGGCAGGGCAAGGTATGCTATGGAACCTGGCTTCTTGGCTCTCTTCAACGAGCTTCTCAAATGAACGCAGACCCGGAGAGCAGCCTGGGGGGTCTCGGTTGTGTGCCTTTTGGATTTGTCAGCTATAGCTTTGCAGAGGTTGAAGGAATTAGGAGATTTGCCGTCCAACATCTGGCTCTCTGGCCTTTTTGCTGCTCTGGAGAGCATTGTGGGGTCCTGTTCCTCCACGCCATTCCTGCAGGGCTGCGCAGCTGCATGCGATGGGGTTTGCAGGGTATCTGGGAGCATTCCAGAATTCTTCCAGGAGCTCCTCACCTTTGCTGCTATACCTGCAGCACCTGGTCAGGCAGACATAGGATCATCCCACATCAGCCCCGTAAAATTCTGGGGTAGTGTGTGGGTCTGGCTGTGTGGGCTGTAGCAGATAAGCAGAGGAATATCCCTGAGCTCCGGCCTCTCAGTGGCATCCGTGCCATCTGTGTATGCTGGCACATTGCCTGCAGTCACTGGGATTTTCTGACCTTTGTGAGGTTTCTATCACCTTGCCTGGCTTTTCCTGGCAGGAGCAGGGCTGGGGGGGCTGAAGCAGGCTGAAGGGAGAGGAGCAATCTGTGAAGATGTTTGCAGTCTCGTGGATTCTGCCCATCGCTGGGTCAGGCACCCACATGACCGCTTCCTCAGAGCTCATCCACAGAAATAAAAGCGAGTGCGGAACGCTGTGCGACCTATTTAGGGAAGGCACGTTTCTGCTCTGCCTTGTGCAGTGCAGTCCTGACAAATCCACTGCTTTGTCCTCTGCCCACAGCTGAAATCACAATCCGTTTAGACTGATCTGCCTTTGGAAATCGGTTACCTTTGGTCTGCAGTTGTCTTTTTTTCTCTTATCCCACAAATGGGCATCGCTGTGTCTACTCCACTGGTGTGCTAGGTAAGACTGCGCTGCCCTATGTGTCTCTTGGTTAACCTCACCCGTGCTGAGAAATATCTCCAGTTATGATGTTTGAGCTCGGTGAGCTGCCCTGCAGAGCCCCACACGCACCCCTAGAAATGCTCTGTGCTGGCAAGGGTTGCTCCCTTTACCTTGCAGAGGTCAGGTGCCAGCAGAAGGTGGAGGAGGACGCGTAGGTGCAGGAGGTTGCACTACAGAGCAGCTTCCCAGCGCTGCAGTGGAGCAATTTCTGTGTCCATGTTTGCTGTTTAGGGGCTGAGGGAGGGACACATGCATCATCCTTTACATGCATGTGTGTGTGTGCAGCTCAGTGGGACTTTGACCCAGCAGAGCACTGGTTTGTGAACAGTTGTGAGCTTTTGGAAAGTCTCATTGCTTCTGGCTGTCACTGGCAGCACGGGGAGCACAAGTATGAGATTATGAAGCCCGGTCCAGGGAAGTCTGCCTGTAGCAGACTTCTCTCCTCCCTCAGTTCCTCTCTTCTAAAGTAACAATTTCTTCATCAGGGCAGCCTCTGGTGTGGCCAGAGGTGTTTTTGGGATGGGAGTGGCTTTGGCATGGTCAAGCATGGTCCTCTGTGCCCACCAGACCAGTGCTCTGAACATCGGCAAGGCAATGGGAGCCAAGCAGGGAGGTCAAGTCCTACAGAACTGACAGCAGCAGATTTTGCTTCCCAGCTCCTCCTTCTTCCAATGAGAACTACCTGACATTAGTGCTAATCAATCCCCAAACGGTGCACACGTGAGCAGTGTTGCTGAAACCTGCCCTTTCACCATCCAGCACAACTCACAGTTGGTTTGTATGATATCTCGCTGCCTTGCAGCTGAGTGTGAATCCCAACCTGGAGCTGCTTTGCTAATGACTTTCTGGCATCATCCTATGGGAGTACCTGAGAGACTGGGTGTTTCACTTGGCTCAGAGGAGAAATAAAAGCCCTTTATTACAAAAAGAAGAGTGATCTGATTCATGGCAACCCACCCATTGGGTGTTTAAGCTGAGCCAGCCAGTTAGCATGCCCAAGATCTTCCTGAGCTCAACCTGCCTTCAAGCCCGTTGGTCTTCTCCATCACCCATCCAACCTGGCAGTCTCCTCGCCTCCCAGCACCCAGAGCTATCCAAGAAAGGATTTCCTGGTTCCTCCCAGTGACAAAACCAATACCAACGGCTTCCATTAATATTCCAGGAATGGCAGAGAAGATTGACTGCCTCATTAGCAGGCATCGTGTGAAACTCTGACAATAATTAACAACTCAACGGTCTTATTTGCTGGCCTATCACAGAAGTATTCAATCAAAAATGTAATTTGCTCAACGCTCCCATTTACCATAAAGAGAATATTCCTTCAAAGTTTTAAATAGACTAATTAAGAGGGAAGAAATACAGGGAAAAAAAATTATTAACAGTATAGTTTTAATGGGAAATTACTGGAGCATATTAATAATGCAATAACCATTTTTAACAGCTGTCTGTCAGTTTGTGGGCCGGGGTAATTAAATTAGTCACTAAAGGGTTAGTCAAATTAGGCGTCAGAGAGCAGCGCTGGGGCTAACGAAGGCACATCAAGCTTAATGCTCCAGCACAGGGAGGAGGAGGAGGAGGGGATGGAGGCAGGAAGCACTTTGTGCTGGGGGTCACCCCACGCTGCCAGAGGTTGTGCAGAGCTCTGCAAGCCCTACATGGGGCATTGCCCCTAAAAGCCCCTGGGATGCAGCAGGATGCTGAGTGTGCGGATGGGGCAGCAGAATGCTGGCTGTGGGCTGGTTCCTCTCCAGGAAAATCACAATTTAAGAATGAAAAACAAAACAAAACAAAACCACCAAAAAACTCCTCTCGGAGCATGTGCACGGCCTGCAGTGGCCTCCTTCAGCCTGATGTTGCTGCAGGTTTTAATCTCTTTGCAGAGCCAGAAAGCAGCTGTGCAGGGGCTTTTTGGCAGTTGCTACCAAGGCTTTATGTTCTGCGGGTTTCAGGCTTGTGTTCCCCCTGCCTCCCCCCCCTTCACCCTTTTTGAAATGAATCTCAGTTAATTTGGGATGTTGTTGAGTCTGAAACACATCTTTCTTGCCGCCAGCCTATTAAAAAATGTATTTACAGCTCCATAAAGCAAAGCCAGCTGTCAAGGTAATGTCCTGCTGGCTCCAGTGTGTTCGGGGCACGGGGTAAGGATGTGGGGAGGTGCTTGCATGATTGCAGTGAAGATTTTAAGCTGAACAAAGAATTTTCAGGCTGGGAAAATCATTGCATTTGCCTGGGGAGGTGTTTGTAGGAGGCCTGGGGTTCCCTGCCAGAGGGAATCCTGCTGTGATTCACTTTCCTTCTCTGCTCACTAAATCAGGATGAGGATGTTGGCCTTTGGGTCTTTGTGGGAAAGGATTGCTCCTTCCAGTGTGCTCCTCTGGGACTTCAGACATGTCCTCCATTTTGTACTGACGGAGTGGGACCTTTTCTGTAGTACGTCTGTGTGGAAAAACCAACTCAAAGCAGTAACCAAAGCACAGATGATTCTCTGTTCTTCAATAAACCCTCACCCATCAGGAGGTACCAAACATGGCTGGGGCTTCTGGAGGGCACAGTGCCTTCTGAAACCATGGCCTAAGCCATGCAGAACAAGAACATGTCTTTCCAAATATTAGCTAGCAGCCTGGCCTGTTCTATACATTCCTCTTGGTTTGATTTTGCAAAGAAGCTCTTGGGTTTTGAAACAGATTGAAGTCAGGTGCAGGTCTGTGTGTTCCCATGAGAAGTTTCAATTTTCATCAGTCAGTGGGGTTCGGTGGCATCTTTTTTTTTTTCCCATCACACCCAGTTTAAGTTGACTACAGAGACACCCCTGCCTACCTGAAGTACCTGGGACTTTGTGTTTCTTTTCTTTTTTTTTTTTTTTTTTTTTTTTGTATTATTAGGGTGAATGCAAAGTAAGCAGTTCCTTTAGCTGAATGCTTTGGGGAAAACAGTAATTCTGTAATGCTGTAAAAGATGGTGCCTTGCTGGAAGGGTAGAAGGGACCCACTGGATCCGTGTCATCTGGCAGTAAAACCACCCAATCTCCAGGATACCTCAGCAACTGCAAGAACATGTTCCCAGCTATTCTGCAGCTTGGGGAAGGGCTGGGCAAGGCACTCTGGCAAAGGCAGGCTCGCTCTTTCTCACGTGTTGGAGAGTTACGAGCCGTATAGATTATTTTAATGGCGGTATTACTTCCAACTGTGCCTCTACCATCTGTTCTTCCCCAATTATGGATGCAAAAACCCAGCATGTTTCTCCATTCCGGCAGTAGAGAATGAAATATAAGCACTATAAAAGGGTGTCTATTCCTTGAACAATGGAATTGGCACCTGCAGTATTTCGCTCATGCTTGGTGGTCAGCATGCCCTGCCTGGTCCCAGCACCGCTCCCTGCTGATGCCATGAGCCACACTGACAAAAGAAGAGACTCATGTGCTGTATGATTTGTCCAAGCCATGCGGGGTGGCAGAATTATGAATACTGACCAGGCGTTGTGATGCTACAAAACTCAACAAGAACCTCTTACCTCCAGCGCGGCGATAAACGGGACTGAGGCACAGCAGGAGGGAGGGAATTAAGGCAGGACATCAAAGACTGGCTTCCATCAAGTAAATCATGCCATTGCTTCAGTAAAAGAACCCTTAAATGTTTTATTAGGGATTTTCAACAACTACCAAAATTAAGATGGAAGGGATGAATTATTAAAAAATAGATTAACTAAACTAGCCTCTGAATTAAACATGGAAGGTAACTACGAGGAGCAGCGCTGTGCACTGCGGGCAGCCAGTCCTTCAGCTGGGCTCAGAGCAGAGGGGAGCAGTGCAGGTGGGATGGAGGCGATGCGGGGTGTTGGGTGCTGATATGCTGGGATGCTGGCTCAAGGGACCAGCTGGGCCTGAGTGGGCTGTGCTGGGGATGCTGGGGGTGCCTGGCTCTGCCCAGAGCTCTCTGCACTCCTGTCTCATGCTGCAGCCCTGTCAAAGTGAGACGACGCTGTCACAAAATGGCCTGGCGATCTGAATTTGCTGTTCCAGGCCCCGGAGGTCTGATCTGGCCTGATGTGATGCACTCAGCCCATGTATATGGAGCACAAAGAGCAGGAGGTGAGGAGATGCTTTTCTCCCTCTTATTTTTGCTGTTCCTGCCTCCTGGGGGTGGGCGCACTGTCTCTGGGTGCTGAGCAAAAGATACAATGGAATTTCTCTCTGTTTGTTCTCCCCACTACCTCTCTTTCTTCTTTTTCCCCCGACTCATTCAAAGCTCTTACATGCGAGCCCACAATGCAGCTCCTGTGAATGCCAGCAGTCGTACAGCCGCTAGGAACAATTCACAGTATCTGCCACAGCACTGCTTTAAGGTTCACTCTAATGGAACAAGTGGAAGCTCCATTCATAATAATAATAAAGCACTATTTTGCAGTTATATACCGCTTTTCATCTTCACGACTCAAAGCAGCATTAATTAACTGCACGGCACCGTGGGAGCTAGGTAACTGTTGTTGTCCCCATTTCACAGTCTGGAGCAGTGACATATCTGGAGTTGCTCGCGGTTGTGCAGTAATTCAGCATCAGAGAGGCAGTAAATCCAGAAACGCCAACTCCTGCTCTGTGCTTTATTTCTGGGGAACGTTCTCTACTCATTCCTCTGGCAGAGCAGCCCCTTAGGAGATTTAAAGTCATCTTCATTTCTGAAGCTGAGCGTCTGGTACAGAGGGGGATGTTGCTGGAGTTGAGCTGAGGCCGAGGGGGGCTGCTGTGATGTGTAGGGAAGCAAGTTCCACGCCCCCAGGCTGGCGGTCGGCGGTCGTTTCAGCTTTGCTGGGCTCCTTCCTCCTTCCATCAAGACAAAAAAATTGGAGAGGCAAGTTCTCTTTGGTCTGTTCTTTCACAAATACGCATCCATAAGCCTGTTTCAGTAAAATGGTAACAAAGAAAAAAACCTCAAATTCAGGCTGTTTTCTTGCTTGTAAAAGCTCGGGTTTGCCTCTCTGATGAGCTCCAAAATCTGTTGGTTAACTCCTTTTCCAAGGGTCACATTAGCAGCCATTCCTAGGGATGCTCCTCATTGACTTCAAATCAGTTTTGTCCCTAAGCCAGCAAAGTCTTGGTCAGTATTTTGAAAGGGCATTTGTTTGGGAGACATTGGGTCAGCAGCACTGCATGTGCAGAATGCACCAAGGCACTGCCACGACCAAAACATCGCCCATGGCCGGGGATGGAGTGCATATCACCAAGTGCCACACATCCCCAGGGAGCCCCCCAGGCTCTGTGTGCTGCAGGGACCCCACGTCCCATGGCCGCTGATGGGCTCCCTGCATCCCATCACCGTTAGGGCTGAGCATTTCCCACCACCCTGGCATGGCAGGGATGATTCCCTCTCTGGAGGCATTTCCCAGCACACCCCAGCCGTGCTGCAGCCCCACAGCTGCCCCTGCCTGGAGCTGCTCGCTGAGCGCCTGCAGTCTCACTGCTCACAGCCTCCTTTGTATTCTCTCCTCACCCTGCCGACCTTAGCTGGTGTTTTGTGCTGTACAAACGCCCGTTTTGTACTGAGCAGGTTCCCGCTGCTGCCTCCTCAGCACTGGATTTTACTTTTCTCTCTCTCGTATCTGGTGAAGGAAGCAGACTGTATTCCCTGTAGTCCCCTCACGTCCCTGTAAGCAGGCTTCAGTTTAGCGTGGAAAAATTTCCATTTAGTCCCTTTCATTAAAACAGACAGGAAAATAAAGGTGGTGGGTGGAATATGATGGGCAGGAAGAGGGTGGTGTTGCAGCATGCAAAGGTTTTTCTTTTCCTTTCTTTTCTCCCCTTCTCCTCTTCCTCTGTGATCAGGCTCCAGTTGCAAAATGTGCATCCAGAGAGCAGATTCCCCAGCAAGTTTCTCCTGATCTGCTTTGACAGATCCATCCGGGCAGGAGTGCTGATGGCCACATCCCATGTGTCAGCATCTCCTCGTATAGTTGTGGTTCACACTGAGTGTCCCCGCTCCCATTGGCTGCTGGCAGAGCTGATGGCTGAGATCAGGATGGCTCCAGAGGAGGGATGCTCCCATCCCATGCACCCCTGCCATTAGCTGCTCAGCCCCTTGCATCCCATGCAGGCTCTGCTGTAGCAGGGCTCTTTGAAACACATTTGGTGTGGGATGCTTTCAATCATTGAACTGGGTAAGGAATCTGCCAGCAGGCACAGGGCATTCTGCCTTTAATAAATGCGTGCATTCTTCATGTTGCACTTTGTAATGAGATCTCATGGAGAGGTACAGACAAAGGCAGGATGTCTCCAGGTGTTTGGTACGTGGGTGCATCCAGATGAGCTCCGGGGAAACCCAGACATGGTGTGTGAGCACAGTGCTGCCTGTTGAGTGGGGCTTCAGGATGCTCAGTCATGTGTATGTGATCCCCTGTGTACTTATCCTGGGATGTGTTCAAGGCCAGGTTGGATGGGGCTCTGGTTGGTGCTGATGTAGTGGTTGGCAACCCTGCCCACAGCAGGGGTGGAACAGGGTGGTCTTTGAGGTCCCTTCCAACCCATGGCATTCTAGGATTCTATGTGGGGTTGGGGTGCCCTGTTCTAAAGGCACCACAGCTGAGCCATGCAGCGGAGTCCTGAGTCCTGGTCCCAAGAAATCCCAATCTCCAGTGCTGCGTTCCCATGGGAAACAGGACAGCTGGTCCCCACCTGAGGTATGGGCTTGGCTGCTCCAGTTCCTTGCCTTTAACCCTCTCCCCTCCTCAGGTGAATGATGATGTTCCTTTTTCCAACTCTCAATTCAATTTATCTTGCGTATTGACCCAAGCAGAAAGTCAATGTTTTCTTCATCTGCCATTTGCTCTGATGGCAGCCAATTTGGGTTGGCTGGAGCAAAAGTGGTTGCATCAGAATTCAGTGCCAGCTTACGTCTTATTTTTTTAAATGCTGATTATCCTTTTTTTTTTCAGTACACACCTGGCCCTGGACACAGCATTTGTTACAGGATATAGCTGCAGGCAAGGCTAAAAATGTGCAGCCTTCACCCCTGGGGCTGCAGAGCCGGGAGGATGCCTGCGGGGCTGCTCATTATGGGCACTGGGGGCTGCCCACTGCCTGCCAGTGCATGCAGTTTGGTTATGAAGTGGTCACATCTGTGGGCTTCATGCACATCTTAAGCTCTTCATCTTCCTCTGAAGTCTGGAGGCCACACTTTTCAGCTGTTCCCCAGGTTAGAGGGATGCAGGCACTGCACTACAGGCTGTCCAGATCTGTTTTGTGTCTGATGTCAGAAAGCTTGCTTTCTGTCCATAGAGAGCTTGCTTCTCTGCTTGGGTATTCATAAGAGTGCAAGTCAGCAGAGGTTCAAAACTAATAAATGAGCAGAGCTGTCCCATGCACTGGTCTAAACACAGCTTTTGACCCAAAAAAACTTCCAAGCTGGTTACAGCTGCTTTTAAGCAACAGGGATGTTGCAGTGGTCAGAGGATTAAGGAGCTTGTGGTGCATTCATGGGGAAGGTGCAAACAAGGTGAACCTTCTGGCAGGGTGTGGGCAGCTTTGGGGTACAGCCATGGTGGTCTGATGGGGCATGGCTGCTGCACAGGGGAGGTTTCCCCATGCCAGTGATGGCATCTTCAATCCCGTGCTGCACTTCTTCAGGGAATTAAACCAGCAGAAAACCTTTTCCTTGCTGCATGGGAGGAAGGATTTGCTCTTTGGGTGCCCTCACCCAGTCAGCAGTGGGATGGATCCTTACTAAAGGCAGTGACAGATCGGAGTGCTCCAAGGACCAGACCCACAGAGGTGGAGTCTCTGGGAGGGTTGGGTGACCAGCCAGCTTCCCAGTGTGTGCTGCGCCTTGTGACAAGCGCGGCTGTGCTCCCAAGAGCTGCTGATGAATACTGGGCACCTTGCATAACACAGTCTGCATTGAGTGCCTTAGATAAGAGCCAAGGCCCTTTGAAAAAGCCCATCCATATGGACAGAAAATCCCTATGCAAATCTCTCCCCAGGTATAAAATTAATTGGATTCCAACTTCAAAGACTGCTTCGGGAAACAAGCTCTAAATAACCTAGTTGTGCCTCAGTTCCTCTGTCTGCGGACACTCACCTGGCTTTTTCAGAATCACTGAGTGTTGCTGATAGAAGGTGCTATATATAGCAGCAAAGTTATGCATATATGTATACTTATGCACAGAGACACCCCTAGTAAGTGACCCAGTGGTTTTGTTAAGTGCAGCTTGCTGGTTTGGCTCTCCCAACAGCTGTGGTTTTGCATCTCATGGGTGCTGGGCAGCACCACAGCCAGCTGCAGCAGGACCAGGGAACCCAGTGGGGCCTGGGACTGTGCTGGGTTTAGGAGGAGATGCAGGGGAATGTTCCTGTTTGCAGGGGCTCAACCCCATCACTTCCCAAGAGATCAATAGGAGCAGCAGGTGCTCAGCAACTGCGAGATATCAGGGGATAAGCGTTTGGTCTAGCAACCCTGGCCATTTCCTATTTATCTAATCTAATTCTATTGGCATTTCTAAAGTGCTTTTCGCCACTGCATCTAAGCACTTTATGTGTATCTTGAAAAAACCCACAGCTGCTGTGTAATCAGGGCATCTGAGCCTGGGATGCGGGCTTGTCCTGGTGTGCAAGTGAACAAATGGGATCCTGCTCACAACGTCCAGCTTCCCATACTACCCTCACAAATCACTGCAATGTCAGATCCAGAAGAACCTGCTAGACCACACAGCTTACCCCAAATACCCCCGAAGGCTGTAGAATGGAAGGGAAAAAAACAATGGGTTTGTGCCTAAGCAAACATTGAAGGCTGAGTGATAGATATCCTCAGGCTGAGATTTGCAAACTTGCTGCTGTCACTGTACTTGGGGTGGGGGTTGGAGGGGCTGACCCATCTCGTGTGTTCAGCCTTTAGTAATTTGGATGACACATCTCATGCCTTCTGTCCGGGGTTTTGCTCGATTGCTTGCTTTTCGAAGATTTCTTTTGCTCCTCCAGGCAAAACTGCTGTAGAGGATGGAGGCAGATGTTTGTATGACATGTGGAGCTCTTACAAGCAAAAAAAAAAAAAAAAAAAACACAACCAAAACCCTCATTAATTTGGCCAGCTTAAAGGCTTTTCCCGAATAACTCAAATTGCTACACACGGAGTGAGGTCTTGTTTAATTTTAACAGCAGTGGGCAGTGCTCTGTCTGCCTGAGCACAGCCTGTGTCCCTGCCCCACAGCAGCTCCCACAAGTGCCAGACTGGGATTTGGGGGGGAATGGGATGTGCTGGGATGAGAGGGGAGAGGAGTGGTGAGTGCAGAATGAGTGAGAAGGGCTGAGCAGTGCTGCATCCAGCAGCTGTGGGTGATGAATTCCCTCTTTTCTTACCTAAACTAACCTGCAACACCTTCCCCTTCCTCCCTGCCCGGAGTAAAACTGTGCGTGACCTCTCCTTTAAAAAATGCTATTAAGGTTGCAGAGCTCCAAAGCGAATAGTTGCCAGGGTCAGCTTGCTGTGCAGCCTCCAGGCAGCCCCTCGGTGTGGATGCGTTATGAAGCCTGCTTTAATGGCATGGCCATGTACTAGCTTTTCACCTTTGCCTCGTTCAGCACAGGCAATGAACCTGCTCTGGGAATGATCTGCATTAATGTGGAGCAGTAAAAACTTCCACCTAAGTCAGTGAAAGCTACTCTTCGAGTAGAGAAAGTGTCATTTAATGCTAAGTGCTCTGAAAAAATCAAGTCTAAATGTCACAAATTTGGTGCATGTAATGTAGTGGATATTTTCTTGCATTACCGTTCCTGGGTCTTGGCTCCCCATCTGTAAAAGGGGGATGATGATGGCGAGATTGGGAACTTAATCACTTTATTGGTTGTGAAATACTGCTGCTTTCTGGTGCTGAGCAAAGAATAAGCACTCGTGAGGAGCTGAGTAATTGCCATGGAGAGGAGAGTAAGGTAGGAGCTGAGTGCTCTCCAGTGAGGAGGAATGAAGGCACTGGGGAGCTGCCAAAGGAGCTGTTTGCAGGGCACTGAGAATCCAGCAGGCATTCATCAGGACTTGGGGTGGATTTTGGGATGCCCCAGTGCTGAGCTCTGGGCTGTGCAGACACCCCAGTACTGCTCAGCACCGTCCCTTTTGGCAGCAGGGAGGGATCCCTTTGCTGGAGGAGGTCCCACCATGCAGCCATATGGGTTTGGGTTTGGGACCAGTGCCCCTCCAGGGCTCAGTTGGAAATACCAGCCTGAAATGTATTTACAAGTTGACAAGTCTGTCGAGGGGATGGGATGGGAGGAATTGCTAGGCAAATGGAGCTAATAAAAATATTAATTAGCATAGAGAAATCATTTGATAATTTTCATTTATGTATTTTTTAATTATGCATTGCTTCCATGACTGATAACCCCGCACCATTAGCGTGATCCATTTTGCTAGATAAACATTTTACTTTGTGAGTTAATTAGTGTTCAATTACTATCAATTACTACGTATTATTACTACCAATTCCATGTTAAACAGGCAGATTCCACCACTGCTAATTGTTTCATTTATCAACACTTGGAGCTGTTTGGAACCTTATTGCATGGGGTAGGGGGGGGTCCTGCAGGGCTGGGGGTCCTGGGTGTCCCCTGCACTCCTTGTTGTGCTTGGAGCTTTCTTGTCCTGGTGCTCCACGTGTTTCCACTTCCTGTCATTTGATTTCTTAAGATGTTGAATCTGTGCTTTTCTTCTGGTGTGCTGCAGCTTTTTGAACTGTTAGAAATCATGTTAGAAAGTTTTTTTTTTTTCCTTTGCAAGTGGAATTTGGAGTAGTGCTGTACAAAGAAAGGGAGGGGAGGGGAAGGGGAAAGATGAACAGGAAGGGAAGGAGAGGAAGGGAGGGTAGGGGGAAAGGGAAGGGAAAGGGAAAGGGAAAGGGAAAGGGGAAGGGGAAGGGGAAGGGAAGGGAAGGGAAGGGAAGGGAAGGGAAGGGAAGGGAAGGGAAGGGAAGGGAAGGGAAGGGAAGGGAAGGGAAGGGAAGGGAAGGGAAGGGAAGGGAAGGGAAGGGAAGGGAAGGGAAGGGAAGGGAAGGGAAGGGAAGGGAAGGGAAGGGAAGGGAAGGGAAGGGAAGAAATGGTCAGGCTCATCTTGGATAATTGTGGTGCCCTTGTAGTTAATAACAAAAGCTAATACAACTAAATTAGGTATGTCTGTCTCTCGCTGCTGATACAGTCAACTGAGGAAAGCTGATTGCTCCAAAGTAATTTGGAACAGTCAGCTGAGTGCAGTAGCTGAGGTTTTAGGAGCAATTGTACTGATATCACCGAGATCTGGGGCTCTGTGTTTGTGTGAAAGGAAGAAAATAGTTTCGTAAGTGTTGGACACCTTCAAAAGAGGGGAAGTCATATCCCTGCCTGGAGTAATTAGCACCTGGTGAAGCTAACAAGGAGCCTGGGGAAGGTGCACAGCCAGCAGGGATGTGTGCCTGGCGTGGAGGGGCTGAGCCCTGCAACATGGCCCAGCACCCCCAGGACATGTGCATTGCAGGATGGGCTTTGTCAGCTTGCTTTTGTTGTGTGCTGTTTGTTTGTTTTGTTTTGCTTTAATTAAATGTCTGGTCCTTCTGGTTGCCAAGGCGCGCTTCAAAACACTCCGATGGAGCGCTGGTTTTATTGACTCTCCAGCAAGTTATTGAAGCGTGGTAGGAAATGCTTCACACTTTCAACCTCAAGGTTTTTTGGAGAGCCTTTTTTTTTTTTTTTTTTTTTGCAAGTGTTTATTATAGCCTTACCACGAGAAATGTGCTATCAGGAAAACTGATAGTAAGCAGCTCCTCGGCAGTGTGTGACAGGTAGCTCCGCTGAGAGCTGTCTCTGGTGTCACCCAAGTACGGAGGAGTTCTCCCAGTTTAGGACCTAGCCTGGATGACAGCTTGTCTTCAAGCCTCCCACCACTGTTAGAACGACTGAAAAATGCCCGTGGGTACGCCGGGCTGATTGGAGAAACGCATCTCTTTACATAAAATAATAAATCTGCTCCATAGCCACACGTCGTGCGCCACGTTAGGAAATGCAGCACTTGAAGTTCAAAACTGCAAAGTCAGAGAATCATAGAACCACCAAGGTTGGAAAAGACCTCCAAGACCATCCAGTCCAACCGTATCACCAGTATTTCCCACAAGCCCACGTCCCTCTGTACAACATCTACACGTTGCTTGACCGCAAGTCCATAAGGTCAAAGCTGCCACTGCTTTTGGGGCTGCCCTGTGGCCTCCCAGCACCATGCATGCCTTCCCAGTGCAGCTCAGCTCTACCACTGTGAGGCTGTCCCTGCTGTGGGGCTGGCTTGGGATGCAAGTGATCACTTATTGCACATTTGTTGTAGTTTGGGTGTTTAACAGCGCGGCTCTGTATAAAAACAGCTGAGACTGTGCTATGATGCAGCTCGACTGGAATGGTCTGTGAGTGTCTGAAGTGCTACAAGCACTAAAAATAACTGCAAGCATCTGAAGTTGGCCACCCGACAGTGGCAAGCACCTTTAATTCGCATTGCTTGTTGCCTTGGTTCCTCAGCTTGAGCAGGAAGAAGAGAAAACACAGGGCTGTGGGCAGAGCTGGGAAACAAAGCGATGTGGGTGAGGCTTCGGGGTCTGCAGTTGTAGCTCCAGAGCAGGGAAGCCCCCAGAGGAACAGCATGGCTGCTTTAGCAGAGGGAAAGGAGATGTGAGGGGAAAGAGGAAAGGAGCAGAAAGGGTGGGAGTGGGTCTGAGAGCACATGGGGTCCTGAGAGAGTTTTGCATGGGGGAATGAAGTCCCCTGGCTCAGGTGGAACTTCAGCTTCTGGTCTGGGTAAATCTGTCCTTAGGTGAGACGTCCCATGCGCAGGGAGGAAGGCAGAAGGAATGAGAGATTAAAGGGAAAAGGGCAAAGCTTGGATGATAACAGAGCACAAGCTTAGTTCCGACTGCCATCCTTTTCTTCCTTGTTTTTCTCAGCTATGGTTAACCCTGTAAGATGCTGAAGCCTTTAACCATTAGCAGGCACTAAAAAGGGGCAGCTAAGTTGAATAACACCCACTAATCCCCTTCCAGAATGAGATGGAGAGAAGAGCCACTGTGATGCTCAGGAGCTTATTCAGAGTTGAGTACTTTGGAGGCTTTGAGAATTGCATGGTGTTGATATTTCATGAATAAATAACCCACAGCAATATTTGTCGCTGAATCTGCTTCATTAATGAGGTCCTGGAACAAAGGGGAAGGACGGAGGGCTGTGACGGGATTGAAGACAAAAGCTTTTCCGAGTGATTCAATATGCAGGTGATGGGAAGTGGCACGGGGTGGGTGCAGGAGCTGTGTGGTGATGGAGAGCGGGGCTGCTGAGCATCACGTGGACCACTTACTGTGAAATAAGTTGTCAGAAGAGCAGGTTTTACCAAGGCATGGCGTATGATCAGAGGGTTGTGATGGAGAGGAGAGTGTGTTTGACTGGTGTGTGTTGTTTGGGAGGGCTGGGGAGTTGGAGCAGGAATGCGCGTGGCTCAGAAATGTGCTTGTGGGGAGAAGCTGGCATCAGGAATGGGCTCACTCACTCCTAAGCACCCTTTTCTAGAGGACTTGATGTCCCCTTCAGGCTGGTGGGGAGCAGCCCCGTCCTCTTCCCAGCAGGCCTCCAGCTCAGGGGATGCAAGGTCCCTGTTTTCCCTCATAGGAAGCTGTAGCATCCAGGTGGGAACCCCGGGAGCACCAAAGACAGGGCTGGGGGAGATAGAGGAGCATGGGGACATTGCAACATGCACCTCCATCTGTGTTTTCCTGCCTCCTTGGGCAGCTAATACGTGAAGATGTGTAATGACTCGTTCAGGCTCACCTATGGGATCTGCTGTGCCAGGCCCCATGTCAGAGAGCAGATCCCCACTGCCCCAGGGCACGAGCAGCCATTGGTTTGGGCTTCCAGTTTGGCACCTCATCGATGTGGGCTGAGCATCTGGCCCCAGATGGGGCTGAGCTTTCCAGGTGGGTGGAGGGAGAGTTGTCACGGTTGTTGTATTTTTATTTAAAAGAGAAAATATCTATCTATGTTTACAAGCAGCACTTTTGGTTAATGAATAATATGGCCTTTCTGTTCCCTCTTTCCTCCGCCGATATGCGCACCCTGATCTAATATATTCTGCCTTTCTCACTGCCTCACTTTGGAGGAGCTGCAAATTCTAGTGGGAACAGAGTGCTAATAGAAAAGGGCCTCTAAAGACATTTGAAACATGACCAAGAAAGTACAGAGGGAGATTGAGCTCCAAATATGCTGCAAAATCTAGGAGATGGGCCAAGAGAGGGGGAATATAGGAAACGTGATCATTGAGAGGGAAAAGTTAATTGGGAAACATTAATTGGGGTGAAAATGGGCAGCACAGGCGGTGAGTCCCAGCTTCTAGAATCCAAGGAAATACGAAATCTGAACATCTGACCTGAAAACAGTGTAGGGCTTCATTATGTTGGGTTTGTCGTTGGATAATTTCGAGCCTTCGTGTTTTCAGGAGGAAACTTGGTTACACCCTAAAGGCTCAGAAAGCAGAAGGCAAAGTAAGAAAAGAGCCCTCCTGATGACTGATTTATTTTTAAAACCTCATCATTTTCCTGCCAATCTCATTACCATTTTTTTTTCAATGCCTGACTCATGGTTTTTTGAAGGCTTGTTGGTGGGGCTGCGTGCGTGAGTGTGACGGCGCAAGTCCCTCCTCCACCAGGAGCGTGGTGCTGATCCTCAGGACTGCTGAATATTCTTCTTCTGCTGTTTTCTTGCCAAGTTTTTGCATTAAAACCCCAAATCCAGAGAGGGGCGGTGGGCACTGAGTCATTGCATGGGTTTCAGGTGCCGCTGGGGGATGCTGCAGGGGAAGCTCAGAGCGCTGTGTGGCTGCCAGCACTGCCTCGTGGGTGCTTTAAGGCCACGAGGGTCAATGTTTATTTGCAGCCTTCAGTGTATAACGATCTCATAAATACCCTGCGGAGGTCAAGTCTGTCTCCATCGCTGCCTTGTCCTGTGACCTTGGGTAAATGCTTTGTCTCCTGTGTGTCTGCACTGCTGGTGAGAGGGGGACCGGATCTGGAGCCCACGGTGCGTTGCAGCAATCTGTTAACGTACACAACGTGCTTTGAAGATGAAAAATACCTTGGAGATGCTCAAAGCTCTCAATAAGCATCCGCATTCCCTTTGCCGGAACCCAGCAGAAAGAAGTGCTGGAGTGCTTTGTCACAGACAAAATCTGCTGTGTGCGCAGGGTGGAGAGGCAGGGCTGGGAGCTCCTCAAGTCTTTAAGCGGTCACTGAATTCGTTGGTGTTTGTGCTTCGTGCTTAAGGAAGAGCACAGCCGTGCCTGGGGCGTGCAGCATGGAGCTGCAGCCCACAGCCCTGGGACAGAGCCCGGGTCCCTGGCCCCACTGGCACAGGTGTCCCCAGCCACATCCCAGGAAACACTAAGCTGAGTTTGTGTGGCTTTAATTCCTATGGGGCATCCCCATGCGCTGGGTGAGGCACGGGGCTTGGGAGGCTTGGCTCAGGAGTAGCACAGCCAGGAGTTTCGCTGTTGTGGATTTACTGTTGGTTAGTATGGGGTTGGATTCACACCTGTGATGCTAATAAAGCCTCTTGTTTGCATGAAAATGGTGTAGGTGCTTTGCATACGCAGAACAGGTTGGTTTTGGTCAAGGATGTCAAAGTTACACAGTAAAGGATGTAAATACACAGCAAGAGCATAAACTCCTCACTGTCTTGACAAACTTCTTCTAGGTGGGTTTCCATCACAACGCCATGATTTCACCTCTGTGGATGATATATGGCAGTGCCATGCTGCGTGCTGCCGCTCCCTGCCCCTCCTGCTGCCTCTAACGGTGCCTTTTCTCTCCAAGGGAAGAAGCAATGCTGTCCACCTACTTTGAAACCATCAATGATTTGCTCTCCTCTTTCGGGCCGGTCCGGGATTGCTCCCGCAACAACGGCGGCTGCACCCGCAACTTCAAGTGCGTTTCGGATCGCCAGGTGGATTCAACGGGCTGCGTGGTACGTACAGCTGGGCTGGGCTGGGGGCACGCACTGCTTGCTGTCTGCAGCAATGCCCAGAGGGTGGACGTGTGCTGCCCCATCTCCTCTTGGCAGTGAATCCCAGGTGGGAAGTTTGCCTTAGGGACTTTGGGGACAGGGATTTGGGGATTGGGTTTGGCAGAGCCGAAGGGATAAGGCGGAATTTGTGCCTGCTGGGGAGGTGTGTGTGGGGCTGCCTGTTATGCCTGTAGCAGAAGGAACATCACCTGCTGTCCCAGCCCTGGTTCTGCAGGCTCAGCCCGTCCCCCCGCCGAGGCAGGAGTTAAGTGTCTCTTTATTTATTGAAGATGTTTATACACGGCAGCAGCCTGGAAAGGTCAGACTGGAGTGGTGCCGTCTCCGGGGCGGCATTTTCATTATCCCCTTCTCCAATTGCTTGTTAAGGCCATTTAGCACGACAGCCTGATGTGTCACCGGCAGCACCCGGCCCCGCAGCGCCCGCTGTCTCCTCCTTCCTATTCCTCTCCCTTTTCTGCTTTCTTTTCCCATCGTTGTTTTCTTTTGTTCTCGCCCTTACTCCTCATCAGGGAGGGGCTCGGTTTCTGGCGTATCTTTTTATTTTTTCTTTTTCCCCCTTTTTATTTTTCCACCGTCATTTTGCTCTGCAAACTAATGTGCCTCGCAGACACTGTCAGAAACAATCGGGGCTCTGATTGCCCTGTGCCTCTGGGAAGAGACGCCTCTTTTTAAAAGTCAGGATATATTAAGATAGAAATTGTCAATAAATTACAGGCCCAGCGCTCACCACGGCGGCACATGGAGAGGCAGAAATTGAAAACCACGTCACTCAGGGAAAATAGCCCCCCTGGCTTTTGTAATGGTTCAGTGGGGCTGGTTTTAAAGGGAACAAAACACATCCAGCAGGAAGGAGGGGAAATCACCTCAAGGTCCATCCTGCTCCCCAGGAGCCCAGGAATTGCAGCACTGCGAGGAAACGTGGCCATTTCTTGGGGGAAAATAAAGCATAAAGCAATGTTTCCTCCATCCAGGCTCCCCGTGGGCTGTGTATGGTACGAGATGAGGTTACAGGTGATGGGAGCTGGGTTGGTAACCCAGCTGCACCCTCGTGTCCCCTTGGCCACAGTCACTTGGTGACAGCATCTCTCCCGGTGCTGGTTTGGATGGGCTCATTTGCTGTACATTTGCAGGAATGTCAGTTAGTTTTAAAGCTGAACTGCCGTGAACTCAATTTGCCAATTTGGTGAGTGCTATGGGCAATATCGGGATGTAATTTAATTAAACTATCCCCTTTTTATAGAGTTCAGGGAGCACTCGCCTGCTAATTTTAGCACTAGGTTTTCTTCAGCTTTACTCTGGACACTGTTTCTCAAATCATGACATGTTGTTAATCTTTACCAGTCAACAGTTTATTAATTTGCTGAGGACCACAGAAGTATATAATCAGTGGTTCATCAATCAAGGCTAAATCCAACAAATGTTCCAGGCAGGTACCGAGCATAAAATATACATGTGGGCTTGTAAGCAATTAATACACAGCAGAGCTGAAGCCTCACAGCTCAACCAGGGAACAGCACAAATCTCAAAGATTTCTTACTCCTTTTATTTATAATCATCATCTGTTACCAGATCCTTTGTGCCCTTAGCACAGCTTCCAGTAATTCTGCAAGGATGGAGAATGCATTTATCTTGGGGCTTTTAGCAGCACGCTCCCTGCCACTACCAATTGCTTGGCCTTTAGAGGACATGGGTAACTGTCGGGGCAGTTGCTTGCAAGAGTTGGTTGAGGCTCTTTGGGTTTCTGAGTGAGACCCAAGCACATTGTTCTATTGAAGCCCCAGTGCATGGACCCAAGGTTCTGAGCCCACTTCCCACAGGGCTCGTTTCACCTTTCTTGTTTTGTTTTGTTTTTTTTTTTCTGTTATTTTTCCTTGTACCCAGTAGGTGGCATTCGTGCATAATGCTTTTCTGCAGTTCTTTACTTATCGGAGGCTTTTTATTGCTTGGTTAATTATAAGAAGCATGGGTTGCCATGCCACCTTGCTATGACCTTTGTTTGGAACTGTTAACTGGTGCCTTGGCTCTGAGCCCTATCTTGCAAAATAGCAGAGCAACCCCCAAACTCTGTGTCTGTTTACATCCCACTTCTTGCTGTACCCAGAGCTGCTGTCAGTCAGGGGAAGCCACAAGCACTTCCCAAAACCCCAGTGAGCATCTCTAGACCCAGTGGGTCTTGAGTGCAGCTGCGCAAGCTTCCAGGATCACAGCAAACCAGGAGGAACCGTAGGGGAGGAACAAGACAGGTTATTTATTGCTGATAGAGAAATGTGTATCACTGAGCCCTCCTTCCAGCACGTGGGTAGCTGCTCAGCCAGGAGGGAAAGGATGCAGGAGGAGGGAAAGGGCTTGACCCCTTGCATGTTGCTCGTTCATAATTTAAGTTGAAAAGCTGTGAATTGGACCTGAGGGAACGAAGGGGACACCTGCAATGTGGCTAAAACTCAGGTTTCCCCACCTGTCACTTGGCTGAGGTTTGCTCACAGATGCCAATGCTCCCATCACTCATCTCTGCCACCCCAGCAAGGTGACCATGTTGATGTGCATGGTTCCTGCACCATGCCTCATCAAGCATCATTTCAGGCTGAAGTTCTGCTACCAGAAAGGTGTTTCTAATACAAGCAGTTTGGCTACAAGCACAATATAAACTACTCTTCTTCATGGTCATGGGGTCAACCCATCAGCTAGGAGAACATTTGGCTCTACAGTGTGCAGAGGGGAGATGGTTTTTTAATTGCATTGTGGCCCACACTGTTACACCTGTGCTGTGCTTGTCCTGGCCTTTTCAGACACAGAAAGAAGAGAATTTGGCATGGTCCACACAGGCATATAAGCCTGAGCTCAGCCTGTCTGGATCTTATCCTCCTCTTTTGCTCCCTTCCACATCAAAACGAAAGGCTGCTCCTCAGCCGCTGCAAAGCACTGCAGAGAAATGGTTTAATTTAAGAGGGTAACCAATTCACAGAGAAGTGGGATTAGAAGTGAGAGAAGACCAGTGGCCTCTCTGGTCTCCTGTTGCCAGCCCAAGTCATCCTGGGGTTTCCTGAGCCCAAAGAGGGCATGGGAGCATTTGGAAATGAAGTGAGTAGGGTTGAGAACTGATGTTCCTTGGGAACTCTGGGTGTTGGGAGTTCCAGCTCCAAAAAACTGTGCAGAAATGCCCCACAGCTGCAAATTCCAGACTGTGTTGGTTCAAAACATCTCTGTCCTATGCAGGAGGGGGAAATGTTTCATTCCAGCATTATCATCTGGAGTTTTATGTCATACATTATATTATCCCAGTGTTCAACCTGAAATAAAAACAAAATAAAGCAGTGGAAACCAAAACATTTCAACCTTGTCAAAATTAAACGCTTTCCTAATTTCCCAGTGAATTTTGAGATGTAATTGATGGAATCCCATAAAGCACTTAAGCTTCATCAAATCTGCATTTTCTGACAGACAATTGTTCATTGAAAAATAAAAACTCATCCGTCCCTGCCTTAAGAGGCACCTAGCTAATTATGTGGAGATGCACAACACGCAGGGGAGGGAGATGAGGAGGAAACCATTCTCTTCTAATCCCCTTTAAGTTTAGCTGGCTCCTTGAAGCAGAAGATTACTACTTATGCATATTATGGGTGGGAGCAGAAACCCCTGGTGGTTCTGAGATGGAGGCACTGAGGTGAGCTGGAGGTCTTGGTGCTGAAAGGAGGTGACTGAGATGATGAAATCCCATCAATGCAATGGCATTCTGTAGAGGTCACCAGTTGGCATCTCTTCCTTCTGCAACACAACAGACTGGGTTGCTGTGTGTTCTGGTCACATCACACTTGGTTTGGGTCCTTGGATTTGTCTTGGATCCTGGGCTTTGGTTTGGATCCTGGGTTTTGGTTTGGGTCCTTGCCTTTGGCTTCTGTCCTTGATTTTGGCGTGTAGCTTTGTGCTTAGGCTGTTTCCTGAGGTCAGATGAATCTGTAGTTAAATTTCTGGTCTCCCAAAGGGTTCTGGTGGTGCCAGGCTCCCCTGTGTCATGGGCAGCAAGTGCCCCAGTGGGCAGGAGCTGATAGTGTGCTCCAAAATGTGCTGGCAAGGCATCCTGGGGACACACTGAGGATGTGAGCTACCACTGCACGTGCTTTGGAACCTGCAAAACAGATGGGTTTGATTTTCTGAAGCTAAAATAATGACTGACGATCTTGAGATGGAAAACGAAGCAAGGAGAAAAGAGTAGGAAGATAATGACTGTTATTTCAGCAAACGGTTGTAATGTTGCCCCTTGGGAAGGATGTTCCCTGCAGCAGGGCTCTGGGGGGGTGAGGACATTGCTGCCCAAGGAGGTGATGGATGGAAGGATGGCCCTGGAGAGAAAGGGGCACACAGAGCCCCACAGGGCCTTCAGATTCAGAGAGGCAGAAGCAGTGCAAGCCAAAGCTGTCTAAATATATATATGGACACAAAGGAATTTAATGTGTTTGTATCATTTCTGAGCTCCAACAAGCAAATAAAATACATGCCAGCGCATAGTTCAGAGCTCATTAAAACACTGGCACTTGCTGGTGCCTCAGCAGTACCTTGGATTAATGGTTTTGTTTCCCACTGGAGAGGTTCTTCAGTGCTGAGGAAGAATGTGTCTAACGAAGGTGAGTTCATTAGTGCTGTTGGACTCTTTCACACCCAGTGCTGGAGCCCCACGCTGCTCTGGGGGGTAGGAGGGAAAGCTGTGACCTCAGGATAATGGTTTGGTGCACTGCCTGGCTGTCTGTCCATCCAGTATAGAGGATCTGTTCCATTGGTGCTCTGACTATCTGAGCATGTTGTGGTTGCGTTTGGCACTGCAAATTAAACTCCCAGTGACCCCACCCCCCCCTGGGTGCAGGACTGGGTCCTCACCTCTGTGCCATGGGTGCGGGGTCCCCAGCTCGTGCCAAGTCAGGCAGAAGCAGGAGGCTGTGTGGGAGAAGTGCCTGACAAAAAGGTTGCTAATATTGAGAAAACAGAGCAGAATAATAAAAAGCACGCTTTACTCTCTACCAAAACACTTTATTAAATATTCTTTTTTCTAAATAACAGCGAAGAGGAGCGGAGCTGTGAGCAGGCAGTGCTGGGCAGAGCTGGCTCCTCTCGGGAGGAATCGCGTCGGTAATGAGACACACGTTTTGTTTCCAGTGACCCCATCGCCTGTCTCACTGCTAATGATCTTTGTAAAAGAGAAAGAAAAGGGCCTTTGCTCACTAACACAAACAATCCAGATAGATGTTTTCCTAAGCAACAGTCTTGTACGGATTGCAGCGGATGCTGGCTGCCTTTATGCTTGGAAGAGGCTGCCTCGCAGTGTGTCTGCCCTGGCTTGGCTGAGGATGGGGGCTCTGGTTGGCAGGAGGTGGCTCTGTGGTGTCACACAGTGGTGTTCTGTCACACAGTGATGTCCTGATGGGGTGACGGTGTGGGTCAGGGGGATCCCCTTTGGTTTGGGCCAGCAGTACAGCAGGTTGGGGTCTCCAAAAACACACATTTCTGCACCCGCTGCCGCTCCACGGCACCCTGGTGACATCATTTCAGAGGGAACAAAGCACACTGCTCTGAAAACCAGGTAAAAATAGCGTGTTCTTATTCAGCATCTGTGCTACCTGTGTATGCTTGGAGTCTGTTTTGCTGACAGCAGTGACAAAGAGCAGGACCTCAGGCTCTGCCTGGTGCGAACAAGGACAATGGGCTGATGTCCATCCATGCCATCAGCAGAGCACACACCAAGCTGACCTCGGCTCTGCCTTCCCAAATTCACTGGCAGGAGCTGGGCTGTGGCTTTGTGGCTTTGTCACATTCTGTCTGAAGGATCTTTGTTATCTGTTTGAGAATGCACAAGGAAACAAGAAGCTCGGCTTTCTTTCCAGTCCCAGGAGCAATTTTGAGAGTGAACCATCATCACAGAGAAACCAGCGCATTCATGCATGTGTATCTCAAAGGTCTTTTCTGATCTCAATGGCTCTATGATTCCTGCAGTGACCCACGTGGATCTGAAGGACACTGGAATTACATTGACACAGTGATGTCTTTGTGGCTTTCCAAAGGAATGGCAAGCTGGAGTTTCTCCCCACCTCCTCTTTCCTCTCTATAGCCAGCACCAAGCACCACTGCAAGGTTTCTGCTGCTCATATCCCCATGAAACATGGGCTGACAGGCTGGAATGAGACCCCTTGGTTCCATCATAATCACAGAATCATTTGAGTTGGAAGAGGACTTAAAAAGCCATTTGGTCCAACTCCCTGCAATGAACAGGGACACAGCTAGATCAGGGTGCTCAGCACCTGTGTCATGAGCCATGCTGATGTAACAAGGGAATCCCTGGAGCTGGTGGGTGCTGGGATCCCTTTGACTGCCTGGATCCAACAGAAAATTCAATTTCCATGCTGGCTTCCCCAATGGAACGGGGTGGGACGTGTCATCTCCGAGCGCACAGACAGAATTATTGGCTGAGTTACTTATTGATTTTCTAATCATTTTCAGACACAGCCCCCCATCCTGTGTCACTGCCAAGGCAGATCACAAATTGAACTGCAGCTGAATTGATGTGGGATTGATTAAAACTCTCAGTAATTATTGGTTCTCTGCTGCCCAAGCCAGACAAATCAATGTCAGCAATAATAGATATGGTCCTTTATAAAAGCCCAGAACACACAGAGCAAGTGCTGTTTTTGTAAGGAGCACAGGGAGGCCAGGTTGGTGCACATAGTGTTTTTCTGGGTAGTTTTGACTCTCTCAGCCTGTGGGCAAGAGCAGAGAGGCACCCAAATGGGCTCCGGAGTTCTCTGTTCTCGCAGCTGAGTATCCTGACTGCAAATCCTTTGCTTGGTGGACAGGCAGAGCTGCAGGAAGTTTCCTTGTGCCAGCTGCTCTCCATCCACTGTTTTCTCCTGGAGCTGCTGATATCCTGCAGGGGAAAACTCCCAGCCCTGGGGCTGGTTCTCACCCCCTGCATTGTGCCTGCTCGGTTTGCTTGCTGCCCCCATTTCCTTGTCCCCAAAGAGGAGCGCAGCTTTCTGTCCCCAGGGAGCCACGTTAGCAGTTGCTGGATGGCCAGGATGGGGACGGATGCAGGGATGCTTTCGTTTGCACATTTCATGCTGAGCTATTAGCATGCCATAATTAATGCATATTAGGATGCAGAGTTACAAACAGTAGCCAAGCATGATTGCTAGTGATTAAAAGCCAAACAGGGATATCCCAAGGGGTCTCCTTGAGCAGAGCAGGGTGAGGTGGGGAGGGCCCTGTGTGACCCACTAACCCAGTCCCAGGGAAAGAGCCATCACTTTGCCCTGTGGGCTGGGCAGGGTGCAGAGCTCAGCCTGCTGACTTCAGCTCCTGGCAGCTCCCACCAGCATCCCTGAAGGCACCCCAGGAAGTGCCGGGTCACACACCTGGCTTGGGAACAGGAACACTGCCATGGTACCACGTGTCCTGGTGGAGATGCATCCCTGCCAGTTTGCACAGCTCTCGTTGTACCCTGGGGCCGCAAATGCAGGGGAGACTGCAGTAGATAAGTATGATGTACACGGAGCCACAACCACACTTATCTCGATCTTGCTTCCCAGGCAGCTCAGCTGCAAAAAGCACAGATTGTTCTGAGTATCCTCTCCTCCTTCATATTTATTCCGTATATGCAGCCAGACAGCTTCCTGCTCCCAGCTCTTCGGGAGCGATGCGGGTGTTCAGAGGGGACAGGAGCTGCCTCCTTCTCCCCAAAGCACTTCCCCCACACCCTGTGCCAGCAGATTGCTACCATTGGCCCCTTCCCATGACGGCAAACACGGGGTGCAGGGGCTCCTGAACTTTTATTAATATGTACAGCCTTTTGCTCACATGGAAAATTGATTTTCTTTTTTAAGCACGAAGCATAGTGGTTTTATAACCTTTCTTCTGCTTGACAGAGGCCATTTATAACCTGCCTTCATCACTACCTGTACAAGCTCCAGTCTAACTCATCTTCAAGAAATTCCATAATGCATTTTTAATTGCGAGCTGTTCCTTGGCAAGATTTATGTATTTTCTCAAGGACTGGCCTTTTTGTTGTTGTTTGTGCGCCCGCACGTTTGGTGAGAAGGGATAAATAACGGGAGCGGAACAGAAGAGTGCTTTAATCTGGGTGACAATTTATTGATAGCATTTGCTGCCTGCTGGCTTTTATCTTCTGGGACAAGGAAAGCCAGCTGGGGAGCTGAAATTAAAACCCAGAGCCAGGTACCTGCTTGTGTGAACCAGCACTCTTCCTGCCCTCCTGAGTCACTGGGGCTGCTGTCCTGTCCTCCCCTCTCCTCCATCGCAGAGCAGTTATGGCCACATCACACAAACACAGGAACCTGGGGGTAACATCACCGTGTCCCCTCTCCCCACAGTGCCCTGAGGACCTCCGGCCCATGAAGGATGGCACCGGCTGCTATGATTACTCCAAAGGCATCGACTGCTCAGATGGCTTCAACGGCGGCTGCGAGCAGCTCTGCCTGCAGCAGACCCTCCCCCTGCCCCACGACCCCTCCTCCAGCACCATCTTCATGTTCTGCGGGTGAGTCCCCCCCCACCACGCTCCCATTTCTCACGCGGGTGCTCTCAGGAGATGGATGCCCAGCAGGAGGGCTCCTTGCAGAGCTCACTTCCAGTGGGCACCTGCTCTGCCTGCGGGGAAAAGCAAACACAGGCGATGGCAGCGGGGCGAGCAGATGCACCCCGCTCTGCTGACGGTACAGTTGGATCTGTGACTCACTGCAAACGTACTCAGAAATCGTACATTGTGTGTTGCGGGGGGGTGGGGGGGGGGGAAGGTGGAGGATTCGTTTTCTTTCTTTCTTTTTTTTTCCCCCCTGCTCTTGTGACTGTCTTAAAATAGAGCTTCATCCCTGATTTTGGCCGCGATCCTATAATCCTACGCAATGTAGCGTTTGCTCTCAGGAAAATCTCCCCTGCTGCAGGATGCTCTGAAGGCAGCGTGGTGCTTAGCAGCCTTCCCTCTGCACGGCCCCGGCAGCCGCCATCCATCAGCCACAACATCTCACCCCACTTGGGGCTGTGCATCCATTCCTGTGCCAACACCTGGCAGCGGCCTCCTCCCTGGCTTCATGGGAGGGACTGGGGTGAAGGAGGGGGAAAAGGGTCTCATGGAAAGGAGTTTCCCATGGGAGAGTGGGACAGAAGCACAGAGAGGAATGGGAAGGTGATGGTGACCTGTGGGTGCAGCACAGCTCCCCGAGGAGGAGCTGGCCATGTCAGAAAGCTGCTGTTTGGCTGGGATTTTTTTCCCCTTTTATTTTTCTCTCTTTTATTGTTATTGTTTAGCATCACGCAGCAGCTGAGTCATCAACAGAAAGCCTCCATCATGCCTGAGAGGGGGCTGGAAAGCCATATGGGCACCACCTCTGCAGGGTCAGGGAGCCTGAGAGCAGGACAGGGCCTCTGTCTGAGCCCACAGTGAGCACTGGGGCAGAGCTGGCACTTCAGACATCTGTCCCCAAGGACAGAGACCTTTTCCCTTGGTTTTGCACAATCCCTGCTTAAGGCAAGGTGTCTGTAGTTGAATCACATCTCTGCTGCCCCTCAGTTTCCCTCGCTGTGCCTGGGAGGTGAGTGCCTGCCTTACCCACACAGTGCTTGATAGCAGGAGCAAGGAACAAGGGAGCAGCCATGCTAGAGCTGCGTCCTTACAGGAGGGCACTGATGGTGAGGAAAAAGGGGAAGCAGCTCCAGATTTGGCTTTGCTCTTGGCAAAGCATCGGTGCACTGGGGGGCGCTGGGGGCTGTGGGAAGGAGTGGTGTGCTCAGTTCTGCTCGGCAGCATGGAGTGATTCCCAGGGGCTGAGGTTGAGATCCAGGTCAGGGTCAGGGGTCCAGGGTTGGGCTCTGGATGAGGTCAGGGTCCTTCTGATACAGCTCGTGGTCTTGCAGGTGTGTGGAAGAGTACAAGCTGGCCCCTGATGGCAAGTCCTGCCTCATGCTGTCCGACATCTGCGAGGGCCCCAAGTGCCTGAAGTCGGATGCCAAGTTCAACGACACACTCTTTGGGGAGATGCTGCACGGCTACAACAACAGGAGTCAACACGTCAACCAGGGCCAGGTGTTCCAGATGACTTTCAGGTACGGCCCCACTCTGCTTCTCATCCAGAGGAACATCAAGGTGGGCAGATGGGACCACGGTCTGGTGGTGCAGAGGCAGCAGCTCTGACACATTGGCCAGCAGATATTTGGGGAAGAGAGCGCGAGGGCAGCAGGCTTGCATGGTTTTCCTGTTTGTTCATCCTTCCTGCATAGGGTTTCCCTGTGCTGGTGGATGTCCCTTTGGCCAAATGCTTGGATGGACTTTTCTCTGCCTTGTTGTCCCGTTGATATATTCCATCTCCACCACATCTTGCAGTGAGTTCTGCCATGTAATCACACGTGCTGTGAAAAAGAATTGCCTTTTGCGTGTTTTCAGCCTTATGGGAGTAAATTCTGGGAGAAGCTGTGGCAGCTTCTGGCAACAAGAAACAACACTGACAAGGTGAAGTGAGATGAGTGTCATGTATCACGGGGTGTCCTCAGGCAGCATCTTTCACTGTCCCTGGGATGGAGATGTGGCACTGAAGGACACGGTCAGTGCCATGATGGGGTGGGTTGGGGTTGGACTTGGGGATCTCAGAGGTTTTTTTGAACCTTTATGACTCTGTGATCCTGGATGTCGGGATTGCAGAGAAAGGCTGCTGTGTGTTTTTTTTCAATTCTACTGAAAGTAGCCACGTTTGGAGTGGGTGCAAACCTAAGTGGACCTATGAATTTCATAGCACTTGTGCTGAGCACTGTCAGGCACTCAGCTGGGTGTGCTCAGCCCATATTCTGCCCAGACCCCACTCTTGTGCAGCATCTGCAGCACACCGAGGTTTTTGTCCTTATTCAGGCACTGAGACCTCGTTGCTGCCTGTGATTTCAGCTGAGTTGTGGGTGCTTACTGCTTCTGGCCTTGCTGCTTTGCTGGGTACTTCTTTCCCTGCTGAGTGTGAAAGTCTTCCTAGCTACGAATTCACACTGAACTCTGCCCTTTTGCTCCAGGGATGGCAGATGAATTACAGGCTCCACCAGCAGCGAGGCGTGCAGAAAGCGGCAGCCAGCAGAGTGCTGGGAGCCAACAGAGCTGCAGCCTTTGCTGGAAGTGAGAATTGACAGCACGCGAAGGCAATTTTCCCTGCAGGCTCCTCTCTCCTTTCTCTCCCTCTCTCGTGCTGCAGGTCTATGGGTCCTTCAGAGCAAAGATCTGCGGAGCTGAAATGTTTCATGAGCTCAAAGGTTGAGCGGGTGTGAGGGGTCCGTAAGCTTCCCAAATCAGGGAGCTGCCCAGCTTAGATGGGGTACCCCAACCCCAGCCCTGCGGCTCTAGCATACAGGTTTCCTGGTCAGAAAGAGCTCTTGGAGACTCATCCCTGTTTCTCAGGCCACAAGTCTTGCTTCCAAAGGGCTCCCAGCACTCTGGGGGCAATGAGAAGGGCTCACCTCCCTGCACGTCTGCATCCCTCCACAGCCTGACGTGCCGGAGGGCTCTGCGGTAGGAGCACCATTACATCATCTCCTAACAAGGGAAGAGAAGGAGGTTAATGGAGAAGAAATTATTAACTAAAAGATGTAATTTGCCTCTGATTTTCATAGATATTCAAGAACCTCTCTGAGCATTAAGACACCAGCTGTTAGAGAAGCCCTTAATTTGGTGCATTTGAAACATAGCAGGAAGCTGCCTAATACCAGGGATTAAAAGCCTGTTTCTGCAAAGTAGGAGCAAGAACCTGCTATCAGAACAAGGGGCTGAGTATTTTAGAGGGATTTATAACCGCCAGGATCCTTTAGCTATGCAGATGTGACAGTCCTCTGAATGGTGTCTGCTTCCCATGTTGCTCCATCTTCAGTGTCTTTAATAAATAGGATATTCTGGATCCGCCCGGCGTGTCAGCGTGGTGCTGGGAGGGAACCTTTGTGCTGGAGGCAGCAGTGCCTCTTGCAGAGCGTCCTGAGCAGTGCCTCTTGAGTTACAGCAGCACTTCCATCCCATCAGGGCTGGGTGGCCCCTTGGCCAGCCAACAGCCTGCAGAGATCATAGAAGCACAGAATGGCTTGGGTTGGGTGGGACTGTACAGATCACTGTGTTTCAGATCCCAAGCTGGGGGAGCGCCGCTGGCTGTTATTTTGTCTGTGGTGGTTGAGTTGCTCAGCAGACTTGTTGGAGAAGCAAGAGTAGAGGTTTCTGCTTGGAGGAGTTCTCCACAACGCTGCTGCTGTTGCTGTTTTATTGCAGGCATTTCTATTTTCTGGGCACCCTTTTCTATTTTAAGCATTTTCTTCTCTTTGGCCAAGTGCTGTGCGGTGTTCATAACTACACGGGATCAGAGCTGATCTATTCCAGTCACACCTCTGGGTTTATCCGGGAGCTCAGCACTGGCTCCAACTCACTAAAGATGAGATTAGAGCGATTTTCCCCCCTTTGCCTCCCAACGGGGCAGAGCCTGAACTCCACACGGTGCCCAAATCATCGGGGGAACGATTTTCCAAATGGATTGTTTGTTACTTCCTTATCTGCTTTGTGCCATCTCTTTGCCACAGGGGAATAGACATTTTTGTTTAAGAGATGTTTGCAGTTTCAGACTGTTGCTTTTATGCCATTAATATGTAGAAAACCCAAATTACTACCCGCAGAGCAAGCTTTGCTTGCCAGCTTACTGCTGCATGGCAAATGGGATGCTGGAGCCCACACACCTCGCCCTGCTCCCTGCCTTTCTGGCTCTTGCCCCAGAGCATCACCCTGCAAAGCAAGGAGCAGCTCCTGTCCATCTGTCGTGCCATGGGGGTCCCCCACTGAGCCCCCCTAAGCTTTGATGCATTGAAGTTCCTAGATGATGGGGCAGAAAAATGACTGAAACGGCTCCAGGGAGGAGGAGGGTACACATTTGGTGGCTGCAGTGGGGAAAGGATTGGTGGTGATGCTCCCTTGCTGCAAAACAAAATCCTGAACACTGAGTGCTTTCACATTTTCATAGCCAGGGAGGGTGGCTGTGGGGGATGCAGAGCTGCTGGGCCAAGCTGTGCCATGCCACGCAGCTTCCTGCAGCTCCATTCCCTCTGCAAACCCAATCTTGTAGCCTACAGGAACCCTGCATGGAAAACAGAGCTGTACTTCCTCACTACTCTGGAGAAGGGACAGAGAACCGCAATGTGCCCCAAGGTGGCAGGGACACGAGGGGCTGGCTGGGGGCTGCGGAGGGATGGGTGCCCATGTGTGTGTGCTGCCAGTCTGCTGCTGCTGCAGAGCCTCACTGCTGCTGCCAGGCAGCACGCCGGGTCACTGAACCGATGCAGAGAATTGTCGTAATATTGATGGGAGTTTGGCAAGTTAATTTTAAATCCGTCGCTCCTTCCCTTCTCCACTTCTCAGCCTTTAATAAACCAGCAGGGCGTGCTGGCAGCCGCATCAGGAGCTGCGTTTGGAGACACCCCCCACCCAGGGCTCGCCCAGTGCCCACCCATGGGTGCTGTGAGACCAGGTAGGCACACACAGCACCGTGGCCATGCAGGGACTGTGCTGGCACGGCCCTTTGGGAGCATCTAACAGCCCCAGCGAGGCCATCCTGCTGCCCTGCAGCACCACAGACATTAAGTGTATAACTAGTTAAATTAACGCTATTGATTTCTTTTTCTCCTCTTCGAAACCTCGGAGTGCAGCAGTTATAATTGTGCTGTTTATTATTCCCGTGCTGGCAAGCTGTGTGCCAGGCAGTGCCTGAGCGCCGTGTTTACCCATTACCCTTCAGGCCGGGATAACGGATAGATCTCTTTTCCAGTGGCTGCCTCCCATTTCATTCCTCTTTTTATTATTTGTTGCTGCAATTCCATTACCTGTTCACACTCTGAAGCCTGAGACATGCTGGTTGGAAGCAACGATGCCTCTCCAAGGCAGGTTAATGCCTCAGGTCTCGCTCCTATGGAGCTGAACCACGCCGTGCCAACCGGGGAGGGCAGCAGGGCTGTAGGGCTTCGGCAGCTTTGCGGGGCTGAGGTGGGATGCAGTGCTCTGCTCTGTGCCCCACTGCCTGCTCCCAGGGTGCAGTGATCAGGATTGGGACAGGGAGCGGTGAGGTCACTGTCCCTGGGGGTATTGCAGAACCATGGAGATGTGGCATGTGGGCATGGAGGGATGGGATGGGGTTGGATTTGGGGATCTGAGAGGTCCTTTCCATCCTTACTGGCTCTGTGATTCTGTGCCTGGCACCCACTTCAGAAGCATCCCCGCCTGTCACTGTGCGCTGCCACATGTGGTGGCATTGCTACCCCTGTCGGGCTCTTTTATTTTCCATCCCTCACCCTACTGGCCAAATCCCAGCTGCTTTCTTGTGCCCATCAATCCCTTTTCAGAGCTTGCAATGGTTGCACATAGACACATCTTACGTATTTTGAGTGCGTCTGCACTCAAAAGGATAAGCACTGAGATTTAGTCAAGTTCAAGATATAAATGACTAATGCAATTAGCACAGCACCCCATCAGTTAGCTTACTATTGCATCCTGCGTGCATCAGCCCCACTCCATTTCAAAGTTTGCATCCCACAGAGCAGAAGAACAGATTGTGCTGCTCGGAGCTGGTGTTTCCAGCAGTCTGCAGCCACATGCTTTCACACGGGGTTGTTAGCATTTTTTTTATTATTGTAGCAAAACAAAAGCGAGCCTCGTGCAAATGATACCCTATGGACAACGCAGGGGGCTGGGCAGGAGGGAGTAAATTGTTTTTAAACAATACTGATTGAGATGTCAGCAATAGGTGTGGCTTGTGTACTGCTGGCTTTCAGACTCATTCTGCACCTGGTGGGAATGGGGCTTGAGTAGTGGGGTGGATCAACTTTGGGGAGCGTGGGCACGGCTGACGCAGCTCCTGCTGTCGCATTGCCTCTCTGGGCATGTCCCTGAGCTGCTCTGCTTTGTTCCACTCTGTACCAGTAGCAGCTTAACCCAGCACAGTGTCTGTTTGCTGTTTGGCCATTGCTGGTGGAGCCCGTGCTGCAGCTCATGCCTGGCTGCCATCAGAGCTGCTGGTCCCAAGGGGTGCCATGGAGCTGCTGCCATCCCGCTCCCCTCGGCCCTGCAGCACGTCTGTGTCTGTGCAGATGTTTGTATTATCTGCAGCCGATGAAAATATTCATTATCTTGTTAGCTGCTGCGGCGAAGGAAGCTCGGATTTGCATTTTCACAGCTACTCATGCAGCGCAGAGCAGAGCCTGTCACCCACCAGCAGCACTAATTGGACAGGAGCCCTCCTGCTGCCCCTGCCCACGGGGAGCATGGCCAGGGCAGCTCCAGGAGAGGGGCTGGAAGAAGGCTGTGTGCTGGGAGGGTACTCAGTGCGGAGCTGTGGATGAGGAAAGGGTCAGAATGGGAGAGAAGGGGCACAAACCCATACAGGAGGGAAGAGACCCCAGGGCACCCTCCTGGTGCTGGCACTGCCATCCTGAGCTGCTGCAGCACCCCTCACACAGGTTGGTGAGGAGCAGCCCTGGAGGTGGCCTCGCTGACCTGTTGGCTTTCCCATTGCTGACTTTTATGATGCTAATTATAGCTGGTGTTATTGCATACTTAATCTGCTTTCTTAAGAGATGGGGTGGAGATTGGTTTTACAATAATAACAGCTCAGATTCATAGAGTGCAGTGCGTCCCAGGGGGTCCTTGCTGGCCTTATAGCCTTACAGCAGTGCAGAGAGGAATCACTCCTCTCTTCCCTGCTCTGACACAGGACACAGCTGCTCCTGGGTGTGGGGCAGCCGCACAGCTTTGAGCTGTGATAGCTGAGGCTCCCAGCACACTGTGTGCAGCTCCTTGGCAGCCGTGAATGAGGTACATCCCAGAGCAGGCTCCTGCTTGCACCATAGACACTGCTGCAGCTGCACCTCTACTCTTCATCAGTGCCAGCACATCACTGGAGCTTTCCCATCCAGGGACTACATCAGCCCACTGTGTCTCCTGGCTGCAAGCAATGCACACGACAGCACGGGGACAGCTGAGTTGAGCCAAGCTGAGCCATGCCTGCTTTCTGCCAGCAGCACAGTGGACCCAGCTCCTCATCCCCAGCCTCCAGCGATGCTTATGTGTGTGCATGGAGCCTCCCGTGGGCTGCTGAGCTCTATAACCATTTCCTTGAGACAGGAGCTTGGGGTATTTGTGCCATCTCATTGTCCCTGTGTGGATTGGAGGAGCTGTGGAGGCACCCGTTGCATGCAGAGCAGCACAAAGCACAGCTCTGTGCATGCACCCCGGTGCTGCAGCATTACCGGAGGGCAGCAGCAAGCAGCTGGCAGGTGTGACAGCACTGCCATTTGTCATTAGGTGTGATGGCACACGGAGGAGCTAGGAGAAGGGAAGAGATGCTCCCAGAGCCTGGTGCAGGGCTGTGCTGTGTCCTCGTGCACTGCTCTGGGAAGATGAGGCACAAAACCTGACCCAAGAAGCACGTTGATTCATGGCTTCAGTAATTAACTTTGCATCCAGCGATGCAACTTTGCAGACGCAGTGGCAAATCTCAGCTCATTAACCGTATGGCCTCAGCTGCCTGGTGGAGCCAGGGAGAAACTGCTTAGGGGTCACATCCTGCACTCAGGGCTGCCCCACAGGGATGGGGCTCCTGTGGGCACCCGGCCTTGCCCCACACATGGATCTGTGCTGGCACACAGCAGGCGTTGCATGGAGGGAACACGGGCGACTGAACGGCACTGAAATGCCGTTGTCAGAGTGCCAACATATGCAGAGCATGGTGATATTACAGCCCTGCCGCTGCCTGTGGCTGTTTTTCCTCTGCTTCTAATGACTAATAGAGAGAAGACGAAACAATTTCTATTAGTTTCTCCCACGCTGCAGTGGGTTTCTTATTTTCCAAACCTCATTAGGGTTTGTAATACCGCGGTGGTAGTCAAGAGCAGTCCGAGTCACCCTAGGGCAAAAGAAGAGCTGAAGAGATAGGATGTGCAGCCCGGGCTCAGCACCGCTCCTGGCTCACATCCAGGGGCCCTTCTGATTCCTTTCCAAACACTTACGCCTTATCTCCATCTTAAAGGTTAATGATGAAGCTTAGGAGAAAAAAATGCTTAAGATCAATTGTTATAGAAATGGATGTGTGCACTGGGCAGAGAGCTGGGGCTGCATTCACATTGGAAAGGCAAAGGCTTTTTGGAAGGCAGTGCGTGTGGTTCCTGGCAGGCTGCAGCAGTGTGGGGCTGTGCCTTTCGGGGGCTCTGACCCCAATCCTGCAGGCACTGCATGTGCATTGGGCACCTGCCTTGTGCCAGCTCCTTGGGAAGTCCCAGCGTGCAGTCCTGGCTCCTGTGAAGTCAGTGGGAGTTCTGTTATTTGTTGCCTCGTTACAAATAAGCCTAATGAAAGCAGCAGGCTTGGAGCTGCTTGAGCAACACTCAGGAGATGATTGCAAACAGCGCCCAAACCAAACGGCGGGAGGGGAGCTGCGAGGCATGCAAACCCCAGCTGATGGCACACTGCCTCCCCGTGCTGCTGCAGGATGGCTGTCTGTCCGTCTGACTGCATGACATCTTCCCACCCAACTCAGTTAGCCACAACTGGCTGAGCTATGGAGCCAGCAAGGTCAGCCCTGCGGCTGTGAGCCACCGCTGATCCCGTGGAGAACACCTGGAGCAGCAGATCCATGGAGCAGAACATCCTCCCATCAGCCCTCTGCCAGCGGGCTCCTTCTTCATCAGCCACAGCAGCTGTTGGACATCCCCAGGACCTTCCCATCGAGTGAGGGTAGCAATGAGCGTGGCACCAATGGGACCTCCAGGCCCTGCCACCGGGCTGCTGTGCAGCAGGACAGGCACCCTGCTGCTTTTCTCCAAAGTGGATGTATCCACTTTTCCTCACTGCCTTCTCACTCAAACACTTTTTTTTTTTTTCTTTTTCCCCACTTGAAACCTCTTGCAGGAAATCACCTTCAAGCGAAGGTTAAGCACTGGAAACTTCAAACCCGATGGGAATCATCTGTATATTTGCAAAGTTGTGAAAAATAGAGCTTTTGCATGGAAACATTCTTGCAGCCCCGGTTCCATCATTAAGGCATAAATCCAGCTTTGTAGACCTTCGCTCTGCCTGCTCTATAGGCACAACGCGTTGCTGTGGGAACCGCAACTTTCCGAATTTGTTTCCACTCCGCGCCGTTTCAGCACGTTTCCAACAGGAGCTCCAGGGGGAGAAAGATCCACAGCCTGCTGCGAGAGCTCACCCCCAGGAGATGCGTTATGTGAATAAATAAATAGCTGTGTAATGGGGAGCAAGGGGGAGAGTGGGTGGAGGGGGGGGGGGGTTTAATAGGAGGTGACAAACAGGTGGTGCTGGGTGTGAGGATGTGGGTGGTGGGGTCTGCGAGTTGTGCACGGGGGATTTGCAGTTTTGGAAGTGGTGGGCAGCAGGGAGCTGTGCTGTGTGCTGCTTCTCCATGCTGCCTGGCAGTGGGATGGTGGTGGGCGCTGCTGCTGGTTTGTGGTGTCACCCATCGTGGGGTCACTAGGCCTGAGGAGGGGACAGTTGGGTGTTCAGACAGTTTGGGGCCACCAGGAGGAGGATGGGGTTCAGGTGGCTGCAGTGCAGGAGAGATGTGATGCTGCTTGGCATGGGCAGTGTGGAGAATCCATGTCATGGTCCAACAGCAGCACTAATGCACCCACAGGGCTTGGCTTACCGTGAAGTGACGTCAATGTTCTTGTCTTCTGCAAGCCCCACATCTGGACATCATTTGCTGCTTGCTATGTCTAGGTGCCCACGTGCCTGCCCACAGTCCTTGCTGGTCCCAGTCTCCCAGAGGATGGTTCTGTGGCTCCGAGAGGAGAGCGTGGTGCTGAGCACAGCACTGTGCCCGAGGACGAGGAGCACCACATGTGCCACCGGCATCCACGAGCATGCTGCATTCCCAGTGCTTCATGATTTACCTCCTTGCAGCACCTCAATTTAAATGCTAATTCTCCCCATGCTGAGAGGCGAAGCAGCTGGTGTGTGGTGCTGGGTGGTTATTGTGCACGCTGTGCGGCCAGGAGGGATGGCAGTGTGAGGACAGTTGTCTGCACTCCCCCAGCCCCGCCAGCCAAGTTTGGGAGCTAAGGGAAACCTCCAGGCCTGGCAAAGTCTCCTTGGTCTCTACTGTGTCCCATCTCATTAATGGGAGTGGGGGCTCGCTGGCATAATGAGCTGCGTTTGGAGTAAGGACAGCACTGTGCATGGTTTATAAATTACTGGTGCCTGAGGTCAGGGAGAAATGTGGGGAGATTTACGGCGTGCTTACCTTCCCCAGAGTGGCTGTGGAAACACGGCACCCTCATGTCTGTCTCGTAGCAACTCCATAGATCATACTTTGTGCAATTGCAAGGAGCCCTTTCCAACCATCCCTGGATCAAACTGGGTTCTGGTGAACTCACAGCTGCTCCAGCAGAACTCTTCTCTGAAGGGACGTTGGCTCAAAAACTGGCATCGAGCAGCCTCAGATCCACTGCACCCTCCCTGTGCCATTGCAGGCCAGTAGGAAGCAAGATGAACAAATTCTCATTGCAGGGGGAGGCGTCCTCCCCAGCTTCCATCGCAGAGCTGTGCAAAAAGCACAGTCCTCGCACCGCCGCTGTGCTGAACATAGCCACCCTGGATGATAATGTGATTAACATTTGTAGCTGTGCTGGCTTAGATAAGGGTAATTAAATCTCACGCTTCAGGGCATCAGCTAATCACTCGCAGGGTCATTTTAATTTATAACTTTTTTTTTTTTTTTTTTTTTTGCCCCTTCCTGAATTTATTTGCCCATCCGCCACGATGCGCTGTGTGCATCCTCTGTCAGCTCCTCAGCATGTGGCTGCTGTGGGACCTGGGGGCCGTGGCCACATCCAAGACAGGCAGAGAGCCCTGGCAGCCCCCAGAGACACTGCAGATCTGTGGGACCCCGTGGGATGCCCTTGGTCCCTCTGTTGGCTTCCCGTTGGCTGTGTGATACGGTGCTGTAGGGCTGTGGCTCTACACTGCACTGTATCACAGATTTATGGCATGTTGTTTAAGCTCAGGTACCCCCCAGAATTCCCAAAAGTGCATGTATGCAGTTTCAGAAGGGCAGGAGGACACAGATGCAGCAGGGAAGCGCGCTGGGCTGCAAGCCTGGGGAATTGGGGCAGCGAGGGAGAAACATTTCTCTCTGCAATGACCCAGGATCTGTCAGTTGCCCCAGTGCATCTCCCTTGCAGAAGTGCTGTGAGCTGATGCGTTGGGTCAGTGTGCATTTCTGAGCAGTAGTGGTGTGAGGTGCAGGAGGCAGGACGAGAGGCAGGAGGATGCTGCAGGGACCTGGGAGCAGATCGGTGTGCTGCTTCTTCCCCTGATCCCACTGGAATACACAGGGCTTGGTGGGCATCTGCAGGCCCAGAGGGCACGAGCATGGGGCTGCTGCATGCCTCCCACTGTACCTCCAGCCCTCCCCTGTGGTTCTGTCAGAGCCCAGAGCATCGTGGTTCTGCTCGGTGCTTCCAGTGGGTGCAGAAACTGTTGGTTTGTGCATGGAGGGTGACGGTAACCGCAGGGTTATTAATAAAGAAGAGAGGAAGAGGAGCTGCAGCCCCCTGCCGGCTGCTGGCCCTCAGCACACTGCCCAGCTTGCTGTGGCCAAAGAGTGCTTTTGGTGTTGCCCCCTCAGCCCTTCCCAGCACGGTGGGTGAGGTGGCAGCACGGTGGCTCTGCGGTGCCTGCATCACCCAGCGTGGTCACAGCGGTGGCACACAGCAGGATGTGTGCAGTGGTGCTGAGATGCACCCCGGGAGAGAAGCAGCTTTGGGTCAGGGAGGGAGGAGATGCAGAAAAATGCCACTGCACTGCTGAAATTTGGGCTTTGAACACTGCTGCGAGCATGTGCACACCCACGTCTGTATGCGCAGGACCCACTTGCACTTGGCCCTTGTTTTTCCCCAACCTTTCGACTGCAGAGCAGTTAAAGCAAATGGCATTACAGCAAGCAGCACTGCAGAGCACGGCTTTTTGGTAAATACCTTTTTGCAGAGGTATCAGCGGTGGCCAGCAGCTGTGCATACAGATGGGCCTCGCACTGCTTGCACTGCTCCTGCTGCCTCAGCACAGCCCCTGCCCTCTCTGGGACAGTGTCCCCGGTGTCCCCTCCTCCCTGTGCATGCTGGAGGCGGCACACAGGGCTGGGCACACCTCTGCTGCCTGTCTTTTGCTGTTACTTGTGGTTGACACGCTGTCACACTGCAGGCTGAGCTGTGTCCCACATGTAGCATCTCTTCTCTCCCAGGTGTAGAGAAAGCACTGGGATTGCAGTTCCCCATTTGCTTTGCTCAGGGCTTTAAACAGCAAATCACTGCTCCACCACTGGGAATCCCATGTGCGATCAATGGGAGATTTGTGAGCGCACGTGTGAGCAAGAGGTTTTTCCCTGCAGACAAATAAAACACTTTTTCCCTGGCAGTGACTGTAGTGAAGCTCCTGAGATTCCATCAGGTGCTGGAAGCTTTGAGATGTGGGGTGGGGAGATGCATCCCCTGCTCTCCTCCTACATCCCTATGCGCTGTTCTGGCTGCATCCAACCTGGAGCAGTGGGGAGGCCCCAGGAGGTGCTGCACCAGTGTCACGCCACACCAGCACCCGTGGAGGTGGACATGTCCCTCCAAGCAGGATGTCAGAGCATCTCTTGAGTGTGGATGGGTGCAGGAGGGAGGAGATAGGGCTGGTGGGGGCCAAAGCTGGAGCCGATGGGAGGAAATCAGCTCAGAGGGAGGGCAGGCAGTGCCAGCCTGAGGGCTGACCTGGTTCTGCAGGAACCTCCTCGTTTTGTTGCGGCTCCGGGAGGATGCAGAGCCTCCTGGCCTATATTCTGTCTCTAAGATCAATATTGAACATCTCCCCCCCTGCGTTCCCTACGCAAGTGCAGGGTTTGCCAAGAGGGGCTCGTCTCACAGCCCTGTCTGCTCACCATTTCAAATAATTTCTCTGCTATAGTTGTTCTAGAAACAATTCATTAGGGGCCTATTATACTATGTTACACCTGCTAAGGTTAGAAAAGATCCCACACATGGTGAATTTGCAGCCTGAGCTGCGCTCTTTGGCTTCTTCTGGCATCTGCCTGTACACTGACTTTTTTGTCCCCATTCTCCCTGGAGCAGAGCCGTGCCTGTGGCACTGCTGGGTGACCAGCACGAAGCTGCACGTGAAGCAAATCAGGCTGCTTTCCTCTCAATGCTGTCTGCCATCCTTCCCACACCACACTTTGGGAATCCAGGCCAAAAGCAGCAGGCAGGTCCCCAGTCTGACAGCAGTTCTGCTGTAAGCAGAGAGCTGCAGCCCTGGGGAGCTCATTAAGCATCACCTTGCAGTCTGCAGATGGGGCAGAGAGAGAACCCCATCCTTGCTAGGGCTGCTCCCAGGAACCCACCTGGAGATGTCCCTCGGCCGTGCCGCCCGGCCACAGCCTGCATCCTTGCTTTGCAGTTGTCTTTTTCTCTCCGCAGGGAGAACAACTTCATCAAGGACTTCCCGCAGCTGGCTGATGGGCTGCTGGTCATCCCGCTGCCCGTGGAGGAGCAGTGCCGTGGAGTGCTGTCTGAGCCCCTGCCCGACCTCCAGCTTCTCACTGGTAAGAGCCAGCCCTGGTGGCCAAGGAGCATTCCCCCATAGTTGGCCGTGGGGGCTGAACGCCAGCTGTTCCTTTGCAGGAGACATCAAGTATGACGAGGCGATGGGTTACCCCATGGTGCAGCACTGGCGGGTCAGGAGCAACCTGTACCGCGTGAAGCTCAGCTCCATCACCCTCTCTTCAGGTGAGAGATGCTCAGTGCACGGGAGATAGAAAATCATAGGACCATTTGGGTTGGAAAGTCCACCATCACCACCATGTCCAGCCATCATCCTGCCCTACCGAGTCCCATCAGCAACCCACGTCCCTCTTACAAACCTCCAGGGATGAGGACCCCACAACGGCCCTGGGCAGTGACCTGCTTCATTTCTTTAGAAGGGAAATGAGACAGGGAAGTGGGCACTTGGTTGCACACAGGGCTGGAGGCAGAGCCAGCCTGAGCTGCTGAGCAACATAGGGATTCCTATGAGCACATGTATACACACATATATGATAAAAAGCATATTTGTGGTTTTACAGGGACCCAAACTGTTTGTGAATGCAGGTCCTGTCATGCAGGGAGTGGCAGATGAGGAAGGGGCAGGCGGGAGGATCCTGCAGCCGTCAAAACATTTCACTTCCACATTTTTATAACTACACGTTTTGTTTCAGAAATGCTGAAACGTTTTGTTGTGACCTGAAATGTTTTGCTTTTTCATTTCAAAACAGCATTTTTTATTTAGGAAATCAACCTATTTTTAAATGGGAAAAAAAAAAACGAACAACAACAACCCAAAAAAAGACAAGATCTAGCACAGCCAGGCTGCACAGCCCCAGAATGAAGCAGCCTGCTTGGAGCTGAACGAAGTCTTTGGGGTCAGCTCACAATGAATTGTTCCAGCTTTTTCCTTCTACCACCCTTCTCCTTCAATCAACCAGCCAGGCAGATAACCTCGTTTGGGTGACAGATGCAACATATTTCCTTGCAGTGTGTTTTCAGTTCCACCACTGAAGCACAGCAACAATAGGGGCCCTCTCCAGCAGTGCCTCTGTGATCTGTGGGCTCTGCAGAGCAGTCAGGGTGGTGTCACTGCCCTGTGACATGTCCCAGCTGACTGCACGGCTTCGCAGGAGGTATTGCCTTGGTGCAAAGCTGCCACAGCCCACTCCATGGATCCCTGGGCTGTCCCCAGCTTTTCTAACTCTCATGAATGGTCATGCCAGGTATTTGTGCTGGAGGTGATCTGCTGTGCTCTCTGTGATAAATTTATCTTTGCATTAAGACAACATCTGTGGTTGGCAAAGGCCATGCACATCCCTTGGGGAGAGCACTGCCCCATGTCCCTGCATCCCGCAGGATGGCCTGGGCTTACAGGAGGGTTTGTGTGCACACACGTGTGCATCCTTGGAAATCTGCTTGAGAAATCACTTGGGGAGAGGACTCATTGCAGGATGGCAGAGCCACAGCCCCGTTAAGCCGCAGGTTGTGCATTGTAGCAGCTGATGCAAACCACAGCAGAGCAAGGGGGAACGTCTCTGCGCTCCGTGGGGGCTTTGTGCTGCAGTTTCCCTGTTCATCTCATGCTTTGCTCCTGCAGGCTTCGCCAACATCCTGAAGATCCTGAACAAGGACAGCAGCCGGGAGGAGCTGCTCTCCTTCATCCAGCAGTTTGGCTCCCACTACATCGCTGAGGCTCTGTACGGCTCCGAGTTCAGCTGCACCATCCACTTCCCCAGCAAGAAGGTGCAGCAGCAGCTGTGGCTCCAGTACCAGAAAGGTGAGGAGGGCAGTGCCCTGAGCGCCGCGTGTTTCCATTGCTCTTTGCCATGGTTCACCCCCAGCCCTGCTGCCGTGCCCCGAGCCGGGGGTGCGGGTGGGTTTATGGAGATGTGACATAATTGAGCTGTCTGAGAATAGCTTCGTTTTATTGCTTGTGACAATGACAGTCTTTAAGGAAGTGTATTAAATCAATAGCGGACTCATTGTGCTACACTATAAATAACGAGACACATCATTAAACAGGGCAATAAACTTCAGGACTTTGAAGTAATACAATTAGGTTATGTTTATAAAAACTCCCTTATCGCTGTAGCCTTCCATTTGCCAATCCATCTCCCTCCTCCAGGGAGCTCGGGATATTCCTGATGTTTTTCTCTTGAAAATGTCTGCAGTACTCCTTAGGGCACGCTGCAGGGCTCAGGAGCTGACAGGTGCTTCCATCACTTCCATTTCTTCCATTGCATCCCTCCCATCCTGTGTGCTGCTGTGGTCAGTGCAATCCTGCTCCTGCAGTGCGTTCTGGTTCATTTTCCCTCTGTCTTCCCAGCGCTCCTGTAAGCATGTTTGTAACATCCTGTAGTCATTTGTTTTGTTTTTAAAGAGTGATAAATGGAGTTTGCCAAAGCAATGCCCCCATTTAGCAGGAGGGAGCATTGTGGAGGTGTGCTGCTGATGGCTGCTGATGCAGTGATGTGCTCAGACACGCTCAGCCCTCTGCAGATGTATCCGTGGGGAGAGGATCCCAAGCAGTTCCTGCTCCAAATCCTGCAGGATGCAGGGGGGATGGAGGACAGTCCTGTTCTGCATATGAATGTTTAATTTCTGCCTGTGCTGTGTTATTCAGGTACTAGTGTTGGCACTGATGTTGTTCTTTGTGCACAGCTCTGTCTGTGACATGGGGCTTTGGCAGCCAGCAGGATTGGTGAGGTTCATCTCTGGGGCCTTTGCTGCAGTGGAAGGAACAAGTTCTGTAATTGGCCGCTTGAGGATGCTCAGGGCTCTTGCAGAGGTACCAGGGATGCTGCTCCATGGGCAGAGCATCACAAGGAGCCCAGGGCTCTTTCCTGGAGAAATCCCAGTGAAGAGACAGAACTCGCCAGTGATGGCAGATGGATTTTATCCCCAGCTTCTCCCCTGATTTGCCTTCATTTTAGCAGTGTTGTAGGAATGATCTGGATAAATAGCCCCAGCTAGATGGTTCTGGATGCATTCTCAGCTCAGAAACAGCTCTGTCCTGCTGTTCTCCACTGCTCCTTCCAACACTGCTCCAAGTGTGTGTGCATATCGTCTCCTGTAGATACAACAGCAAGGCCAGGGTGAGAGCAGTTTGTTAGCGAGCAAAGCAGGGAGAAAGGAGAGACTTGAGCTAATTGAAACAGCACCAAATATGATCAGAATGCATGCTGTGGCATGCTCACAGCATCGTACTGAATTATTTTAATACTGTAATCAACTTCATAAATCAACTCGTGGGCCTTGGGAAGAAGCTGCTGGCAGGAAAGAACATGATCAGTGTGTTGAGACCTCATGGAAAACACGGCCAGTGACACAGCTTAGCATCTGGGCATCCATTTCTGCAGCCATGTGGAGGAGAAAGGGATGCAGCTCTTGTGGGGCTGGCAGAGGGTTTGTGCTCTTGGGACAAGCAAGCTGCAGGTGCTGCCAGTATTTGTGGGCTGCTCTACCTGTGGAAATGGGGACAGTATTCAAGCAGCCTGAGAGGAAGCTTCCTCCTGGGGCAGTGAGAGCAGCCTGGGGACAGGGATGGGGAGGGTGGCACCACACTGCCCTACTTGGGGCGATTTGTGGGGATTCCTGGGTGGCAGAGCCCTGTTCTGTAGTGGAGCTGCCTGCCACATCCCAAAGGCGTGCAGGAGTGAATCCTGCAAACATGAGAGGTGGGGAGGCCAGGGCTGCAAATGCAGACACTTCCCCAGGCTCTCCTCTAGGAACTGTGTGAGCAAAACAAACCAAACGCAAATTTTATTTCATGCTGAGCGATTAAAATCCTGTTTTCAGGGCCTGTTTGCTTGGGCTCTGTGCAGTCAAGCAGTGCTTTGGCTCAGCAGAGGGGCTTCCAAGCAGGGACCTGCAGATCGACCTGGCCATCGATCTGTGCCACGGGAGCCTGCATCCGTTTTTCCTGTCATTGAAGGCAGTGCTTAGTGCTGATGGTACCTCATTAAGTTCTCACCAGTTGTGAGGACATCTTCATTTGGCAGCTGAGGCCAATGTGACAACCCAGGCCATCCCCTGTTGTGTTTAAGATTGGGCCAGGTCTGCCTGGGATGGGGCAAACCAGCTTCATAGAAGCCCCATAGTGCTGTGCCTGGGGTCTGGCTAATGTGGGGTGCTGACAGTGCAGTGCTCTGGCTGGGGCTGAGCAGTGTTTGCACAGTGTCGGGGCTTTCCTGTTCCCTATGAGCAGTCTGGGGCTGGGCAAAAGGCTGGGAGGGGAGATTTCAGTGAGATTTCAGAGGAAATGCCTTACTCACAGGGCAGTGAGGCCCTGGCACTGCTGCCCAGAGCTGTGGGTGCCATCCCTGGAGGTGCTCAAGGCTGTGGATGGGGACCTGGGCAACCTGGGCTGGGGGCAGGCAGCCCATGGCAGGGGTGGTGCTGGGAGCTGTAAGGTCCTTTCCAAACCAACCATTTTGTGGTTCTGTAGTTCTCTGAGGGCACAGCAAGCCCAGTAATGCCACACTCAGCAATAAAACTGGAGGTAGAGCAGTCAGAGACACTATCCCAAAGTGCATAGAAGAAAAGAAAGGGGTTCCTCCACCCACCCCTGGGGCTGCGTTGTTCACCAACACACATGTGCCACAGAGCTGCTTGCTCCCTGGCTGGATGAGGAGCAGAGCTTGGCAAGGAAAAGGACATAGCTGCTCCAGCAGCACCATCTGACAGCCCCAGTGGGATTTCCTGAGCGTCGTTTTCCTTGCTCGCTTGCTCCTACTGCGATACACAAAATGCAGAACAAATGTCTGTAAGTGCTCTGGCACTTAGAGAAAATGGAGACGTTATCAGCTGTAATGCAGAGGGTCTCGTCTTGTCAGGCATTTGAATGACAACTCTTTTCCTTCTCACCTTGCAGACGAGCTGAGCCTCAGTGTGGGAGATGTGTGTTCTCCAGCTGGGAAGAGCTCACCTCTCCCATGCCACAGGGATCTGGGAGCGGGGCTGATGTGCCTGGGTGTGCATGGGTGGAGATGAAGAGGTTTTCAGTACCAACGTGTTACACTGCTGTGTAAGGTCTGAGAGATGCTCGCTCTCGGCAGCTGATGGCTCACTAAAGCAGGAGGGGCTGTGCTGACAGCTGCTGTCACTTTCACTAAGGCCTCCTGACCATCCATCACCCTCTGCTCGCTTATCTCCCTCGGATCATGTGTCTCTGGATGTGTTTCCCTGTACGAGGTTACAGATTTCATGCTTTCTTGTGAACTGAGCAGTTTAGACAGGGATCTTCACGAAACATAAGCCATAGGATGCAGCCTAAGGGTCTCCTGGAATAGCACTCATATCCTTCAGAGCAGGGTCTGTGGGTCCCTCCTGTCTCTGCATGGTCTGAATCCTCTCCCTTCAGGTCTGGTGCTACCATGAACTGTCCATGGGAACCTTTAGCTTTTAATTCCTACACACAATCAGGTGCATGAAGAAAGGTGAGTTTTGCACCTATTGAAGGTGGTCATGGCCTTCCCTTATACCTGCTTGGTCAGAAGTAATGCACTTTGAATTTCCCTATCCTTGAGATAAGCTCCTACAAACCACCACTCTGTTACCTTTATAACACTCTCCCAGCTCGTGGTTTAGATCATTATGTTTATTTCAAACCCCCAGATTTTGACATTTTGCTCAGAGAAGGAAAAAACAATCTAGCTGGTTGCCATGAAATTTAGTTTAGACTAAGTCTGTGCTGTGACTCAGTCTGCTAAGCGACCTTATGCACTGCTCATTGTAATCCAAAATTACCAGGCGAGTAATTAGTTGTGCAAAATGAAATAACTTAAAATCCTCACATGGAGTAATGACCTAGAAAAATCACTTAAGCTATACAATGGAAACAACTCCAAGCATCTGGCTGGAGTTTTACTTTTGTAGCTCTGCCCCCTTTGATTAAGAAGCACTCTTCTACTCATCCCTGTTCAAAACCGTGGCTGTCAGCTGCTGCCCTGAACAAATGTTACAGTATACATAAGCTGTAACTGATAAACTGGCAGCCCATCGCCGTTTAAAGAGCTGCTCCGTATCATCTGAGATGAACACGGGTAATAACAGCCTTTCCCCAGATCAGCAGCTGTGCTGCGTGGCAGGGGAGAGCCTGCATGTGCTGGTGACACATGGAGGTCTTCTTGAAAGCTGAGTACAACACTGCTTCGCTCCCCTTTGGCTCCATGTAAACGCAGACGTGTTGCAGTGTTTATCAGAATCAGTGAGCTCTCCTCCTGGCCCCTGTGAATGTGCTGCCTCTATAGCCATGCACTGCTGAGGCAGAAAGTGCAGGAGCACCACTGCTGTTGGATGGAAGAAACTCCAGGCTTTGTTTATGGGGTGGGTGGAGAAGTGTTAGATGAAGTTACATTAGAGCTGCCCAAGAGATCAGATCTGTCCTCCCCACTGTGACAGCGCAGAAGGGGTCGTGCAGCCATTGTGTTAGCGAGGCTCATTCCCACCAGCCATAAAACACAATCTGCCACCAAGGGGAGAAGACAAAGTGTTTTTAATAACAAAATGAGCCGTCTGCAATGCACTGTTAATTGGATCAATTTTTCCTTTATTACACGATCTTTAAAAACCGAACACATACGTACAACCAGACAAGTTCTTTCTCCAGGTAGAGAGCAGAAGCAAAACTATTTCATCACAAACCTTAATTGCCCCGTTTCGTCTCATCTGGCAAACGATCACAGCATCACACTGGGGGCACCACAGCAAGAAATACAGCTCTGCAACATCACCTCGCAGTCAGTCACGTTGTGGCAGGGAAAGGCTAAGGACAACAGATTTCTTTTTTCCCTTCCTGAAACCCCAGCCCAGAAGAGCTGCAGACAAAACACAGCCAGGCAGCCCTCGCCCTGCCCTGTCCCACCAATGCATGGCACAGCAGTGTTATTTTTCCCGAGTCTCTGAGCGAGCAGCAGATGACAGATGCTTTGTTTTAGCTGCGTACCCAGTAACAGACCGGGGTAAACAACAGCTCAGCCCATTTGCTGGACAAGCTTTTATGTCCCTTTAAGCACACCAGGAAATGTTCTTGCTGGTAGTGTGATGTTTATTGCAAAAAAAAAATTCCATTGGAACGGAAAATGACAGAGGTACATATTATCATAGATAATATTGCTTCAATTATTCAGGTCCACAGTAGCTTCCTGCTTGGAGCAGTTCTTAGAAACAGGAGAGATGTTTAAAAGAGATCAGTAGGAGAGGAACTGACATTACCATAATACTGGAAAAAACGCCTTGAGTTACAGTGTAATTAACTGCAGAAGGTGCCAGTAATAGTAGTCATCTCCCAAAAACATACATGCAAGATGAGATCAGCTCCCCAAATTGCTGTTACGTACCTCAGGCAACTGCCCCCTCCCACCCAGAAAGAGAAGCAGGGAATGTAAATAGTTGTGTGCATATCGACAGCCTCAGCAAATACACAGAGCAGTGCAGGAGGGAGGGGGCTTCAATTCCCTTGGGCTCTTTTAGTGTCTTCCATCATCTGCCCTGCTAATCATCCCCTCTTAGCTCCTACCCTCTTCTCTAAGATCTTTCTACAGTGCGAGAAGAACAGGATGTTGTCCTGCTCATTGGGCAGCTCCATCACACAGCTGGGCTCCTGTTGTGCTGGCCCTGCTCTGTGCTGTGGCTCAGCACAACAGGGGGAGGGAAAAAAACAAATTCTGCCAAAGGAAAGCTGCTTCTGGAAACCCCATCGCTGCCCTACAACAGGCTGGAGCAGCAGCTGCTCTGAAGGCTGTTTTCCTTTCCTGCTTCACCAGGGAAAAGTATATGAGAGCATAAAAAAATCACCTGTTGCATACATGTTGTAGGACAAGCAGCAAACAATTTGCTGTCGCATGGCAGCCACCATAAAATCAGCTTTTATATTGTCTGCCATGCCCCCAAATTTGCAACTATGTTGTTGATAGCAACAAATAAATGCACTGCAGCGTAACTATTATCTGTGGCAGATTAACATGCTACCACTGTGCCCTATTTGAATGCGTCCTTCCTTCAATAAACTATTCCAGGCAAGCAGCACCACACTGAGGTACACATTTATCAGTGAGGAGAGTAGCACTGTGGGGGCTTGGTTCACACAGCTGCAGTTTTGTGCTTCATTTGGCCCAAAGCCGTGATGAACATGAACTCTGGTGCCTGCTGGTGCCATAAAAAAGCTGAGGAATGTCATGATTTGCTGTGCAAGGAGAAAAAGGCAATGCACCAATGGATGTGCTTTCGAGTGCTAAAAAAATTAAAATGAAGCAATCCCCCCCCACCCTCATCGTGGGATACAAAGTGCAGACACGTGGAAACCTGTTTGCAAAGGTAACGATCCGGAATGCAGGCAGTGAGGTGCAGGTGAACATACAGTTGTGTGTGATCTCATTTACTCCCACCTCCCAGTCTTCTTCCCCCAGCCTTTCCCTCCCCCCCGATGAAGGTAGCAGACAAACCTCCCAAAGGCAGTTCCCAAGATACATTTAATAACAGCACACTTCTGAATATCAACAGATTTCCCCTGATTTTTTCCTCCAACCCCCACCCTTCTCCCCCTCCCTCTTCCCCAGTGGAATTCTTAGCAGTAATAATAACCCTGTTGCCATCAGAGGGCAGTTTTCTGGCTCAGCTCGGTCTCCCATGATTGCACTGTACTCACTTCACATTGAACAGACACGGTTCACAAATGGCACGACAGGGGCGATCTCCTGAATACCAGAAAAGCGGAGAGAGAAAACCCTCACTCCTCAGTTTGAAAGTAAAGCTCCATCTCCGTGCGGTTTAAGAGGGCTATTTTGTTTTATGCAGTGCTGCAATCAGAAATTGCTTTCTGTAGTAGTTGCCCAGACAACTGCTACTGAGTTCCTCGTGAGTACCATGGCGAGAGAGGATTGCCTCTCTAGTCCCCTAAAGGAAGGTGATTTAGGGCAGTCAGTCAGTGTTTATGGCACAAAGAAAGGTACAGTGGTTGAAGACGTCGTCAATGCAGAATAAGGAGGTGAGAAGGGTTAAGGAGCGACTGGTCATTTAGCAAAAAACCAATATTCCAGAAGGATCTCTTCCTTCGTGCTCTTCTTTTCTATTGTACAGATTCGAAAAGAGAAAATGCAGACCACCACCACGTTAGTTATTTTGTTCCTAAACAAAAAACGTGATGGCCTCCGTGCCAAACCCCGTTGGGCTGTGGTGCAGTTTTTCAGTGTTTGACACTGGTTCCTGTCAGATTGCAGTGAGGCTGGAAGAACGGCTGCTAAAGACAGGGGCTTTCCCCAGAGAAATGCCTTTAAGGTGTGGAATATCTTCTCAGATGGTAACTGTAGATCTTAATGCAATGATCCCAACAGTCCAGCACCAACAGCTGCCCTTTGGGAGTAATGGCAATACCAACCGGGCAGGTGAGTCCTTCCCGGATTAAGATATTATAGCCTCCTCCTTTAGGAAAATGTAGGATTTCTTTACGGCTGCTGTCAGCAACGATGAGGTCTCCCCTGGCATCTACACACATCCCAGCAATGCACCTGAAATCCTCATTCTCAGAGAAGAAATGGCTAATCTGGCGTCCCAGCTGCCCGTCTGGGCCAACAGAGCCGATTGAAAAGCCTCCTTCTAAGTGGTGTTCGTACTGCCGGTTTTCCAAGTTGAGCCCCAGCCCCTGAGTGAAGTATATGGTCCCTTCAGCATCACAGGTGACAAACTTGGGGCGCACTGCACTACACAAGCAGGTGTACTTCACCACCCCCACGCCACGGTCCACAGTGAAGCACCACAGCTTCCCTCCTTCCACATCAGTCACCACAAACTGCCCAGAGGGCAGAGCTGCGATGCCCCAGGGCTTGCTTAGCTGGCTCCTGTGACATGCCACACAGTGGCCATCCATGGTGTACACCTTGACAGAGTTATCGTAGCTGTCGGTCACACCTATCAGGCCATGGCAATTCATGGTGACAGAAAGGGGAGTCAAATTGGGCAAGTCTGCTCCAAGGAAGCTCAGTACAAAGCTATCGATTCCGCTAGGGCTCCGGCGGATCTCCTTCAGGAAGCCCTTGCGGGTGAAAACCTGGATTCGAAAATTGCCTCGGTCTGCCACAAGCACCTCTCCTTGGAGAGTGACATACAGACTGACGGGCAGATTGAACATCCCTGGCAGGCTTCCCTTGGAGCCCATCTTCTTGATGAAGTAACAGTGCTGGATGCTTGCAGCTGCTTCGGGCATCCTCGGCTTGGCTGGGGAGGAATTTGGCGTGCAGCTGGCTTCTTCTTGCACCAAGTCAGGCTCTCTAAATGATGCCGATGAGGATGCTGCAGTTTCCATAAGCGATTCTTCCAAGTTAACAGTCCGGGGTTTCTTCACCACCTGCCCAATCTGCAGTGGTCCCACATGGCTCACTTTGAGGAGTTCAACCTCGTGAAGTATCAGCTCTCCTGGGAGATTGTTTGTCAGTTCTGGTTCTTCCTCGTCTGCTGCATCCTCCAAGAGAGCTATATCTCCTTGCTTTATTTTGGCAAGGAAATAATCACAGCGAGACAATATCTGCACTTCTGCTAAGTTCAGCAGATAAGCTTGTTCCTCCATTACCTGATTATTTACCTTCTCCACTTCAGACAAAGAAGTGGTGAAGAACTTGCGTGACCTGGCCAGTTCTTCTTGGATCTTGCGCTCTTCTTTGCTGTAATCTTGCAGAACTGCTCTGTATCTAGATTGCAGATCACTAGAAACACTTTCCAGAGATGCTTTTCTTTTCTGCAGATCATCCATGAGCTCCCGAAGTCTGGCAAGCCTTGTCCCAAATTCCCTCCTACGCTCTTCAGCAGCCTCTTTGATAGCAATGACATTATGCCCTTGGGGCATGTGCGATGTCTCCTTGCACGGCTCACATAAAACCAAGCCACAACTCTTGCAAAAGTGTCTTGGCAACCTTCTCCCACAGACTTTGCACATGAGGAGACCAACCACTTCCCCCAGCCCTGTGGTGTCTATGATCTTCAGTACAGTAAGATTGTCAGTAAGCTGAGCTAAGGTTTTGATCCGAGTGATTTTGCTGCAGAAAGGGCAGCGTATCCCGTTAATGCTGGTTGCTAGGAGCTTCTCCAAGCACTGTTTGCAGATGGTGTGCCCACAGTGTAAGAGCTTGGGTCTCAGGTGCTCCTCAGTAAAGGACTCCATGCAGATGGGGCACTCCAGGACCTCTCGGAGTGCATCCGAGTTGAGCTGAGGGGCAGAAGCCATGGCTTTCTACAGCTTTAGCCAGTGCAGAATTTGGTACCTGCATGTATTCCAAGGTGCTCCAATTCTGTCCAGAAAGAAAAAAGAAAATGTGATTTATGTCATCAACAGCAGTTACATATACATGCAGTTTATTTCTGATTTATCTCCCAGATCCGGAAAACAGAAACCCAGTTGGCTTTTCCACATGTGAGAAGGGTAGATTTATCATCGCTAATCTCAGAGTGGGCAAATCCTAAAACTAACTTGCAGCTTCCAGTGCAATGAATTATTCACTTGCAAAATTTATAAGTAGAACTGAAAGAAGTGTAATGGCAGCAATAAGGAAGCCCAATATATATTGATGACTGAATCATCTCCTCATGGTGCCCATCTCCTGCTGCCAAGCCTGTGAGTTTACATAATTTACTCTGAAATCCAGAGAGATTAAACCAAGCGTTCAAATGTTGCGCATCAAAAGAGGAACCAGATGGTGCAATGCTTTAGGACATTAATATATCACCTCTGGAGACCTGCATTCAGATAAGACATCAGACATGAACAAAATAAATGCGGTTGGTTTAAACTGCTTTTCTAGAAAGCCAAAATAAATTTTCAAGGTTTCATATGTTTGCCAGGAGGTAATCCTAGAAGGAATGATTTGTCAGCTTCCACTCTCTCTGTGATTGACTGTTTATAGTGGAAACATGCGCCGATGTCTTTAAACCAGTGTACTTCATTAACCTCTGCCATGCTGCATCATGCAAATAAATACAGCTTGATGCAGCAGCGTTCTATCAGGTATTAGCAGAAATGGAGCTCCCAGACAACTCCAAATGCTTGATAATATAGACTGCGCGTGTTCACTCTCAGGTCTTGAACTTAGCTTAATTGCATATAATTTCTCTATATTCCATAATCTTGTAGCACTGACTTCATTCTTGTATTTTGGTTCAGTTTTGTACCACCGTGGTTGCCATTCAACTTCAGTCCAGGCTTCTTCATCCTCACATCCCACGCAGCAGGGAGCAGATCCCAGCAGCTCCCTTGCTGAAGCAGCCATCCATTCAAAAGGAACAGAACAGGGTTCACATCATTAAGTTATTATTCAGCAGACTGAGTTTCAATACCTCTGCTACTGCATTGCTTAGCCGTTAAAAGAAATGGGGAGAAAACATTTCTTCTAGGGGGAGAGGAGGGGAAGGAAGTAGTTAGTCTTTAAAATGAAGAGCTGGTCACAGAGGGAAGCGAGCAGAAAGCTTTCTTCCCAATAATGGCTGCATGCACGCAGCACTCTTGCTTCCCCGCTGCGTTTCCCTGCTTCGCCCTCAGGAGCATTTCAGACAGAAAGGTTCAGTGTATTTCAGTTTAGCGTTTGCTCAAGTGGAAGGAGACAGCTGCAACGAAGAAAAGTTCTTTATGTTCATACAGAGGGAAAAAAAAAAAGATCTGAATTTATCAGCCATGCGGTCTTTTTAGCCCACTTTGCAGGGATGGGCGCTGCAGGATCTCCACCGGCGGGGTCCCAGGCTGGGAGCTGACCCCAAATGGGGGCACAGCCGCTGTCTGGCTCTCAGGTGGCACCACTGGAGCTCCACGGCACCCCACAGCCTTCCCTTTCCTGCTGAGCAGCACCTCAGCTGCAGAGAAAGGAGCCTGGGCACTGCTGTGCAGATCAGACACATTGCTCTGAGGGGTGGAGAGCCGTGTTTTAAAACAAGGTCTACAAATTAAGCATAGGATGCAGGATTCGTTACCGCTGTTTTGCTTGGCAGCACAGGAGGAGCTGCTGGGAAAGGCACCAGGCGAGGGGTTGCACAGGGAGCTGCCGTCAGATCGCGTTTTCATCAATGTAAAACGGAGCAAGGGCTTTTCTTTGGGTTTAACTCGGGCTCGGTTAGAAGGACGATTTGTGTGACGTTCTTTAAATACGCACAACTCTTCTATCGCTTCTATCGCATGCACAGCCCTCCTATCGCATGCACAGCCCTTCTATCGCATGCACAGCCCTTCTATCGCACGCACGACCCTCCTATCGCACGCCAGCGCGCGTCTCAGCGCCGCGATGCCTTGGCAGCGCTGTGACCCCGCAGCTCTCCTCCCTCGGTCCTACCCCATGTCGGGCCGTTCCTCCCACTCAGAAACCGGGAATCCCGGGGCTCGCCTGCCCGCGGGGCCGAGGCCTGGCCAGGCCCCGTGCGCGGCCCCGCAGCGCTGCGGAGCGCCGCCTCCCGCCCGGCCCGGCCGCGCTGCCCGCAGCGGCGCTGGTGCGGCCCCGTCGCTCGGTGCGGTGCTGGGGGTGCTGCTGCCCGCCCCGTCCCTCTCCGCCCCGCCTGTAGGGGGCGCCACGCGCCGCGGGGCCCGCTCTGCGCCTTACCTGCTCGCCGCTCCCGGGCCGCGCGCCGCTCCCCGGCATGCCCTGCGCCGCCGTCACGTGTGCTGCGCGGCGCGCGGCGCGCTGGGAGGTGGAGTCCTGAGGGGCGGCAGCGCCGGGAGCGGTCCGTGCTGTGCGGGCGGGGTGACGTGCCGCGTTTCTGTCAAAAAAACCCAAAACAAACAAACAAAAAAAAAACAGCAGTCGAAATGTTTCTGTCAAGAAAAGTAAAAGCCTTTATTTTTTTTCTCCCTCATCTTATTATGCAGCATTTTGTGCTGAGGTCCCTACGCGGGTCACAGAGTCACAGAACCGCGGTGATGGAAACATGGAAAACGCCCTTAGTGGGAAAGGACCCCACAGCTCCACACAGCACCAACCCTATTCTGACAGCCAGCCCTGGGGGCCGTGCCCACCTCCCTGTGGGGCACAGCCTTTCCCCAGCCCCACCTTACCCTCCTGATGGAGCTCCATGCCAGCAGGCCCTGCTGCTGTCACCAGAGAGCAGAGCTGAGTGTTGCTCCTTATGGCAGCTCTGCAGGCTGCCATGAGGGGCTAAAGGTTGCCATGAGGGGCTAAAGGCCTTATGAGGGGCTGCAGGCTGCTATGAGGGGCTGCAGGCCACCATGAGGGACTGAAGGCCACCATGAGGGGCTGCAGGCTGCCATGAAGGACTGAAGGCCACCATGAGGGGCTGCAGGCCACCATGAGGGACTGAAGGCCACCATGAGGGGTTGCAGGCTGCCATGAGGGGCTGCAGGCTGCCGTGAGGGACTGAAGGCCATCATGAGGGGCTGCAGGCTTCCATGAAGGACTGAAGGCCATCATGAAGGGCTGAGGGCCTTATGAGGGGCTGCAGGCTGCCATGAGGGACTGAAGGCCACCATGAGGGGCTACAGAATGCTATGAGGGGCTGCAGGCTGCCATGAGGGACTGAAGGCCATCATGAGGGGCTGCAGGATGCCATGAGGGGCTGAAGGCTGCCATGATGAGCTACAGGCAACCATGAAGGAGCTGCAGGCTGCTGTCATGTCATGGTTACCACGTGGTATGAGGCCACAGCCTTCCTTTGATCCCACCTCATGTCAGGGCAGCCCAGTGCCGTGGTCGAGTTTTGCTCGCACGCCTTGTGTTGCCTCACGCCACAGATCTGTTTTTCTTCACTTCAAAGCAGCCTGCAGACTCCCAGCACAAAACTGCCTATTTTTAGTTGCAGAATGGCAAATGCAATCAGTTGATTGGGCAGTGCACAAAATATCACCAATGAATAGGTGTGCAGCTGCGGTCACTTATTCAAGGACTCACACAAGGCATGTCCTGCTTGGCATTCATTCCTTCCTGTAGTAGCCTGGATCCTGGGGGAAGTGGCTGGGAGTGGTGAAGCTGCAGTAGTGAAAAAAAAATGGTTGTGGGGAATTGTGCTTCCCCTCAGCCAGGGGAGAGCATGCTTTGCCTTGTTCTTGGAGTGAGAGATGGGCGTTGCGGGCTCTGTGCTGTGTTTTAGGGACTCAGTTGGTGAGTCAAGATTAAAAGAGCGGAGATGGATGAGGTAGAGAAGGCGTGTTGGAGGATGGAGCACTGTGAAAAGAGGCATACTGTTGAGGTACCTCCCTCCTCTTCCTTCTTTTCTGCCACACCATGCCGAGAACAGATAGAGCTTACAGCAAAACCTGTGGCCATTACTTTCCTTTTTATGTGTTGTAACACCTGGGTGCCTCAGAGGAAAACAGAATTGCTTGGCAGTGTCTTTTCCATAGTGTGTCAGTGAAGCTGCTGAACACCACTGCTTCCCTGGTCAGGACTTGACCGGTGGGCTGGTCACCATTCAGTCCCAGTACAGGTGGGATGTGATGGGTGGCCTTTCTGAGCTGCAATCCCGGTCCATGGGGTGGTTTGGGGTGGGAAGCTGGTGGGACCGTGTCCCTGAATATGTTATGCAGGATTCTTGCAAAGTTCAGCTTTCTGCTTCCCAGCAGGCCTCTAAAGGACATTGCTGCATAGGTAGGGTGGAGGCTGCTGTTTGTGAAGCTCTCCGTAAACAATAAAAAGAGAAGGCAGCATAGCTTTCTGTGTGAACTCCTGTAACATCTGTCACGTCCGTGCCCAGCCCTCCATCTTTCCATCATTCTATTTAGCAGTCTGGATTGCTGCAGTGGAAATGCATGCTGTGCACTGGGGCTGGCCCTGTAACCCGTCCCAAACACAAGGAAGGGTAGAGCCATCTTGGAGGCAGCTCCTGCCACCACCTTCTTGCTCTACAGATTTTAAGTGGCTCACAGCACGTGTGCTTGCTCAGATCCATCCCTCTGCTGCTCATGCCTGGAAGTAGAAGAGGGTGGTTCTATCATACAGGCACAGGACTAATGAGCAAAGTCATTAATCATATAATCAGTCATTTTCCTCCTGCCTCTTCCCTCCTCCTCTCCATCCCTCTGACCTTTCTATCTGGCCTTTCTTCTCCCATCTGATGGGTTCTGCTGGCTGTAATCAGAGGTGGAATTTAGCAACCAGACTGTATCTGATAGGAATGTGTAGGTTTGGGGCATCCTCTGTGGGAGCACAGGTGGATAATTGTGGCATGGAGAAATTCCATCTGTGGAAGAAGCGAGCTGTCAGTTCGGCTATTTGCCATGATTGCTGTTTGCAGCCTCCCTGTGCATGGAGAGGATGGCACAGGCTGTGCCATGCCGGCAGCCACGGGGCTGTGCCCAGCCCTTGTTCTGGAAACCACAGTGCATTCTCCTTGTACTTTCTTCACTTGAGCAGCAACTGGGAAACAGTAGAGATAGCAGTGCAGGCAGCGAAGGCACTTGGAAGCAGAGCAGATGCAAACCTGAACTTGACTCGCAAAGGAGAATGAATGAGATTTATGTTTGCATGCTTTTGTGCTGTGCTGCAGGCCCTCAGTGACAAACCTCAGCATGAACCTGCTGAACTCCAGTGTGTCACTGGGGTGAAGTGAGCACGAGGAAGGGATGTGGGGTTTGCTCCCACCTCCCAGGGCTGCCTGGTGGTGCAGATGGGGACAGATTGGATGCAGCAATTGTGGGTCTGGGTGCAGCAAGTTCTGTCTGGACCTTTGGGAAATGCATCACGTGAGACTCGTTCAAACGTAGTCTGGAAGAATCTCTGGACACCGGGCTTACATTGGTGCTAATCGAGCCATATGTTGGCTGCAAGCAGCAGTCAGAGCCAGGCGCTCATAGGGATGCTGACGTGGGGACCAAATTTGGGTGGTCAGCCAGCACTTCTGGGGTGATGTGAAGCCGTGTGGGTACGGTGGGGTGGAATGGGGTCACGGCCACCGCGATAACACGCTCTGCCATTCAGGAAAGCTCCCGTGGGGTGACAGGGTGTGATCCCCACCCGTGGGTCTCCCCGGAGGGTGAGGGCTGGTGCCTGCCGTCCTGCTCCGTGCCACCAGAGGGCAGCAGGTCCTCGCGGAGCTCCGGCCACCGCTGTCCCGCGGGGATGGGGACAGCAGCCCGGCGCCATGGGGTTCCCACGGGCACTCGCCAGCAGCAGCGGGGCCGCCCTCGTGTGCTGCTTCCCTGCTGGACGGACTGTGCTGATGCTCAGACCTAAGCTGCAGGATGCCGTGCCATGGGGCGGCTGCATGGCCTGAAAGATGAGGAGCAGCTCCCGCAAGATGGGGAGTGGTTTCTCAGGGATCCCTTGCTCCTCACAGCCCATGCATGTGCACAGTGCACGCAGGCACTGCTGTCTGCTTGGGGTTCAGCTGTTACAGCGTGCCCTGCCTGGCAGCAGAGACTGGTGCTGTGCTTCTTGTGTGATGCAGTGCGGTGCTGCATCCCCCGACATCACACCCACTCCCTCCTTGCAGTGCCCATCACTAGCATTGGGCAGCCATAAAGCTGGCTGAGCTCCTCACAGACCTGTTGGATCCTGCAATGACAATTACTCACTGCAAGAGAAATTCCCAGGCAAACACGGCTATTGATTTTCTTTCTAGCTCCCTTTCGATGGATTTGCCGACAAACAGGTTGTTTTTCTATCCAGTAACAAACCAGCAGCCTGTGCCAGTGAATCTGTATCGGCCATAAATCCCAGCACCCTGCCCATGGCAGCAGGGCTGCACAACCAGGGGGAGGTGGAAGGGACAGGTGGAGCAGAAATAACTCAGCCTTGTTGGGAAATGCAAAGCCCAGCTACCTGCTTAGTCCTGGCAGAGCATCCTGTTGGTGTCAGTGGGGTAACTTGGAGGTATCCCTACCAGGATCTGCACTGTAAATTCTCTGTACAGCTTCAGCTTGTTCTGAGCTTTTCTGCTGTTGAAGAGCTGCCACATCCTTCTCCTGATTCTTCTTGTGGGAAGCCTAGTGATCCCCAGTTCTGGAATGACCTGGGATCTTTTGTCAAAGTGCAGTATAGAGTGCTGGACCACTAGCAAAACCTGCGCCTCCTGGGAGCTCTCAAAGCAAAGCAACACTGCAGTACAAAAGAATTACGTGTTGTATTTGATTTTTGCTCGAGTAGTGTTGTCGTGCTTCCCTCTGGTCTAAGCACTAGGAGGTGCTGCTGTTAATGCTGTGAGCACTTCCCCATCCCTGTAGCTGAGTCCTGGTGGAGTGCAGGGGCAGAGCTGTGCACTGGAGCCGGTGATCAGAACTCTGCACGCTCTGTGCTACTCGCCCTCCTTTCTTACACAAGGTTTGACACTTAGCGGAAGGCTATTTTATTTGTTGTGCTGCTGTTGTTTCTTTTTCTAAATACATATTTCAAGCAAACAAACAAACTAATAGATCCCACAAGTCGCCGTGATGCGTCTAACCACATCCGCAGCGCTGTGCTTCCAAACAGATGTTGCCAGGACTCCCTGAGCTGCCAGCAGCATTAGTGAAAGCATGTTCAGATCCAGGGGCTGATAAGGAATGCCCCTGCCCTCCCTTCCCTGCGCTGTTGAGCCTTGCCATCCTGCAGACTGGGTCTGGGCAGCACCCATTGCAGTCACCTGCAAGGCCCACCCCTGAGAGTAGGGCTTTGGAAGAGCGATCTGAGTGCTCCAGGAGGTTACCCAGTCATCACGGGGCTTATGCAATGCGGACCTAAGCAATGAAGGTGAATAAAGTTATTCAGGACTTAGCCCAGCTTGCAGTGAAGACAGCAGGAGTATTTCTGTTGGCTTCACTGGTAACTGGGGATGGCATTTTAGTGTTATGTTTTGGAGACTGGTCCTGATTCTCTCTAACCCAACAGCAGAACCTTCCCTTGACTTCATCAGGAGTAGAATTGGGCCGTAGGTTTTTGAGCCTAAGAAGAAGCCAGCAAGCTGGGTGTCAGCAACAAGGCAGTAAAAGCCAGAGCAATCCTCCAGCGGTGTGTGGGGCTTCTGCAGCTCCCTGTCGGGTTTCTTTGTGAGGAGTGGATCCGTGCATGCAGGCAGCCTGGCAGATACCTCAAAGCCATCTCTGAGGGACAGGAGAGGGAGGCACAGGGACCCTTCAGCTCTTCTTTGCTTTAAGTTGCAGTGGCAGGTCCAGGAATAATCTCATATGTGTGAGGGGAAAATATCTCCCAGATTTCAGTAACCTAATTTTGTTAGGACTGTACTTAAGCCCCTAAAGCTCATTCCACAAAAGCTACCAAGGATTGCACTCCAGTGCTGATGACTTCCAAGACTTGTCTGGATGAGAGCTGGTGATTTGGCAGTGAAGCCTATTTCCTTCTGCTGAGCCATGTCCTATTTCATTTTCCTTATTTGGAGTTGTACCCAGAGCCTTTTTGGTACAAGGGAGCACGATGAATTAGTTCCCAGCACACCGAACTGCTCACTTCAGCTGCAGTAACCCCTTACGTCCCCAGGAACCCAATCTACAAAGCACTCCTTTTCCCCTTAGTGACTGGAGCTTCAACTGCAATAAAGAGGATTAAATGCAGACACCCGTTTCCACCTTAGCTATGAAGTCTGCAGTGCTGACAAGTCTGCCATGAGTAACCTGGCTCCACGATCAATCTTCTGTGGCTGAGAGCATGGCTGCTCTGCGAGGGGAGCTGTGCTGTGCACACAGCCTCCCTGATCAGCTGCTGGTTTTCTACCTTTTTTTTGCAGACCTCTACTTTTCCACCATGCAGCTCCATTTGGTGACTGCTGCTCCTGAAATGGCTTTACCCAACCTGTGTTTCCATTGAGCCCTCACCTTCCTGCCAGCCTCTTTGGGGAGCTCTTTAAGCCACCACGTCCACCACGCTGGCCTCAGCACTGTTTTCTGGGAGCGATGGACAAACAAGGGATCTGGATGTGCAGGATGTGCTGGACGAGCTCACATTCAGGCTTCCCTTGGAGTTAACTCTCTCCTTGCTCAGGGTTATTTTGCTCATTCCAGAGGCAGCGGGCAGCTGGGGAGGTCAAAGGGAGGCTGCTCTTCCTGCTTCTCCATCCCAGTCCACACACCTGATTTGTACACCTGAGAGCAGAAACACCATGTGCAAATGTATTGTGTGCCCCATGCTTGGAAGTAGAGGAGACACTGGCTGCAGTAGAGCAGGGAGCTTAGGCACCTCAAGTAAAGCAGTCACATGTGGTGCTCCAGCAACTTGGCCATGCTACATGGCAAGCCAATAGGTGCCAGCACTTTATAGCTGTCGAGAGAACAATTCAGGAAGGAAGGTCTGATATCCTATTGCCAATTAAGAGATAAGTGATTCCACTTTCTCTTCTGTTATGTTATCATGTTCTTCCTTAGAGCATGTCTCAAAATTGCTTCCCCTGGAAGATCTCTGAAATAACTGCTTGACCTCTGGTGAATCAGCTTTGCAGCCCAGAACAGTCAGTGTCATCTCCTTTTTCTAAATGTGGTTTAGCACTGTGTTAAAACCCGTGTTAGCATTATCCAGAAGCAGGAAGAGGCTCATGACTTCTTCTCACATCTCTCCTCTTTGTGAGCCATCCAGTTGAGCACAGTTTGATGGCTTACAAAGCTTGAAGTTGCCTGGAGCCAATCTCCCAGAAAATAATCTGTCCCAGGACCAGCTCTGAGGCTCTTTTTTCATGTCTGTACACCAACGTCTCCCTAAATACTGAGACACCTCCTTCACAGCTTTGTTTTAGTTTATCTTAGCAACTGTCCTCCTCTAATTCTACCAAAGATGAGTTGGTTGGAATTTGCTCCTTCTTCCCATGGCTGCTTTGATCCAGTGCATGTGAGTGTTCTCTGACAGCCAGACAGAAGGGGAGGGGCTGTCCCTAGCCTGAAGGGCTTCAAGAATAGTGAATGAATACTGTGTTTGTATTTCTAATTGATGAAGTGCTTTGCCAGATCAGCTGCATGTTGGTGCAAGCCAAGGTATTAAGACAAAGCTCATTCCTGTGCAGTTCCTTCTTGGGATGGGGAAGCTGTTGCTGAAGGCGACAGCTGCCTCCTTGTCCAGTGCATGTTGTTGGGTGTGCTACTTAGGCACAGGAAGAGCACGGTAGGCTTCTGTAGGCCCATCTCCAGGCTATGAAGGTCAGCTCTCCTTCTTGAGTCAACCCAAGAGGAGATCCTACAATTACAGTTTCAATAGCGGTGTACAGCACCAAGATGGGAATCTTGACTCCTCTTGCCAGGTACCTCCAGATGCAATGCTTTCCTGGTTACCTTAGCAGGCATTCAGGCCAAGGCAAGAGAAAGTCAGGCTCTGTGAGTTTGTCTCCTTGTGGTTTAGACCACTGGTAAGTTTCACGCTGGGTTTCAAAGTCCTGAATAGTTCCCAGAAACAGCACCTTCACAGCTTGGTGTTGGAAATAACTCTGCCTGTTCCCCCTGCGGTGAGATTGTTCTGTCACTTACCTCCTTGCCATGGGTGTTCATCCTACACTGAGTCCATTTGCCTGTGTGCTTCAGTTCTCAGTGCCCTGGCTTATGTGTCACCCAAATGAGGGAGCAAAGGACTGCAGGCACTGGAGGGAACTGGTACTTGGGCAGGGCGAGGACACCTGTCACATCTCCTTTGAAGAAGGTTCTCCTTGACAGGAAAGATATTCTTAGGTAGTTTTGTTTCATTTCAAAGTGTAGAAAGTGAAGACACAAGCCACAAAAAAGAGGAAAGAGAACACAGTCAGTTTCATCACTCTGGAAGTGTTTGGCTGGAAATGCTCTCACTTTCTACCTACCTGCAAGTCCTGGTTTTCTCCTCTCCTTGACCTTTCTGGTTTCCTGCTCCCACCTGGCCCACATCTTCAGCAGCTGCATTTACCCTCACTGCAGTGAAGTTTGGGTTTGGGGAAAGGACTGCACTGTGATTTGTTTAATGCTGTTTATTTTCTTTCTAAACCAGAAACAACTGAGCTGGGGAACAAAAAGGAATTGAAATCCATGCCGTTCATCACCTATCTCTCGGGCTTGCTGACAGCACAGATGCTTTCTGACGACCACCTCATCTCAGGTGTGGAGATCCACTGTGAGGAGAAAGGGCGCTGCCCATCCACGTGCCACTTGTGCCGGCGCCCAGGCAAGGAGCAGCTCAGCCCCACGCCGGTCCTGCTGGAGATCAACCGTGTGGTGCCCCTGTATGCCCTGATCCAGGACAACGACACCAGGGAGGTGAGTGAGCTGGAGAGGGACTGCTGTAAACCTTCCAGTCACCACCTCTTCGGCTTCCCTTCCTTAGTCTTAGTGGGCCAGACCCAGCTGTTCAGATCAACAAGGCTCTGTTGAGTTTGCACTTCAAGTGTAGCATTCAGTTTTGTGCCCCTTGCTACAAGAAAGACATTGAGGTGCTAGGGCACGTCCCAAGAAGCTGATGATGGGCCTAGAGAGCAAGTGTTATGGGGAGCAGCTGAGGGAACTGGGATTGCTCAGAGGGGAAGAGGAGGCTCAGTGGAGATCTCATTGCTCTCTACAACTGCCTGATTGGAGGTTGTGTTAAGGTGGAGATTGGTCTCTTCTCCCAAGCAACAACTGCTTGGGCACTGTAGTGTTCAAGAAGAACAAGCATTGGGTTCTGCAGTTCAGTAACAACAACCCCATGCATCATTATAGGCTTGGGGCAGTGTCTAAAAAGCTGTATGGAGGAGAAGGACCTGGGGGTGTTGGTCAGTGCTTGGCTGAATGTGAATCAGCAGTGTGCTCAGGTGGCCAAGAAGGCCAAGGGCATCCTGGCTTGTGTCAGCAGCAGTGCAGCCAGCAGGACAGGGATGTGATCATATCTCTGTACTGGCACTGGTAGGGCCATGCTTGGAGGACTGTATTCAGTTTTGGGCCTCTCGCTGCAAGACAGGTATTAAGGCCCTGGAATGCATCCAGAGATGAGCAGTGGATCTGTGAGGGGTCTGGAGCACAAATGTGATCGAGAGTGATTGTGGGAACTGAGATGGCTCAGTTCAGAGAAGAAGCTCGGGGGAGACCTTACTACTCTCTACAAATAACTGAAAGGAAGTTGTGGCAAGGAGGGGTCAGCCTCTACTCCTGGGTAACAGCAATGGGATGAGAGGCAGTGGCCTTACGTTGTGTCAGAAGAAGTTTGGATTGGATATTAAGAAGAATTTCTTCCCAGAAAGAGTGATAATGCATTGGAACAGGCTGCCTATGGAGGTGATAGATTCACTGACCCTGGAGGTGTCTAAGGAAAGGGTAGATGTAGCAATTAGGGACATGATTTAGTGGGTAATATTGGTGGTAGGTGGATGGTTGGACTAGATCTTTGAGGTCTTTTCCAGCCATAATGATTAGTGATGGTATGATGAGAGGAAATGGCCTCAGATTGCACCAGGAGAGTTTATATTGGATATTAGGAAACATTTCTTTACAGAGAGGGCTTTGGAGCAGCATCAGGGTAGTGCTAGAGCTGATGTCCTGGTGCCACCCCAGCCCTCACAAATGTGCATCTCTGTGCCTGCATTGCATCAATAGCAATACTATGAGCTGGTGCTGTACGTATTCCTTTTGCCCCTCAGATCTCAGTAGCTTGGCCTCAAGCCCCTGTTTCCTCTGGGATGTGCTGTGTCAGGAAAGCCCAAAGCCCTGCCAGGCTCTGCACAGCACAAGTGCAGAGGGATAAGCAGCCCCTCGGGACAGGCCCGCAGCCACAGGAGGTCACTGTTACTCCAGGAGGGACTAGCAGAGCTGGAGGTGACCCTTCGTTGTGTCTCGGCTCCTTTTCCTCCTGTGAGAGGTCCAGTGTTAATCATTTGTAGATTTATTTTCCACTTTCTCTGTTCCCTGCAAGCCCCCACTTCTCTGTGCAGCCCCCTAACCCCAAACCCAGAAATGACAGACCTGCTTAAAGTCACTTATTAGCACTGAGCCTGCACTTGATTAAGATGCTTGGAGAGAGCCAGCGTGCAGCAGCTGTGGGTGGGACAGAGAGGGCTGCAGGTCTGGAAACAATCCTGGCAAATAAAGGTGTGACCACCAAGAATGATACTTCCCCTCCACACTCCCCTCCACACTCCCCCACACTCCATGGGCAAAAGAGCTCCCATTCTTTTGCTGGCACCCAAGTCCCTAAGGACAGTCCTTTCTTGTCTACCCCTTGATCTTGTTCCTGCTCTTCCATCTATTAACCCCCCCCTGCTTCTTCCATACAGCCATACCTGACTTCCCCAATTCTGTTCCTCTGTCCTTTGAGTATTCCCCAGACACCCTTTCTCCTCTCCTCATGCTTTTCCCATTTGTGTTCTCCTTTCCCCTGTTCCACTTTCACTTGAGGAGCTCTCCATAGCCTGCTCAGGATGGTCCCCCCGCTCCCTGACCATGGCCACACTGGTGCTCCTCCAGTTCTTCCAGCAGCCTTATCTTGCTGCCTTCCAGATCTCCAGAGACCTGGCATGGCTGCATCCACAGCAAGGACAAGTCATTCCTTTCTCTTTGCAAACAGAGCAGTTATTTCTGCAGAGTCAGAGCACCCACTCTGACTGTTCTCAGTGCCAGCTCCCCTTCCCAGCCCCTCTCCCAAATGGCACTGCCACCCTGCCATGGCTGGAAGGTATTCTTCTTGTTCTGGGGAGCCAGAGCTGCCTGTCTCCAGCAGCAGCCTCCTCCTCCTGCCCTGGCTCACTGGAGAGCTGCTCCCATCAGCTGCAGCTGGAGGACAGCCTGCATTGTGCTTTCTGCTGAGGCGCTGGGGAAAAAAAACAAACAGACAAACAAAACCCTGAAGATGCAGCCAAACAAGGGAAGTCCTGGCCATCTTCTAGAGGGCTGTGCTAGCCCAGTGCCTGCTGTCCATTGCTGCAGAAGGAGGTGCTGTGCAAAGTTGCAGTGCCTGCCCAGAGCCTTACTAGCTAGGGCTGTGCTGTGGGTAGAGCCTCACCAGGCTCACTGATGGAGATAGATCTGAGATCTGTAGATAGAGAGCCCAGGAGAAGCTAGGAGGCTGTGTGCTGTTAGAGGCCACCAACTCTATAGTGCCAACATGATGTAAAGCCATTCATTTATATTTCTTCCTTGGTTTGTGGCTGGGAATCAGTGCTCAAGGGGTGTGTGCTGCAAGCAGCACCCGATACAAGGTCTGGATAGTGAAACATCCTTTTTCAGCATCAGTTTGAAGGCTGGGGGTGGTCCCAGGCACTAGGAGAGTGATATTTGCCTGTGGCATAAACAAGATGTGGAAATGTCTGGGATGAGCACTTGGATAATACAGTTTGGGGCAGGGGAAGTTCCCTTTGTCTAGGGAGGTGGCTGTTGTGGTGGCAGTCTGGGGACATGGCTTGCACAGCCACCTCCCTTCCCTACCCACTGCATACAGCAGCTGCTCCCCTGCCTGCTGTCCCCATTTGTGTGTGTAATAATCCATGAAGCAAATGCTGACTGTATGGGGACTGCAAGCAGATCCCAATTCCCTCATAGTATTAAAAAAAAAAGATAAACAATGAAGACCTTTCTCTTCTTGTGTACTTACACATAGCTAACTATGGATGTGTATAGGAGGAAGGTAAGGCCATTGATAGCATGGATGCAACATCTATCATGTTCCCTGGAAACTTTCCATTGTAGGCCTAGCAGCAAGAATACAGGTAAGATATAGGTTAAGAAATTTTGCCCGCAGTTTTTAGGAGGTGTCTTTTCATCTACCTCAATAAAGGGAGCTATGCATTCTTTAATATCTGCAGCTACCACACGTACAGGCCTTGTTCTGAGTTTCTGATGACCTTGCCAGACTTTTAAGTGCCGGGTTTATGTTTCCAGGTGGAGCATCTGTCTGCCTTGGGCTGATTTGTGATTTTTGTATGTGTGTATATTTGATTTCAGCTAAAACTGACCATTTGCAAGAGAGAGATTAGGTGAAAATATATTGCTTTGCCCATATGAAATAAGTTGGAGAACTATTTCCATGTCACTGAGACTGGCTATTTTCTTCTCGTCTCAAAGCAGGGGCTTGGAATTTAGAAGAGATCCAGAAGTCAGGTTTTGCCTTTTGCTGCCTAGGGAATGTTTGTCCAAGGCTGTTTGTGCTGTAAGTTCCCAGCTGTGGATGCTCAGCAGGAGTTTTGGTTTATGGTTGCAGTGCTGTTCAAAGCCTCTCGTCAGCCCCCAGCAGTGTAAATGTGCATGAGCAGTTCCACAACTGTCTGGTGCTGCTGCACCAGCTGGTCCTGGCCAAGCACTGCTTCCAGCACCAAAGGGATGGGCTCACTGGGGGCCCTGGGCTGGGTGTTGTGTGACAGCCCCTCTTTTCCTCCTGGTGTGCGGTGAAAGCTTTACAGACTGAGCCTCTGTGAGGGAGTGCCCTGATTCGCCTCTGTGGTTCAACATTGTTAGTCAGAGAGCTGGTGCAGCCACTGGGTATACCCAGGGGCTGTGCTGGAGCAGGGGATGTCCCAGGCTGTTCCTGCCATCCTAGGACATATGGCATTTCTCCTTTTGCAAGTGTTTTCTAGGACAATCTCAGCTGCCCCCTTCCAGGAGCTCAGAGCGCTTGGGCAGGGAGGCAAAAATAGACAAGGGTCAAGGAAGTACTAAATCCAGGTACCTTCTGAAGGGCTTTGTTGGATGGTGAGATCAGATGAACACAGGTTGGTTTCTGGCACCATTGCCATTGCAGAACCACTCCCTTCATTCTACACACTGATGCTCAGGAGGTGTGACCTTGGCAGTGGCTGCACCTGAGGTCTCTGGATCCTGCATCATGTTTCAGCTGGTGGACACTCTCTAATTCCATGTCTCTTGTGCTCTGTAGCAGGCACCAGTTTGTGGCAAAGCAATGATCCCTGCACTGCCACATCCAGATGAAGTTGAAGGAGATTCTTCACAGCAGGGTTGTGGAAGAAAGCTTACGTCATGTCAATGGCTGCATGGTTTTCCTCTAGTGAATTTCCTGAAGCCAGAGGAGAGCAGAACCACACATCATCATAGTGCCAGGGGATGGTGGCTTTCTTCCTCCTCACTGCCCCATCAAAACCTCCCTGCCTGCCTCAACCCATGGGATGGTGAAGGCAGTTCTTCCTGCCCCAGAGCATCTCCTGTCCAGCAGCACACTGAGGAGCGGGAGGTGGAGAGAGCACTTTTCTCCTTCCTTCCTCCCCTCTGAAACAAACACAGAAGCCCCACAGCTCACACAGAGCAGCTGCAGAAGTGCTTAGAGGGTGGCAGGCAGGAGAGATTAATCCCACCTCTCATGGGAAATGGGCTTGAAACTCCATTGCTTGTTATGCAAGGAGACAAATGGACGTTGAGCTTGGATTTTAGAAGACCCCTAGGACCTTTACTTAATCTGCAAATGGTGTAATTTCATCATTAATCTGCAGACGTAGCCTTCCCACAGCACACCCAGCCCAGTGGAGACAGCAAACTGTCCAGAACAGGAGCATGGGTGGTGGTGATGGTGTGGCAGCAGTTTCAGGGCACTGTGGAGACAGTGTCCCAGTTCCTCCATGCTCATACTGGAGACACACTTTGCTCTGTTGGTTGTGTCTCAGCAGCAGTGCAAAGCACAGATAACAGGTTTTGTTATCTCCTGTTAGTGGTGTTTGGTCAGATCTCAGGGTCAGGGTTATGTTGCACTTGCTGCTGGTGTGTGATGGGGCCATGTATTGGGAACACTTCTGAGCACTTCAGCCAGCACTCAACTACCAGGACAAGCTAAGCACATCATGTGGTGAAACATCCCTTGTCCCTGTTGTCACCACCCACCACCAGGGCAGTGGGAAGCCCACACTGATTTATGCAGTGCTGTCTCTCCAAGTGCTGAGCAAGGAGCTTTCTGCGTGTCCCTGTAATGGGGACAGTGCCCTCCAAGGGCAGAGCAGGGGAAGTGCCCTGGCAGCACAGATCCTTCCCTGCCTTTCCCCGGAGCAGCCTCAAAGGCATGGGGATCTGGTGCCAGTGATTGCTTTTTCCACTGCCAAATCTGAAAGGGAGCCAGGGCGAGTGGGGACAGTGTTTGAATTGTTGAGGTGCAATTTATTTTTGTTGCTTTGGTCTGGATTTTGTTGTTGTTGCTTTATTTTCATATCTGTTAATGGGCAGTTGTCCTCCTCACGCCAAAGCCCAGTACTTGTGCATCCCAGTGCAGCCCTACCCCACATCCAACTCATGTTAGCTGGGGGAAGAATAGAGGCATTGTAACCACCTGACTGTGCTGACAGGGAGCTCTGGAGCCGAGGTGTGAAAGTGGAGCTCTCTGGGCCGGGATGCTCCCTGCACCACCAGGTTTCAGTGTCCTCTGCTGCTCTCTCGCTTCCCATAAATAACAGAATCCAGGATGCTGCCCGCCCTGGGTCCCTGCCAGTGCCCTGACCTTTCTGGCGGACGCTTCCTGGGATGAGGTGATGCTGCTCTCTGGGGACAGGCAGCAGGGTGGGAGCGGCGCAGATGAGATCAGCTGCCAGCAGCAGCAGCGGGGAAACTTCATCCTCCTTTGCTGCAAACCTGGAGCAGACATTCAGACGCGAGCTGCGTGATCCTGGAAAGAGTCTCTGGCCTGGGAAATCCTTCATTTTCCTCCTCATTTTTGTTTTTCTTTCCTCTTCCTAGAGATGTCTAGACTGCTAAGGAGTGGCATTTATCTCCTCAGCATTAAGCCTCAGCATAAGGGCATGGAAAGCTTTTCTTCCAGCCACCCTCTCATCATAGTGTCCCGTTCTGCCTGCATCCCACACTCTTATCCCCCTTGGTGGCGCTTAGTGCAGCTGGGCCAGGTGCTCATCAGCCATGGAGATGACTGGATCTCCAAAGCCAGCTCAGCACCAGCACACATGCCTTGCAGTGCCCCACCTAGAAGCAGCAGCCTCTGTGCTGATTCCTGCCAATGCTGCTCTGCAGTGTTCTTCCGTGTCCTGTAATTTTTCTCTCTGGGGATGTCAACAGAAAACCCACAGTCAGGAAGAACTCGATGCTTCTCCCTCCATCAGCCAGGTCTAACAGAGGACAAAGAGGAAATGTTCTTCTCTGTTCGCTGCAGAGCATCTGAGCTATAAAACGGGGCCAAATGGCCTCCCCCTGAGCACAAATAACAACAGGAGAAAGATCCATATGCAATCGAGTGTGGGATAAATGTGCTTAGCTGATCATTCATTTCCTTAATATTTTTTTTATGAATAGGCTTAGCTTATGGTAAGATGGGACTTTATGGTCCTGTAAGTCTTGCTCGTGTCAAAACAAATGAACTAGCCATCCTATGGGGGAACTATCAATCCAGTATATGTGTGTGTATGGGTGTGGGGAGTCAGACCTATTATACCTTTAAGAGCAAATTAGATGCTGTTCCTATGATTCATAATGCTATATATCTAATGGCATGACTCGTCATCTAGAAAATAAATGTTTCGAGCCAGTTTCTCATCTCATAAATTTCCCCTCTGGCACTGAAGGACATAAACTAAATGGGCTGACTCACAGGGAAACAATACAATTTGGATACTTGTAAATGAAAGATAGAATTGCTGTAGGGCATGGGGGGCAGAGAGGGGCTGGGGAGCAGCAGGCAGGAATGGGGCATGGTCACCATCACCTTCAGTGGGCACTGCTGGTGCTGGGAAGCCCTTCCTACTCACAGAATCCAATGGTTTGCCTCTGCTGGCTGCCTTGGTGTGATCACTGTGGCTGACCATCCTGCCCAGAGAGGTGGTGGTGCCCCATCCCTGCAGACAGCCAAGGTCAGGCTGGTTGGGGCACTGAGCACTGATGGAGCTGTGAGAGTCCCTGCATTGCAGTGAGTGGGACCAGATGGCCTTTAAGGGTCACTTTCAACTGAAGTAGTTCTATGATTTTGCATGACCTTACCTATTTTCTCCATCTGTTTGCTCCTGCTGCTTCCCCACCCTTCCACGCAGGAAAGTCCCAAACCTTCTGGCCAGACTCCCTGCTCTGACTGGTGGGGGAGGCTCTCTGTGTCCATCAGCCCCTGCTTCTCCCATAGCAAACTTCAGGCAGTGGGACGCTGCAGCCCTGCTGCTGTGTGTAGGTGTGCTGCCCTAATGAGCACAATTGAAGGACGCATCGATCTGCTAACCTCGTTTGCACAAAGGTTGACACAAGGCAGATGATGGCTGCGTACCTGCAGGATCTAATTAACGTGGGGTAAGGCCGGGCAGGCGCAGCGGATTGCTCATCCAGCATGGTGCTTAGCATCACAAAAATAGAAAGCAGAAGGGGAGCACTGACTGGTGAGTTTGGTGGAAGGGTATGAATGAGGAGGTGGGATTTCTTCCCTGCCGGTTGTGTGGAGTTGGTGGGCAGGGAGGGAGCAGGCTGGGGGCAGTGTGACAGCAGTGACATGGGGCTGGGGTGCCTCTGCAGCCCCTGTGTTCTCCCATTGGGGCTGTGGTGCTTCATCCTGCACAGCCCCAGCAATCCCTGCAGCCACGCACCCACATTTATCCATGTGCTCAATAAACTCTTTTCTGTCCTCTCTGCTCTCCTGTTACATTGAGGTGCCCTTTCTCACCCAGTGCCATAATTACATTCTAAAGAACAAAATCAGGTCACATTTTCTCTTTCAGTGTTTTTTTTTCTTCCTTCCCTCCCCCCCTCCCCCCTTTCTGGAACAGTGCTGTTCTGTAAATGTCTGCAAGCAGAAGGATTGCAGAGGCAGGCACCTCGCTCAAGGTGCTGCTGTGTTTGGGGAGAGCGACACAGCCCCAAACAATAGCAGCCTGACGTCAGGCTCTATTTATACCTCATCTTTTCACTAATGTCCCTGGGACAGAGCTTTTCCTACAGTTCTCTGCTAAATGCCACAGCACTGCAGCTGTCCCTGTCCCCTCTAAGGGCGAGTTTTATCTTGGAGACATGAGCTGGGGTGTGAGCAGTATCAGCAGGGCCAGACATCCTCAGGCTGTGGGGTGTGGGCTGAGCCCGGGCATGGGCAGGGCATTGAGGGCACTATGCCCTGAAATGCACCAAGAGACTGAAAGTGTTGCAGATATGTTTGTTTCATGGTGGCTGTTGTAGCAGTCTGTCATGCCTCTGGCTGTGTTTGTGCACAGGAGGAGGTGCTGTGGTGATGCTGAGCCCTGTCCTGCACTGTGGGCTGATCTCCAGGGTCAGATAGAGGGATTTCAGTGCATTTCAGCCCCAGCTGGCAGCGGGTTGGTGCTGCTATTGGGGGACTGGTTGATGTGATGGGAGCAGTGCTGAGAGAAGGCTGCAGCTGGGGGACTTTGCGTGCTGGGTTTCTTCCTACATACCACAGTTGGTTCTTGTGAATGTTCCTTATGCAAGTGCATCAAGCACTGAGTGGCATGCAGGAGGGCAGCAGGAACAACACCATATGAGAGGGATGGGAGTGGAGCTGTGAACTGGGGTGGGTCAGTCTGGAGAAAAGGAAACTCAGAGGAGACCTCATTGGTCTCTACAGCTGCCTGAAAGGAGTTGTGGTGAGGTGGGGTCAGCCTCTGCTCCTGGGTGATAGTGATAGGATGAGAGATAATGGCTTTAAGTTGTGTTGGGAGGGTTCAGGTTGGATATTGGGAAAAATTTCTTCTCCTAAAGAGGATTCAAGCACTAAACAGGCTGCCCAGGAAGTGGTAGAGTCAGCATCCATGGAGGTGTTGCAGAGCCATGGAGGAGTGGCATTGAGGACGTGGTCAGTGGGCACGGTGGGATGGGCTGGGGTTGAACTTGGTGATCTCAGGGGTCTTTTCCAACCTTAATGGTTCTGTGAATAGTAGAAATATTGTGGAATCACTTCATGCTTCGCTGGGTCAGAAGCAATTGTGGAATGGACAGTTATGGAAAATTTCCCTGCAACATCAGCATGAAGGTACCCAGACATAAAGTCTTGTGTCACCAAGGGGCTCGTGTTTGTGCTCCTTGGGGCAGCTTGATCCTCCTTCACAAGAGGACATAACCATGGGGCACTGTGTAAACACCCTCTGTCAGCGCCCATGGGTAAACCCAAATCACTGTTACAAGAGAACTAGAACCCTGGGAGCTGCAGGGACTCACGCTGGGTCACGTAGAACAGGGAGAACCCCCCCAGTATTTCCCAAACCTGGACTCTGCGCAGCACTCAGCAGCACACAGCACTCAGCAGCACACAGCCAGCCCTCTGGCCACGATCCCTCCATCCTCATGCTCTCCGTTCTCACGGCAGGCTTTCAGAGGCGCGCTGATGAGCTCATATTGGTGCTCTGGGAAAGGCGACGTGATCGAAGACTGGTGCAGGTGTGACCTCAACGCCTTCGACGAGAACGGGCTCCCGAACTGCAGCCCCCTCCCTCAGCCTGTGTACGTATCCCCCTGCTCCACAGTGCTGTCCCCATCCCATGGGATGCAGGGACACCTCCTGCTGTGTGCCACTGAGCCCATTGCTGTGCTCCAGGGCGCCTCGCTGCCTGGCTGCTGTCTGTAGGAGATCCTGGCTCTGGCTGTGGCCCTGGAAGGTTTCCTTCTAGATTTTCATCACCTGATTAGCAGGGCTCGTAGAAGGGGATTTCAAATGCTGAAAGAAATGGAATTATGGTGCAATTCATTGTGGCTTGTCAGAGCAAAAGCAAATCAGGAGCAAGCTGATGGGGAATTAGCTGAGAAAGCAGGAAGACTGGCTCCAGAGCTCCACAAGGACACCTGAGTGAGCCAGTGTTCTCCAAGGGGGATTCATTTCCCATTCTGAGTTAAGAAACACATTCATACATGTGGTGCTTGACTCTCCCAAGTCCTGTGTTGCGTTGCTGCTTGCCCCATTGCAGAGGGGGCAGTTGTTTTTGTGATAGCACAGAGCCTAGGGCTGCTCTGCTGCACCCACAGTTTCCAACCCAGGCAGGGTTTTACTGCCCAGCTTTTGCTTTTATTTTTACTCACACCCATCAGAACTTGTTCTTTTGCAGCTGGGTAAGTTCTCAGCCACACCTGCCACTTCTCATAGCACAGTCCTGACCTTCTCTTTGTGTAAACTCAGCCCCACTGGGCTGCCTGGAGTTAAGCTGGGTCCTCTCCTGCTCCTTGTTAGTCAGTCCTCAGCTCCCCATAGAGCTGCTGAGCTCCGGCAGCTCTCCCAGGAGGCAAAGCCTCCTGCAGATGGGATATGTAGGATTACAAGACCTCAGCTCTGCTAGGACCGGGAGGTGAGGACACCCACACAAATAGGCTGTACCCAACTGCAAGCTGCTTTTGTGCTCTTTGTGCATGCTCCTCTGCATGAAGGCGGGCAATTCAAGACTTGTGCTGCTTAGAATTCCTCACGGAAAAGGAGCTGAAGCTGATGTGTTCTTTGGTTTCTGCCCTTCCCAGCCTGCGGCTGTCCCCCAGTGTGGAGCCCTCCAGCACTGTGGTCTCCCTGGAGTGGCTGGACGTGCAGCCTGCCATTGGGACGAAGGTGTCTGACTACGTCCTGCACCACAAGAAGGTGGACGAGTACACAGACACAGACCTCTACACAGGTGGGTGAAGCTATGGGGTGACTCTGTGCCCTTCGGAGGTGTGTGCTGTGCTGAGCTGTGCTGGGTGTCCTTAGAGCTGCTGCTGCTTCTGTGAAGAAAGGTGCAAGGAGCAGAGGTGTTGGGGTGGTGTTGAAGCCTTTAGGAGAGGTTTCTGAAGGCTTCTGCAGAGATGGGTATAGGATGGGAAGGAGGAAAACAAAAGTGCAGTGTGGTGGACTGAACTGATATGCACTTTTTGGGGTAGGAGAGCTGTGAGTTGGAGTTCTTGAGTGAAGCTGGTGTTTGATCTGATCAGCATGAAATGCTTCAGGATGATGGGTGCGGGGGAAGGTCAGCCTGTAGCAGCTGAAGGGCTGTGCTGGTCCCTGCCAGTGAATGGGAATTGCGTTCCGACCTTTGGCAAGACACTTGAGTTACCTTGCACAGCTAGCAAAGCAACGTGAAGCCTGCAATTTTTGGAGGGATCACTTAAGTAGCACGGGGAAATCCGAAACTTCCCTGGGCTGGAGCTCAGTTTTTAGCTCTGGGCTGGGCTGAGCACTCTGTGCCCTGTGAAGGCTTTGTCAGCAGTTCGGCTGTGTGCTTCAGGGGTGCTGGGCGAGGTGGAGGGATGTGAAAGATGGGGTGGATCTCAGTGAATCACTGATTTATTTCAGAAAATACCATTGGAGGCCTTGAGTGTTGCTACCGCTGCTTAGAAAACCAGGCAAAACCTCCTACTGCTTCTCACTCAAGGACTTTGGGTTTAGCTCATTAAAGTGGTTCATTTGAGCGGGCAGGGGCAGCTGGTTGTTGATTGAAGCAGAGATCTGCCTTTGTGCAAAGGGTCCCAGGTGCTGGCAGTACCAAATTCCACCCTTCTCTGGTGAGTGAGAATTAGGAGAAGGTTTCCACCTGTGGTTGAAGTGAGAGTTTGCAAAGCCCAATGGCTATTGTGATTAAAAACCTCATTTGGTTAAAAGTAGGGCTTTCTTCTGCACCTCCCTGCCAGCACCTGCTTACAGAGCTGCCCAGTGCAGCCACAGCCCCAGCATTGTGTTTCTAGTTTCCTTGTCTGGAAGAAGGTTTGCTCTTCATCTCAGAGGAGCAAATTCCAATAATGGAGAAAGAAAACAAGCCACCAAAGTGCTGTGTTTGGGATGGGGATTCCAGATTGCTCACACATCGGTCAGGTGAGGCCAGACCAGGGAAACAAGGGGTTGCTCCTTTGAAGCGGCTGGAGCTCTGCCTGGCAGCCAGAGTAGGAAACACAGATTATTATTTTTTTCTTTTTATGACTGCCATGTGTTTGACAGGCCATTGAATTCACTGTGAGGAGCTGCCTTCCCCTTTCCCCGCTCTGGGGGACCATTCAGGACACAATGACCCCATTAACAGTTAAAGAGAAAAGCCAATCCTGAAACTCTCCCTTATTTTTCTGCATTGTTTATAACCAAACAACATTCCTTTCTTCATTCTTTTCTTACCCTGCAGGCCTCTGATGCCAGATGACTTGATTCTCTTTCTTACCTTTATATAATTACTAAAATGCTGGCTGCTGCAGCTTTCAAAGGCTTTGCTTGGTGCCATGCTTCACCTGACCAAAAATCCCACCATAGGTATCCCCTCACTGCCATTGTGTCTCCATCCCATGTGGACAGTGCATGCAAGAAAAACATTTAAAAATAATTCAACCCCAGAAGGGGTAGTCCTTGAGAGAAGGGTGTTGCAGGATGTGAATCTTTAAGGGTGTTTGGTGGATACTGCTGAATCTTCCTCCCCCACCGGTCCTGTGGCTGCAGGTAGGTAGGGACAAGTTGCTTCTGTTGTTAGGAGGTGTGCCCATGTGTTTGCAGAGCATTGGCAGTGCAGGGTTGGCAGAATCCTGCAAGGTGGGAAGGCTACTGAGGATGCTATTGTCTGGTCCCTTGCATCTTTTGTGTCTAAGGGTGTGTGCTGTTCATGGTTTGGCATTGTAACAGTTGCAGCCACTTCTGATTGTGACCTGTGGTTGTGCCAACCTGCTCTCCAGCTCCATGGAAAGCTTCAGTTCTAGATGGTACCTGCCTTCTCCCCTCTGCAAAAACTTCCCACTTGCAAAACTCTGTGGCCTCTCCTTGCTTTGCAACTGGAGGACGCAGCCATTCCCTTGAGCCAGAAAATATTTTCTCCTCTTCTTCTTGGAGTTAAGTCAGGAGCAGTGAGTTTGGGGCTGGTCTAATACACGTCCTCCACTCCTGCAGTGGGGTGGAAGGGGCCAGGAGCCGGTGTGGGTCAGCTGCCCCCTGGCTGGACGTGGTTTTTAAAGAGGCTTCTTACTGGTGCTTGGAAACACACAGCCCTCGGCCCAGCTGATGTGAATAGGAGCAGTTCCCGAGGTGAACTTGTGCACAAAACAAACCACACTTTCAACACCAGAGCGCGGGGAGAGCGGCTCTCCGCTCGGGAGCCAGCAGAGAAGACAGAGAGCAATTACATCCCAACTGTTTATTAAAACTTGTGGAAATTACTCATAACTCCATGTGTGCGATGGCTTTGTAGTTGAGTGATGCTCTTTGTTTGAACATGAGGCTCTCGAAGAGGGTGCGAGCGCGTGTGTGTGCGCGGCCCAGCCGCCAGCGCATGATGTCATGGCTGAAGCAGGCGCTGCGCTGGAGAGAGGGAGAGAGAGAAATGTGTTTTACAGGGTGAGGTACAAACTGAAATGGCTGTGAACATCTGGAACTGATATTAGGCTTGGAAAATGTTTTCTGTCACTCCAACACTCCTCTGGAGGAAGGTTTCTGAAGTTAAGAAGCTCCGAAGGGGATGAGGGGGAGGGATGAGGGGATAACGTGACCGCTGTGCAAAGTGCTTTTTATTTCTCTGTCCTGGTTGCTGTTGCCAGGCTGTCCCTGCCTGTGTCAGGCAAGGGCCTGGGTGTCATCAGTGCTTGTTGTGGTGGCCCCGCTCAGAAGATCCCTGGGAGAGCTGAGCCCTCCATGTAAGATGCTCTGGTAGATGGGACACTGCGTCTCCCATTGGGGTGGGTAGGGTGGAAGGCTGCCTGCCCTGCTTTTAGGGTTTGATTGCTGACCATTCTCCTTACTGTGCCTTGAACCCCTCTGCAAGAGCCTCAGCTGCTGGACGCAGTGCTTGGCGAGAGTTGGCTCCATGGCTCTCCTCCTCATCTTCAGTCAGTGCACATCACCCAGTGCATCCTGCCTCAAACTACATCCAAACTGCAAAGGGTCAAACCCTTAGGCATTGGTGGGAGTAGAGTGGAGTTCGTGCTGCTCTTGGGGTATGTGTTGCTGCTATGATGCTGGGGGAGCTGTTTGATCCCTTTCTTGATGTTCCTCTGCCATTTCTCTGACTGTCTCCACCCAAAGAGCCCTCACCCAAACTTTCTGGTCCCCAGCACTGGTACAGCCCACGTCAGCATCCTCTGCTCCCAGCGCTGCCTTCAGAGACCGATCCTGCAGCCCTTCCACATGGCTGCAACATGGAAGTCGGAGGACCAGTTCAACAGAGAAGCTGCTATCCAATGTATTCTCGTGGGTTGCAGCTTTTCCCAGCGGGGACCATCTCACAGCTCCATCTCACAGCCCTCTCACACCAGTTTTTCTCCTGTTGAATGAAAGCTGACCACCTCCATAGGAGCAGATTGACTTGTGAGCAGGGTGCCAGCAGCAGGTGGTGCTGACCTGTCCTGCTCCTCTGCTTCCAAAGGGAGCTCCTGCAAAGGGAGGCAGAACAAATGGGGCCTTTCCAAAAGAGATCGCCCCTGGTGCCATGGCTCCTGCTGCAAATCAGATTGATTGCAGTTGTAGGAAGAGACCCTTCATCCAGAGCATCTTGTAGCCCTAGAAAGGAGGGGAACAGAAACAAAGGCTGCAGAATGAGCTTGTTAGAGCTCACGTTGACCTTGGAGCAGGAGAATGCAGGCTTGAGCTGTTTAGATCTCAGACGGACTCTACAGGCCCACAAATACTGAAGCTGTGCTTATCCAAAGCCTGTGCTGCTGCTGTAGGCCTCTCCAGAGCGCTGCTATTCTGCAGACGACTCTCTGTGTCTGTATCATGCCTGTAAAAGAGAGTGAAATAGGTCAAACCAGAAGTAATAGCATTTTACGCACTTGCAAGTTGCTCTCCAAATAGAGGCTCGAGAGTGTCTTATTTATAACAGTTTGTCAGTGTTCTTCAGGCATCGTTCTGATGTGCCTGGATGGCTGGGGCTGGATAGATATACAGCTATGGTAACCATCCCTTCCACCCCGTGTGTGTGCAAGCTGTGCTGCTCGTCATGTGGAAGCCAGCCGCAGGCTGGAGGAAGGGGAGAAAAACCTATTTGGCCAGAACAAATCCTGGGCTTGTCAGGAAGGAGCCCATGTGCTCTCCTTATGACCAAATTGCACTCACGTTATGTGCCTTAAAATAGTCTTTAGGGTTCTGACTTCCATACAGACTGAGCACCAAGGAGATGCTGCTGCCCTTATGAGGTTGTAGGAGTTGAGGTCAGTAGGTGTGTTAATATCCAGGGTTATAATTAAAACCAACAAGTATAGCAGATGTTAAGGTTTCAGTGGTTAAACCAGTTGTTGTTAAAGATGCTGATGGCTTTGAGTGTGGGTGATGATATTGACTGCCTCTGTGAAGTCCTTCGGAGAGCAAGCTCTATGTATTGATGTAGGTGCTGTGTTTGTAGGTGAATTTTTGGTTTCAGTGTTGGCCCGGGGGATGCAGGCTCTATAGCTGGTGGGGCACAAGCTGAGGCTGGAACAAGAAGCCAGGGCTCTGCTGGGTTCAGGAAGCAGTTCTTTTGTAGCTCTTTCAGGGGTCACCTGTGTATTGGACTTGATTCAGAAAGGGTCCTTGAACATCACTGGTGTGGAGAAAGATGTGATGGTGGGTGGAGGCTGAACCAGCCTTGTGCTCAGTGCTCAGTTGTCCCTGCCTGCCTGTACCTTGTGGTAGATCTCTGGGTTTCAGGCTGGGCAGGAACTTGGCAGACTCCAGCTGCCCCTTGGTGAGCACTGTGTTGTTTATCTACTGGGGCTGGAAATGCAGCAGAGCTTTGGCTGCGTGCAGGAGCCTGGCCAGGGCAGGGCTGCTGCATGAACGTGTCATTGCTGCTGCCTTCCCAGTAACCAGTGCATGGACAAAGCTGTTCTCCATCCCAGAGGACCTTACTCGAGCACTGCATCCACTTCTCTTGTTAGCAACAGGAAAGTTGATTCAAAAAGAAGCCTTTGAAGAGAAGGTCAAGTTTTTGGAAGCTGCTTCCTGGGATGTGTTGTGTAATAACACCAAGCTAGTGCTTAATTTTGGCCATTGCGCTCACTGTGAAGCACTGATTTCTCTCCCACTGGGACAGCTGTAGTTATTTCCACCTACCAGTGTCATTTTTGTATCCTGGAAAGCAGAAGGGAGGTGGAGGGTTCTCAGCTCTCAATTAGAGTTGAGTCAGTTGCTGAAATATTTCATTAATTCACATTTCCATATGGTTGTTCCAGGCGTCTATTTTTATCTACCCAGACACCTTTTGAACAGAACTGGGCACTATCTCTGCTTTCTCCTGAATCGTTTCATAGGTGGAGAGCTGGAACTGGCTGCAGCTCCTGCTGTGGCTCCCTGGGTGGTGCCAGGAGCATGGCACGTATTGAAGAGCACGGTGTGTGCCAAGGGCTGTGTGCTGTCTGCTCCCTCGCCCTGCGTGCGAAGGATGGCTGTGGATGCTCCCTTCTAGCAGAGGAGGCTCTGAGTGTCTTAAATGGTAGTTAATGAGGCCAGGCATGGAGTGTTTTACTGGTGTGTAACTTGAGCTCCTAGGATAAACTTTCTCCCGATCTGGAAAAGTCAAGGCCACAAATCCGTCTTGTCGGAAAGCATCAGATGAGAGAGGGATGCTGACATGGTTGGGCTGATTGTGGCACATGAATGCACTGCAGTGGAACTTTTTCATAGGAGCAGTTATTGATTAGAAAAGCCTGTCTGGTCAATAAATTGTGCCTGAAATTTGGAGGGAGGCTCAGTCTGTGTGTGCATCAAGAGCTGATGCTTGGCAGCACAGCCTGGAGAAACGTGGAAAACTGGGGCTGTGGGCACCCATGGATGCAACGTGGCCCCTCTCTGGGTGTGTTGCTGTTCCACACAGAGATCTTCCCTTTGGATGGGCTCAGAGTTACACCCAAACTGGCGTTCCTTGCCAGGCTGGGATTTTCCTGAAGGTTTTGCTTGTTCCCCTTTCCAAGCAAAGCCTGAGATGAGATCCGGAATGGGATGGCAGATCTGCTTCCCAGTCCTTTGGTTGCTGTTGAGGTCTCCCATGTACGTGTTCAGTCTGTCAGGTGGCTGAAATGCTATCCCAAAAGTTAGGTAGCATCCCCCCACACTTCTCTGGAAAGAAATCAGGATAGGAAAGGGATACAAGAAGGTACAAAGGCTGCCTTGGGACAGCCTGTCAGTCCTATTGGAAGGTGAGGATGTACTCTGGGGACTGCCCCAGAAGCAAGGACAGTAAGTAAGCTTTGGCTTGGAGATTGCAGTCGTTCTGAGCTGTGATCCTGCTCTGCCACATCAGTACCAAGGCTGCTCCAGCCCACATAATTCCCCAGGTGGGTCTGTGCTAGATGGCACCCAGTGACGCCAGCCTTTGTCATACCATCTGTGTGTGTGCTGTGCATGCCCTGAGTCCCACTGTCCTCCACCTCCCTGCTCACGGAGATCCTGGGGGCTGCTCCTGCTGAGCTGTGGCTCCAGGTGGAGCGCTTCATCCGTTCCCCGTGTTGCTTTGGCATGAGGGAAGTTGAGCAAAAATGGAGAGGGATTAAACCTTGAGTCAGGGGATTTGCCAATTAAAATAGTTGCTCCTCCTGCAGGTTTCATGTGATACAGGAGTAGGGAGAGACCCTCCCCATCTCCCCTGTGGCCCCTTACCAGTTTGTTCAGCTTGCTAGGGATTGAGATGTGGCTCTCGGGAGGGAGGGGCAGCTGGGTCTATGTTACATTTCATGCTGTTTAGATAGGATAAACCTTTCCTTTTCATAATTGGGTGATTGGACTTGTGAGCTTTTCCAGATATTAATCTGGAGACCCCAGAGGAGGTCAGATTAGGTTATAGAGACAAAATAGGAAATACTGCTATGGCTAGTGGGGTTTTTGAGGGATATAGTGGATATTCTACAGCATTCCCCTGCTGGGTTCCCACTGATGGAGCTGCATGGAGGGTCAAGGAGCAGTCTTATCACAGCATCATGTTGGTTTGGTCTTTGCTGGGAGCAACTGCCTCTGAACTCTTTCCACTCCTGTAATCCTGCTTTCCCAGACGCCCGGCCCATGACCTCTGCTTTGCCATTGGGAGGGGCAGGCAGGGATGACCTGCTGCTGTGGCTTGCTAGCAGAGTAGAAAACATCTTTTTGCAAGTGGGTGTCATGGCATGAGGAGCCCTGGGACAGAGACAGCTTCATATTCTGAGCTGTGCCATTTGGACCAAGTGAGAACTTTCTCCTCATTAGCCCATGTCATGCTGATTGGAGTGAAGGGTTTGATACACTCCAGAGAGAGTCATTAAGAGCTGTGAGTGTTTAAGTGCGTGCTTTTATGTGTCCTCTGTGAGAGCTGTGTGATGAGGGATGCTGTGTTGGTCCAGTCAGAGCCGGTGTGTCAGAGCTGTGCTGATCAGGAGTGCTGTACTGCTTCCAGCCCGTGTTTCTTCTGCTAATGGGGAATGGCAGACAGGGCCACTGATTCAATAAAGGAAACTTCCAGTTATGACTATTGAAGTGAAATCCCAAGGTTCTTCATGGCTGCTTGGTAACTCATCGGGATGAAACAGGTTGATGCTGGGATGGGAAATATGGAAATACCTCCTTGGATCCTGGTCCTGGATCCTCTGCCTATGTGCAGCCCCACTCCTGCAGCCATCCTTGGGTGCCCTCCCCAACCAAAGCATCTACATCCACTGGGAATACCTGAACTACAGTCTCAGAGATGCGTGGTCCTGTGCAGCTGGGTCAATTAGCTGGTTTTAATGAAGCATCTGCACCTCCAAGCACACACCCATGTGCACACTTCCAAGGATGCTGCATGCAGGAGTGCAGAGCAGCCAGCACCACACAACCACAGACAGTGCGTGGCTTTCTTCTATCCCCTCTGTCATCTGTGGATATCAGTAAATCTCCCTGACTTCACTGTGCGGCCTGGGAGATTGAGGCAGTTAGCAGTACTGGCCAGGAGTTTGTGGTTCCAGAAGAGCCAGCTAAGAGCAAATGGTGTTAAGTCACATGCAGTTAATACTCACTGTGATTTTTCCTCTCAAGCTGTGGAAGCTCACATTTGGCTTCAGGCTGTTTTCAGATCTCAGTTTCCAGTTCCTTCAGGTAACCTTGGTGCCATCTTGGAGATGGAGCATGTTGAGCCCAGATAAGTGTGCTCATTCTGCTGTAGCCAAGGCAGCCTGCAGCCCAGCATCATGGATGGAAGAGGGCCACCCTCAGGGGCCATGATGGGACAACATGCAGTAACTATGGGGATTGTGCCCCCTGGTGTTCTGGTTTCACCTGAGATACTTCTACAGCCCTGTGGGTGGTGGAGTTTCCTCTACCAGAGCTCTGGGATGGAGTCTGACAGCACACCTGGGCTCTTTGCTTACCTCAAGACAAAGGCATGAACCTGTTGCTTATGGAATTGAGGAAAACTCTCTTCTCTAAAAGAGTGATCTAGCGTTGGAATAGGCTGTTGGGGAAGTGGTGGAGTCACCATCCCTGGAGGTTTACAAGAAAAGGGTAGGTGGCACTGAGGGGCATGGTCAGTGGGCATGGTGGGGATGGGTTGGCAGTTAGATTTGGTAATCTTAGAGGTCTTACAGACCTTAACAAGTCTGCAATTCTTATTCAGGCTATGGATCTTTGAAAGTCCTCGAGGATGAGCTAAGAGAAGCAGCAGTGCTTATAGGGAGGGCTCCAGACCTGGAGGGCAGCTGCATGCTCCCTTCCTTGGGATGTGGGGAGCACTCCTGGTACCTGCTCTGCCTGGCCCCATGTGCTCTGTTGCATCCTAATGCCAGAGCTGGCTGGGGACAGGGCAGGAGAGCAGCATGTGAGCTGCAGGGGATATAAGAAGGTCACCTGGGTGTTCCAAGTGCAGCTGAGATCCTGGCAGCCACGAAGGCGTGTTCTGCTCTGCAGTCAGCTGCTCAGCATCTGCCTGTGTCCTGCAGCCTGCCGTGTTTCTTGGGAACAACCTGAGCTGCAGCAGCACTGCCCCTGCTCTGGCTCTCGGCAATGGGCTGATCTGCATCGTGGATCTGTTCCTTTTGGGGTACCCCAGCAGGAGGGTGGTGGTGCAGTGATGGGTGAGCCTTGGTGCGGAGCACAGCAGAGCTCAGGCTGGAGATGGGAAATTCCTTCCCCCCTGCACCCCAGCTCTCATCAGCTGCTCTCCTCAGGCACGCAATAGTTTCCCTTTATCTGCTAATATTAGTCATAAAACAGTCCGGATCTGTCCATAATCCTGTTAGAGCCTTTGACTCTTGTTCCTGCAACTGCCGGCAGCTCTAATTACAGATACTCATGCTTGTGATTAATGGCTTGATTCATTTCTGATGGCACTGGTTTGATGTGTGAAGCCCCTTCCCGCCTGCAATGGTTTGTGCAAAGGGGAAATAATCTCTGAAAAAAACAACAGCACAGAAATGCAGCACTGGTGCCTTCCCTTCATCTGGCCCTTCTGCCTCTTGTCCATGCTCTTCCTCATCTCCCCTCTGCTTTTCATCGTTGTAGTTAATGAGAACGCCCATAATTGTGGCTCTCTTTAATTTTGCTGCACTGTAACCCATTAATCACTCCGATACGCGGAGCGTTTTCATGCTCCTTCACAAAAGGAGCAGGATTTTCTCCTCTGCTACGTGTTTTACAAGTGACTAATTGCATCAAGGCACCTTTGAAGCAATGACTTCATCAATTGCTCATCCTGCAGACGCACGGCTGGTTATATGTGCCTGATCAGAATCCTACATTTATTAGGATTAATTTATTCTCCAATCATTTTTCTTCCACCACAAGGACAGGGAAGTTGAGTGATGTTACTTGCTCAGCTACGTAAGCATGATTTCTTGCCTCATTACTGAGCCTGAGATATTTTTGTTGCATGCTGAAACTTCTCCAAATGGGAATGAGTAATGTTACGTCTCAGACAGAAGTTCTCCTGGGACACCAGAGAAATCAAGTTATTTCAGGGTGCCTGCAAATTGGCTTTAGATCCTCAGTGTCTTTCTTCCTGGTGTTCCCTCCCATTTGTCTTGGGGCTGTTGTCTGCACGAGCATTAACAAGTCTTGGGGCGTCGTGCAGAGGGGCTGGTGAACATCCCAGCTAGAAACCAAACATGGAGACAGCCAAGGTCAGACTGTTGGGGCTCTGAGCACTGATGGAGCTGTGGATGTTCCTGTTCGTTGCAGGGAGTTGGACCAGATGGCCCTTAAGGTCCCTTCCAAGTCCAGTGATTCTGTGATTCAGTGAAATGGGGTCACTTGGGCAGGAGCTTTGTGCTGGGGTGGGGGACCGTGGCAGTGCTGGGGGGGTCTCAGCTGGGTGATGTACAGCATGAGGTGCGGGAGCGAGGGTGGAGCTGGAGTGGATGGTTTCCTTTGTGCTCATGCACATTGCCGAGCTCAGAATAAAGGAGGTGGCTGCTTAGAAACGTTGGCGAAAGAACAGCTCTGGACCTGGAAGCTTGGAGCCACGCAGACATGCTTATTTAATTTTGCCAGCAGCAAGCTGGCAAGAAGCTGGCTATTTTGATGGCAGATCTGTCCTGCAGGATGCCCAGCCTGGGTGCACATCTGGATTCACATCACCAGGAATAGGGCAGCCCTAGTGGGTGGCAGAGCAGTTGTTCCCTGCTTGGCTTGGAACCCCCACCCCACCCTTTCCATGCTGAGGTGCTTGGATGAGGGTGGGCAAGAAGAGCAGTCACCAAAAAGCGTGTCAGGCAGCGGGGGCTGCTGGTCAGTGAGGGTCTCTGCCTACAGAGGGGGCTCCTGCACTGCCCGAGGCCAGCTGGGCTGCAGGCAGAGCGGGCTGCAGGCTGCCAGCTGACCTTTCTCAAACAGTTCATGGGTTTCCAGAGCAGCCGAGGTGTCAGCGGTGTAGAGCAGTCACAGCTTCCCAGGCACTGGAGGAGGAAGGCAGGGGGCACTCGAAAGGGGAGGAAAAGGCTCCGTCCTGGAAGGGTGGAAACCTTGCAACCTATTAACTGTTTCTCAGCGGAAAGCAAACAAGGGTGTGCTTTGCTCGCCTGCTCCCATCTTTCTGCTCTTCCCCTCTTTGACTGCACACACTTCTCTCCTGGCTTCTGCAGAGGCAAGACCTGGAGGGCAGCGTTGGGCATTGAGGTGATGGATGGTTTGGCCCCGAGGATGGGAGCAGACCTGGAGCAGCAGTGTGCTGGGAAGCACAGCTCCAAGCACTGCAGCTCCATGCAGAGCCCTCGGCTCTGATGAAGCCTCTGCAGTCAGATCTAATTAACAGCCATGAATGCACTCCCTGAGCCCCGTTGTGTATCCAGCATGTTGTAGGGTGCTCTGCGTTTCCTGACAGCTCTGCTCGCTGAGAGGGAGAAGCCCCTCTGAGCTGTGCTGTGACACAGCCTACAAGGAATAATCTGCTGTCGCTCGCTGATGCCAAAGCCTGGAAGTAAATTAGCAGGCAGAGTCTCTGAAAGGAAATGTTTCCTTAAACGATTCCATAAAAGCTAATTGGCCTCTGAGAGCCACGAACCGGTGGGTGCTGCGTCCCGAGGGCTCTGTGCTGGTGGGAGCTGTTCCTGCCTGCTAATGATGCTCAGTGTGATTTGAGCAGGTCACCTCCGTTCCCTCTGCCTTGGTTTCCCTGTCTGAAATGGGAAGAATACGCCCTTCCAGAGCACTGATAAGGTTTATGTACTAAAATTTTATTACTCCATTGGAGATCCTTGGCAGAGGGATATTATGCAGAAAGAAGGTTAATGATGATAGCGGGGAGAGAATAAAAAAAGAAATTGCTGTTTTATTTTTATTTTGTTCTTTAAATGATGTTTAATAGTCAGTTTTCAATTCAGAAATAAAAGCCAATCCTCTGTGACCACCAAATGATCTGCCCAGCACCATCCTGCACGCTCACGGAGCCTGGGGAGGAGAGGAGCTCAGCCTTCTCTGCTCTTAGGAGCAATCAATTGGCAAAGCACGAGCTGGAGCAGCCCGATCTCTGGAGAGATTTTCTTTTCTCAGTTAAGATTCTTATCTTCATTCATGAATAATTAAGCGAGCACTTCTCAGGAGCCTCAGTTGGGCTTCATGGGGTCTGTTGGTGCTGTAGGGCTGGTGTGAAGCACTGCAGGGCCAAGCATGGTGTGCTGAAGTGTGAGCTGGGGGGAACTGAGCAGAGCGGGACAAAGAGATGTGCCCAAAGTTGGGCTGCAGCTCTGCAGGGGGAATTCAGGGCTGACCCCAGCCCTTGTTCCGTGCATTTCCAGCCAGGTGAGCGCATCCTGCTGCCATGACAACCTGCAGAGAAGAGGTGCCCCATTCTGGAACCTCAGCATCTCCCTGGTGATGTCTGTGTTGTGGGCACCCTGTGGTGTCCCATTGTGTCACCCCAGCACTGGGCACATCGGCTGCACCACCTCCCAGCACACTCTGACGCTCTGAAGCCAGGTGTTTGCTTATTTATTTATTTTGTCCCTCACTTGCTCTCCCTGCCCCCAAACGTCGAAACTGCCACATTTGTCACCCCCAAGGTACTACAAAAGCAAAGATCGCATTCATGGAATACTTTTGGCTGGGGAAAAGAGCAGTGCAAAGGAGCTGGGTCTCTTCTGGGCGATACGGTGGTGCTGAGGGTGCTGTCTCCTCTCCTTCCGCTGTCTGTGGCTGAGGATGCTCTCAGCAGTGCTGCTGTGCTCAGCTGTGCTTCATGGAGATACATAGTGTGATGTGTTTGTTAGGAGAAAGGACATCATTTCTTAAACCAGCTGGTGGGAGAAAGAAACAGGTCAAGGAATGCTGCTTTTTTGGACATGCAGCCCGTGAGCTGAAAGGAGGTTGTGGCCAGATGGAGTTCAGCCTCTTTTCCCAGGTGAACTAATGATAGGATGAGAGGTGATGGCCTCAAGTTGTGCCAGGGGAGGTGCAGGTTGGATATCAGGAAAGATTCACGGTCTGAAAGTGTTCAAGCGTTGGCACAGGGAGTGGTGGAGGCACCATCCCTGGAGGTGTTCCAGAACTGCAGAGATGTGGCACTGAGGGATGTGGTCAGTGGGTATGGTGGGGTAGGTTGGACTTGGTGATCTGAGAGGTCTTTTCCAGCTTCAGCGATTCTATGAAGATGGAGGGCAGAAATGAGTGGTCTTCATCTGCCTCTTAGCACTTCATGCAGCATGACTGTCCCAGCATGGTGTCCCCCCATGGGGGCTGAAGAATACCACCCCAGAGCCCATATTCAAACCTAAAGCATCAGGCACCACTTCTTAGCATTGCTGTTAATCTCTTGCTTATATTGAGTTTCTTCTCACCAATTTAAATCATAGTTTTTATTACCTATTTAATAGGCTTGTAGATAAGGATCCTTGCGTTATCCCCATCCCCTCATTGTGTTGGCCTCAGATCTTCCCCAACCTGCTTTCCTCTCCATGGCCGTGCTCCTCTCACACATTGCTCAGTCATTGTATGGGGAAGGTTGCAGGGTGTACGTGATGGAGAATTCATGGAAACAAGGGCTGGTTGGTGGTTTTGTGGTTTTTTTGTCCATCCTCCCATCTGTGTGTGCATAGAGCCAATGCAGGCGACGATGGAGATAGCATTTGAAGGAGTTGTTGTCTGTTGATGTGTGTGTACAGAACTTCCCACCACAAGACCCTGACCTCTCTGGGGACCTTGAGATGCTACTGTACGATGAAATGGTCAAATTCTCTTGCACAGCAGAATGCCACATTGCATTGCTAAAACTCATCTGTGTAAATGAGAGGAGCTCAGATCTCTGTCTGGGAGCCAGGCTGTGTGTTGGTGCCAGGCAAGCCAGATAAGTGTGTGTAGGAAATGATGGGAACTGATAGGATTTGGGATGATTTTTCCTTCCTGCACCCACCTGTTCTCCAGGTCCTTCAGCGTCATCAGTTCTCACTCATAGTGGGAGTAAAGCCAGCCCTCCCTTTTTTGACCTTAAGTGATGCCTTAGGATTTCTTTTATTTGTTGACCTTGTCTTGGCCTTCTCCCGCTATTTGTCTCTCCAGAAAAAGGATTCTGCTCTTTCAATTTCTGAGCCCAAATTGGAGTTGGGGAGTATTACCAATTGGGATCAGTAAATAGCTCATCTGTCCTCGTAACACTTAGCATTTAGATAGTGCTTTCCATTTTCCTTTGGCAAACTCCAAGTAATCCTCCCAGCACCCCTCCAGCCGGGTAAGTATAACTAATCCCAAACAAATAGCTTTGGTGTAGAGCGAATGTAGAGAATGGAGAAGAGTAATTTTAGGTTTAAAAGAAAACTAGTGGATAATCTCACAGGAAAATTAAGAAAAAAAAAGGCAAAGAGAAGGAAAAAAAGCCCGAGGTATTGATTGTGAATTGTAAGTCACTTCAACTTGTTGTTTTGCATTTCAAATAGCCAGGATAAGTTATAAATGGTAGAACAAAATCATAGAATCACCAAGGTTGGAAAAAACTTCCAAGATCATCCAGTCCAGCTGTTCACCTACCAACAATATTGCCCACTAAACCTTGTCCCTAAGTACCATATCTCCATGTTTCTTGAACACCTCCAGGGACAGCGACTCCACCACTCCCTGTGCAACCTGTGCCAGTGCCCGACTGCTCTGTAAGAGAAGTTTGTCTTAATACCCATCCTGAACCTCCCCTGGTGCAACTTGAGGCCATTGCCTCTTCTTCTATCGAATATTGCAACTACATAGCATGAACAGGTCCTGCCATTTGGAGGTTACCTACTGCCTTCAGTGCTGCTAAGCAATTGCATCTTTGCCCCAGACCTCTCTTCCCCTCCATGCTCAGCCCAGGGGTTGGAAGAGAGAGCAGAGTGAAACCTTCCTGAGCGTGGCTGCTGGTGGCAGGGAGTGGGATGGGGAGAGGGGACACACCAGTGCTGCCCACCCTTCCCTCCACAGTGAACTTCTGCAGGAGAAAGAATAATAAGGGCTTGGCAGGTCTGTTCACACTGTGTGAAATTGAATTAGCAGAGGTATGTGGGGAACATGGCTCGATTTCCATGGGGATGAGGAGATCTTTATCACCCCCCCAGGATTACCCCTGGCAGCGCAAAACCTCTCGGTGTGCCTCGACAGGGTAAAACCAAGGTGATGTCTGAGCTAGGCTTAGCCGTGTCCCCGAATGAATGTGTTCATGAGGTCCTCACAGCCAAGCAGGGCCCCGTGCATCTCCAGGAAGGGCTGAGCATTGGTGGCAGCACTGCAGTGCCGATGTCATGGCGCTGGGGAGGCAGAAAGCACAGCAAGGCTTTGCTCCAGCACAGAATGGGACGGAGAAGCGCACAGCTCTGCTTGCACACACCCAGCCGAGCTCGGCGCCGGCAGCCTCTTGGCTTCCTCCACCTCCACCCTGCAGTAGGTGGGTGGGGAGGGATGCAGCAGGGTGGGACCTGGCTACGTCTCCATCCTCACTTGCCAGCGCAGCTGAGCAGGGGCAACTAGGGTAGAAGGAGGAGAGAGGGATGCAGGGTGCACAGGAGGGCTGGTGGGACCTGTGTGCATCCCAAACCCAGAGCAAGGGGTGGCAGACAGAGTGGGGATTGCAGTCCAGCCCCTTCTGCCTCCATCTCCATTGGCAGCTCTGTGCTCTCAGCAGCTTTTCTGGTTGTGAGCTGCCTGCTTGTGGCCCAAATACTCAGTGATGGGCAGCTGTGGTTGTTGCCATCTCTCGTGTTGCAGACGGAGCCTTGTCTTTCACATTCAGAAAAAAACCATTTCCTTGAGGTGTGACCCTGAGCCGTCTTGAAAGTTAGATTTGTTATTGTGCTTGGGCGCAGTCTCTGTAAGTTTCTTCACCTTAAGGCCTCTCTCCATGTCTGTGGTTCCCCAAAATGACAATCCAGGGCTCTAAATGAATCACAGAATCATTAAGATTGGAAAAGGCCACTCATATCACCAAGTCCAACCCCCAACCCATTGCACCATGCCCACTGACCGTGTCCCACAGTGCCACCTCAGCATGCTTCGTGAACACCTCTAGGGACAGTGACTCCACCCTGGACAGCCTCTTCCAATGCCTGACCACTCTTTTGTAGAAGACATTTTTCCTAATATTCACCCGAAATAAAATCACAAAATAATTGAGGTTGGAAACCAAGTGCCATTGTTTTCATATAATCGTAGAATAGTTGGGTTTGAAGGAGCCTCAAAGATCATCTACTTCCAGCTCCCTGCTGCGGGCTGGTTGTCCCCCACCAGATCAGGCTGCCCAGGGCCTCATCCAGCCTGGCCTGGCCCATCCAGGGATGTGGCAACCACAGCTCCTCCTTTCCCAGCACACGTGGCTGCTGGTAACTGCGTGCTCCTCCTGTATAGCACCTACTTGTGAGGCTCCAGCGAAACATCCAGGCATCTCCTGTAAAGGATGGGATGTCTGTGTGGGGTACCCTCAGCCACTTCCCTTCATCCATCTCCTCCCAGCACTCAGTCTTAGTGCTGGGGATGGGGTGCAGGACAGCTCTGCACTGCTCAGTGATGGGTTAAATGCGAACCCGTCATCATAAGCTGCCCGGTGCTGAGCTGGGGTGCTGAACCCAGCCCTGTGCTCAGCCCTGCTCCTTGGGTCTCCTCCTGCCACCAGCCCGTTTGTTGTTCTGAAAAGGTTAAATTGGTCAGGGGAAAAAAAAAAAAAGAAGAATTTTTTTTTCTTCCCCTTTCTAATGAGAGTCTGGGGACCTTTTCCCTGCTGACGTCAGAGTCGTATCCAATAGCCTTTGCAGTGAGGCCTGATTTGCAAAGGACACCCTGGGGTAAAGCAGAAATCTTGGTGAAACCTTTTTCTAAAAAAAAAGAAAAAGCACCCTTTGAGATGATTTTCTGCTCCTTTTACGTCCTGATTTCACCTTTTAATTACTCACTCTTCATTTCTTTCTGATTTATTTCCAACCTGGGGAGGGGGCACTGCCTGCAGCCCCCCGTGTGCGCTTCCCGTCTCTCCCCACTCTTGGCTCTCCCCCCCCAGCTGCCATGCAAGGAGAAGCCAAGCCTGAGCAGCTGGGCTGCTGCGTCCTGCCTTGGCCGGGAAGCTGAAGGGGCCCCATCTGGGTCGCTCTGAACTCAGCAGCCCCAGCGCTGCCATTCACGGCTGTGCGGAGCCGAATGGCGCCGGGATCATCACATCCCTTCCTCGTTCCCCAGAGCTGGCAGTGGGTGGATGCAGTTGTGCTCCTGTGCCCATCTGGGGTTGGGGAGCTGCACCCCAGCATCCTTTGAGGGTCACAGGAAGTGCCACGCTGCCCCATTCCCGCAGCAGGACCAGGGAAGGTAGAGGTGGTGGGGGCTTTGTTTTTGCTTGCCCAGTGCCACGCTGGGGATAGCTACTAAAACATCCGCTTTGTTGTAGCAGGGATTTTATTTGAGTAGAAACACAGTAAATTTAGCATTAAAAGTTGGGGAGCCTCCTCCTGCTGGTCTGTGCTGCTGAGGGATAGGGGCTGCTGTGCTGATGATGCTCCTTTGCCCACCACCAGCCCTTGGAAGCCTGGGAGGAAGAGGTCCTCAAAGCCCTCCACTCATAGCAAGCACTCCTCTCCCAGAGTAAAGCCATGTAATGCTCAGCTCGTGGTGAAAAAGCTGTGTTTGGATTCTTCCATGCCATGGGTAAGCTGGGAAGATGCTGGGCTGACCAAAGCTCCTCTAGCTAGCTCCTGCCTATCCGCCCTTCCTGCCAGGGCTTGGTGGTCACCTCCCTGCTGGGCACCATTCTGAGCAGCTGGGCACAGAAAGTGCTCCATGAGCCACCAGGCTGCCTCTGAAGATGTCCAAGTGGTGGCAAAGGGCATGTCCCAAATCCTGAGCAGGGCAGGGCTGCAATGTGGGGATGCACCCAGACTTCTGGGATGTCTTTCTTTGGTGTTCTTTTGCTTGCTTACTGTTGTTGGGGACTATCACTGAGGAAATGCCACGTCCTGTTCATAGCCAGCCTTGATGAGGTTTTGCAGGCTTGTTGCTGGCTGGTTTGGGGTATTGCTGGCACCAGGCAATGACAGGATATCCCCATGTCCCGGAGGCATGGTTAGGATCTTGTCTCTTCCCCTGGGGACGTGGTGCGGTGCGGGGGCACAACTGCTCAGGGTCCACATGGGAGCTTTTTGAGCCTTTCTCAGAGGACAGGGCAGCTCCATCAACATGTCTAGCAAAACCTGGAATTCGAACAGTACATATCAATAGCATTTCAATTCTAGATCCAAACTTAATGGCCACTCTCTTCCTAATAAGTTGAATCTTTTCCCAAGCCAAATCCATCCAAGCTTTGAGCAAGCTCAGCTTCTGCTCTGGCTCGAGCCAAACACTGCAGATTCAGTGTCTCCTTTCCTTCTCCTGCTTTGCTCTGGACCCATTTCAGCAAGCAGTAGGACCTTCCCAATAGCCATGCTCTCCTTATCCTCCAAGAAGTTTTCCTGGGAGGCACAGAGCAGCAAGTGTCCGTCTGTCTGTGCACCTCACTGCTGCAGTTAGTGGGACTTGCTGTGAAACTAATTGGTGTCACCTACAAAGTGCAGGCTGTGACCATGCACTCAAGCGTTGGAACCTGCCTGTTCCTCTGCTTAGTGCTGGCAGTGGGGAAATCCTGCTGGAAAAAGACACCCCTGAGCACAGTCTGCCTCTGCGCCCTGGTGTAGAGGGCATCAGCGTGTGGGTCCATGTCTGTGGCTTTCTGGTGGTGTCTGGGGCTTATTGTACCACAGACTGAAGACCTTTCTGCTAAAACAGGTGCTGGGTAAGTGGCTACGATGGGAAAAAATCTCAGGATCTTGTGTATCTTAGGGCAGGATTTTGTTCACTGCACTTTGGAGCAGAGGTAGGGAAGGACTTGCGCTACCTGGCTGCGTGAAGAAGGACCCAGAAGTGCTTTCTGGATGTCTGGGTGTGCTTTGGAAGGAGGGCAGGTAGCCAAGACCTCAAGACCGTGACCAATGGGGAAAAGGCTGGTGGTGCCACACAGCAGAGCTCTGCCATGCTTGGGCACACTGCAGTGGCACACTGCCACGGCAGCGGGGACACAAAAGGACCCCCGGGAGCAGAACCCCACCCCTCTGGGAGGCACCCCAGCCACCACCCAGCCCTATTTGAGCACAGCCAAGGACAGCATCCTGGCTGCCATGGGCACTGAGCAAGAGGCTGTCGGGGTGAGCACGGTGGAGTGACGCAGGCGGGCGAGGAGCTCCCGCTCCAGGCTGCAGCCCCAGCTGTCCTCTGGAAACCTGCTGTACAGCCAAGTGTTGTCTCCGAACAGCCGTGATACGTTGGGAAGATTGGGAGCACCCTCCGGCTGCCCCTCCTCCTCCTCCTCGTTTTCCTTCATCCTTTGTTTTTCCTTCCTCCCCTCCCCACCATTGGAGTTACCTTTAGCAAACACGGCTGTGTCCCGCCCCAGCCAGGCAGCCCTGCTGCCAAATGTAGGCTTAGAGGCACAGCACAGACACAACCCCATTAAGCCAGGCTGAGCCTTACGGGAATCGTTCCTGGCCCGGGCTTGGAAAACAAATATAGCACGTTGGTTTGCTTTGGCTGCACCATGGGGGTCACGCAGGGACACAGGTTTGCTGTTCGGATTGGAGGCAAGGTCCAAAGAGCGGTGTAATAGGCTGGAAAGCCGTGGAAATGGTCTGTCATTATTTACATGTCCGGGCTGGAGCCAGCGAGTGTAGAGCACAGGCAGGCTGTGGGACAGTGCAGGGCTGTGCACAGCACGTGCAAGAAGGATGCAGGGCAGATCTGTGGCAGCGGGTCCTGAAGGGCAGACAGGAGATTTCAAACTTTCTGACAGCGTGCAGAATGTAGAAAACATTGTATATAGGATCTCTGCAGGAGCAGCATCACCCTACACAACTACACCCCACACACTGGTGTGTAGCCATGTGTTGCACCCACCCGTTTTCCCGAAGGTGGGGAAGCATCCAAGGTTTGTGCAGAGGTTGTGCCTCCATGCACCCGCCCTTCTCCATGCCACGGAGCCATTCATGCTGCAGACGTGCTGTGCTGCCTTGTGCAAGTTGTTCATTCTGTGCTACCCGAGCAAGGACGCTTTTCTCCCACTTTTTCTGCATCTAAGAGCTCTGAATTGCTCGTTCTTTGGGATCGGAATTATTCATCCATAAAGCATCCAGCATGTGTTGGCTATTATTTGGATATGTTATTATGAGTCAAATAGGCAGCAGTAATTTATGTTGGAGCTGGAGCTGACCTTTGTACACCAGGGAAACCAACCTGCAAAGAGAAAACAGTGACGGCATCCACCGTGTTTACTGACATTTTGGCTTTTTACTGGCGGGTTGTCAAACCAAATAGAGCCAGTAAGTGGATTCTCTCTCAGTATGCATAGATATATTGTAGAAATGTGATGTACAAGCGTGGAGCTTCTTTCTCTGTCTTTGGGTGGAGGCTCATATGTATATATATACAGAAATGCATGGATCAAATTTGCAGACCTAATATCTAAATGATTTTCTATTTGCATGTTTTCTATTTATGACCAAAACACAACTTCCTTTTCTTTCATAACCCAACATTTCAGCTGCAAAACAAAAAAGCCATAAATCTAGATTATATATAAAAGCCTCTCATATCATCTGAAGCTTATACTAGACTAAGAGGAAAAAAATATCTCAAAGTTCATTTACTATTTTTATTGCTGTGTTTGGGGCAGGGAGAGGAAACACAGGCTGGTAACGAGGTTTAGTCTTTGTTTTCCTTTGTTTTTCTTTTTTTTTTTCCGTTACATTTCTGGGTAGTTTCATTGATGGTTGCTCACCCCACCCGGGAGGAGGGTATGGGTGTATGTGCACACACACATGCAGGCTCTCTCATGCCTTTTCCTTCCCGTATTTGGCGTGATGCACAGAGTTAATCCTGATTGCAGATTTGCTGCTGACCCTTTGTGGGACCTGAAGTGAGGTGCTTTGTCCTTAGATCCTCCTTTGCCCTTTGGTTTGCTCAGGGGCCGTTGCTGTCCACGTGCCCAGCACAATTAGTGAACCCTGGGGGCAGCTGGGTCTTTGCTCTGAGGGAAAGAGGGGTGCACAGAATCATAGAATCATTAAGGCTGAAGGACCACTGTGAACACCAAATCCATCAACCCATCCCCTCCATACCACGTCACTCAGTGTTACATCCTTGATAAAACCTCCAGGGTTTTATCCTGTGTGCACTGATCTGTATGCACAAAGTGTACTTAATTACACCAAAAAGGAACAGTTCCCCTTCTTTCCTTACTGTAGTCACTCAAAATATTTCTTAAATTAAATCTCCCCCTTGTAGCCTCTTAGCTGTTCTCCCTGCACCCCAGTAAAATCTGCTTAGGGTTAATTTAGTTGAGTGAAAGTGAGAAGCTCGTTTCTCTTCCTGACCTTTTTAAAACCTAGTATTGTTAATGGTTGGTAATTTTTGTTTAAAAGAACTCACTTTGAAGGCTAAAATTGCATTGTTCCATTCCAAAGATGTTGTAATGGGGCAGTTGCAACACTATCAAAGGCATTGCCTTGCTTTGTTTCCCTCGAACCAAAACTTCATTGAACTCTACACTACTTCTAAACCTGTTATTTTTAACCAGAAAGGGATTTGTTTTGATGGAGAACTGGTTTTGACCTAATATTCCCAACCAGTCCAGCTCATAATTGCAGCCTGGTCTTTCGGGAACTGCTGAAGCTCAACGAGGGTGGCCCAAAGACTTTCACTGGTGGAGGACCACCAGTTTGGGGAGCCTTTGGTTCCCCACCAAAGCAGCGGAGGAGAGCAGTGGGGTGCCTGGGGCACGTCCCTGGGCCACTTCCCACCACTGCTGCCCAATGCCAGCCAAGCTTTGTGCACTCTGCTCTGCTGCCTGGAGTCCAAGGCTGCTCCAGCATCACTGAGGACAGAGGGAACCGAGGTCTTGTGCCCAGCACGTGCACAGGTGCACGTGTGCGCCTACGTGCACGAGTACCCTTGATTTATTATTATATGGTTATGAAAGACCTTCGCTTCCCCGGTCAGCCAAGAACGTGTCCTGCTCCTGCTGTACCACAGCTCCCCATTGGCTTGGCTCACCGGAGGGTTTTCATGTTTGCTCCTGTGGTCTCTCAAGACAAAAGCGCTGGGATTTCTCCAAGCCTGGGATGTTTCTGTTTTGTTTTGCTGTGATTTCGTGCATCGTCCTTGCAAGGTGAGCCGCTCCAGCTGACATGACATGCCTGCATCCCTCCTCTCCTGCCCCCACCCACTCTGAATGCAAAAACCCCACAGTCCCTCATGGGCCCTGGGTGTCTGCAAGCGCAGGAGCCCCTTTGGCTGCCCCAGGCCCTCGATCATGAACGTGCTCGGAAATAGCTCCAGCAGCACCTTTCTTAAATCATGTATATTACATGCAGCCTCGATGTTCGCTGGGAGGCCACTGGAATGGCTGGGAGGGATTTACCAGGTCCAAATTCACTTGACAGAAAAACAAAATTCCAGCGTAATTTTAACCAGCTGTGGTAGGAGAGTGAAAGAGAGAGAGAGGCAACAGAGAGGAAAACTCAGTGTGCAGGGGGAGCACAAGGGAGGGAAGTGGGGGACATTCGGGGCTGGGGACAGGCTGTGTCCCAGTGGCATTTGCATGGGGCAAAGTGTGGCCTCGTGTCCAGGTGCCAATGGGGTCCTGGCACCTGCCCTTCCCACATTGCCTCGTTGGTGTCATAGGAGAAGACCCACGTGCAAAATACTGAGGTTGCAGCATGGAGCATCCAAGCAGCCGTGGAGCTGCCTTTGTGCATCCTGGTGCCTTTGGACCTTTGGGTTCATGCTGTGTGGACAGGGCGATGTGCTGTCCCCATGGGGCTGTCCTCTGCTTTCATAACATCTTTGGTTCTGCCATAGGGAATATGTGCATAGCATTAAAAAGGCTGCCTAAGAACTTCACAAGGTGAAAAAAAAAAAGTTTGAAGAGAAAAGAGCTGCAAAAGTTCAATACTTATTCTTCATTTGTGTGTTCTTTGGTCTTAAGGAATGAGCGTGGCGTGTCCTACCAAGACATATGGCAAACAAGTGCATTTAGTCTTAGTATGACTTCAATTTTAAATTTAATTTAAATAATGTAAATATACATTTTACAACGTAATAATACCTTTTGTACATGTGTATGTTGTGTGTATTTTGTAGATATAATTGGAACAATGCAATTTTAAATTAAATATGAGCTACTTTTAAGTCTAACTTCATAAGGATACACGGTCATGATTTTAAAAGTTTCAGAGCTTACAAAGGGAGATTTTTTAATAACCTGAAATGTTTGAGGACGTTTTTTATTGTGTCTTATTATATTCCCCATCCCCTGTTTCCATTTTAGGCTGTGATCAGACATCAGATGAATCTGGGGGCTCTTGTTTGAACCCTACTGCTATGTAATAATTTTTCCACATACATAAAACATAAGTACAACTTCAGCCTCTTCAGTGAGCTGCAGATGAATAGCTCACTGAAGCCAGGGAGATCTCAGGCATACACAAAGCTGTGCCCGTGTAGGGATTTTGCAGGATCAGAGCAATGTGTTATGATGCATAAATGTTGATAAAAATGAGTTCTTGTAGGACATAAATAGAGGAGAACATTCACACCATTTACAAGAAAAAGCTGCAGTCTTCATACTTGTAAAAGTGCCCAGCTGAATGCTGTCCTGCGGGGTGGGACACCCAGCTCAATTAAGAAGAAATTTCTTAGAGATAGACGAGCTGAGCATGCTGATCTTCCCAGTGTTCGTCTCCCATGCAAGTACAACCAGCATTTCTATGTACTTATTTATTGAAAAGAGCAGCCCAGCATCATGGCACTGACTTCTGGGAGGGTTTCTCTTTGCGCCAAACTCCATGCAGACAAGTAATGCTGTGTTGGGTTGGGCTGAAACTCTGGGTTGGAGAAAGAAATCTGTTTAATCCCTCCTGCAAAGGAGGCTCTGGGGAGGCAGTTGTCCTCAGAGGTGAAAACCCGACAAAAATCAACCATGTGAAAGAGAAAAAATGGTGGAAGGCAATCGGTTGTGGTATCGAGGGACAACTTTCAGAGCTGGGACTGCTCCTTACTCGTGTATTTGGATGTTGAATGGTGTTGGAGAGCCCGACTCAAGAAAAGCAAGCATTTAAAGAAGTTGTATGAGTGCCCCAAGTGTCGTCCGGGTTAAAGTGGCACCTCCCTTTCCTGGCAGCCTGAATGCTGGCTGTTCAATGTGGTTTGAGATCCCTGGGACAAACATTCCTGGCCCCCAGCTCTCGGTCCCCTTTGCAGTGCATGATGTGGTTTCTGTCAGGCCAGATGGCCAGCCTAGGCTTAAAGAGATTATTATTATGGCTGACTTTATCTGCTTCTCCATGGCTGGGAAAGCTGTGAGTAGATTTGGGAGGCCTGGAGAGGCAGCTTTGTCCCGTGGCGGGCCGTGTTTTGCCTAGATGTTGATTTCCCATGATTTCCAAGGTACCCCTTTCCTCCGAGCATGGTGCTGGCTGTCCGGAGAGCGTTACATCACCACTTCTGGAGATGCTGCTGACTTTAAGTATGATTTAGTGTGAAACGACCGAGCTTAGATGTAACATGTGTCTAAGAGGATCTGCTTCCCACGGGAGCACGGAGGTGTCAGCTCCCTCTGATCACTCAGTCCTGGGCTTTCACCCACGGATAATTACGTTCTTTCACGTTTGGTCTCGAAGGCCAAGTTCTGCTGGAGCGGGAGGACGTGCAGGTGGGCAGCGGTCCGCTCCTCACCTCCCGCTTCGGACATCTGTTGCCGCAGCCACTCTTCGCTGTTGTGTCTGGGGAGGGTTGGAGGCAGGGAAGAGAGAACCTTGACGTAACTGTCCCTCCCTTCCCCGTTCGGTAGCAGCGGTGAAATTCTGTTCCTGTTGGCGCGGAGCTGCCCTTGAGAGCTTCTCGTAGGAGTGCTTTGGCTTGGCCCAAGGGGTGACATGGAGCAAAACACTTCGTACCTCAGCCCACAGCAATCTGTGGACTGAGAGCCAGGCTGCTATGGTGACAGTCTCCCTCGAGATGCCTAAATCAAGCAGACAGGGACAACATCTCCAGTCTCTCCACTTTTCCCCGTTGCCCTCCCCCATCCCATCTCGCTGCATGTTCTGTGCAAGATACCTACCACTCCCAGCCGGTAATGACTTCCACATGGGGCTGGACCTTGTGGACAAATCCCCTGTAACAATAGGAAATGTTCCTTGGTCTCTCATTGTGTCTGTCTTTGGGAAGGAGGAGAAGGCGTTGACGACAAGCCGAAGAGCTCTAATATTCCTCCCGGACAGCTGATTAATTCCATCCTCTGCATCCGCTCTGGACCATCCCGCCCCGCCCCGCGCCTTCTGCTTTTTATTGTTCTCTCCACCTGGCTCCCTCTGGCAGGGAAACCGATAGGATTTTGTGCCACGTGGAGCTCCAAATGGAAAACCCGGACAGCGGGAGCCTCCACTCCCCCCACGGCCCAGGCCCAGTGGCTCCTGCTGGAGGAGGAGAGGCTGCGCCTTCCTCACAGCCAAGCTGAGCACTGGAACGGGGACGCTGCATTCCTCCCCGGCACGTCCGCTCCCACCTGGGAGAGACGAGACCTTGCCTCTTCCCATTCCTTCCCCCGCCATCGGCATAGCTCCCTGCTTTGGGGATGGTTGCAGGCTTGCTCTCACGCTCAGACCTTCTTTCTGCACACGTTTGCGTGTTCCTGCTTAGAAGTGGTCCCAGGGCTGCAGGGATGTGCCCGCCCTTGCCCTGAAAATGATTCACCCATTGCTTCATGACCCCTTGTGCTCCTTCCTCCCTGCGCATTGCCTTTTGCTTGCTCTCATGCTGACGTCGTGAGGTGCCTGGGACGGGTCCTGTGCATATACATTTGCACACACGTTTGCATGCGTGTTTGCACGCCTACTCGCACACCACTCCTTGCCATTTCCCAGGAGCCAGCTTTTGTCCCAGGCATTCACCGTTCCCTCTGCAGACGCACACTCCAGCCTCGTTGCTCAGCTGTGATACACGGAAGAAGGGGAAGAAGGAGACAAGGGCATTTTGATTATGATTATGGAGTTGATTTATTAGAATAATTTTAAAACACAAAGCCATCTGTGTGCCTCTTTCCCATCCAAGATTTATAAAAGACCAAACCATCCATCTGACCCCCAGCTCTCCTCCCCTCCTCTTCCCCCGCCTCATCCTCGCCTTCCATTCTCCTCTATGGCTCTCTTGCCAAAACACTTGCCCATACTTAATTCTCCTCCCAGAGAGACAATGCTTTGCATTCTTGTATTGGAAGCCAAAGAAAAGACAATTCTATTCTGTCTCTGCTTTGCAGCTTGGTCTGTTAAGTTGCTTTCCCGAGAGTCTGCGTTTAAAACAAAAAGAGATAAAGGAAAAGGCAAGTTGGTGCTGAAAGGTGCTGGAACATCATCATGTGGGGGTAACGTTTTCATTCACTCCACATATCAAACAGCCCCTGGAAGGCCATCCCCCGGCAGAGCCAGCGCGACTCCAGCTTGTTCCAGAGGGCTCACCTTTAGAGTGGAAAGACGCTTTTGGACTCCGTCTCCCATGCTTTCTTTGCTCCCTTTTGAGGGCCTTGGCTTGAGCCCCAGTTTTCTAGGGTTGAGGTGTGCTGACAGATTCTCCAAGCAGGATGAACTGGTGGCTGAAGTCCAGAGCAGGAGGAGAGCAGGGGTGCGGGTTTCCTGGATTCACACTGGGACAAGCAGGAAGAGGCTCAGCCCTCCTCTTCCTTGCTGCTCTGCTTGGTGCTGGTCCAGCCTCCCATCCAAAGAGCTGCAGTGATTTACGCCTCTGGAGGATTTGCTTCTCCCTCCTGTGGCCAAGTCTTGTTACCATTCCTCCACTTTTCCAGATCTGAGATGCTTTAGGCTTTTCTGTAGAAAAACAAACAAACAAACAAAAAAGCCAGCAAAACAATAAACCCAGCACTAACTTGACAGCTGACATTGTAACACTGGCATTATGACACTGTCGTCTTTCTCACGAGGTTGGAAGGTAAGCAGGTTTAAAACTTTGGAGCGCTTGTCTTTGTTGAAAGGAGAGCTAGAGGGAGTATTAGCATAGAGTTTGAACCAAAAGCGATCGGTTGAAGTCTGGGATTAGCTAATGCTGTTGAGCCTTTTCTTATTTACACATCAGGGAAGCATTTTCCTGTTTCACTGAATTAATTTTAGCTGGTGTCTAGCACTTCAAATTGCAGTGATGGTGGGAGAAGGTCGTGAGCAATGGTGAGCCCCATCCTGACCAGGGGTGTTTTGAACTTTATTTTATTTGTTTGTCATTGAGTACAAACAAAGGCTTTCTGTGTTTTGTAACTGTTCTTTTGAACTTCATCTTTCCATATAAATCTTATTTTTATGTTGTTAGTGGTTCCCATATGAGATCTGACATTTGTTATTTGATACTGGCAGAGAAGAATGAAACCTATTAGTGAAGGCTCATGGGTTCAACAGGATCCTAGGGAATAAGAGCTGGGGTTGTGAAAAGACCTGAGGATTTAGTGTCACTGTCATCCACTCGAGCTCTTGAATCTCTTTACTAACCCATTTCTATCCAAAGAATTGTCTGTCTTCGGTTTCTCTGGTTCCAGGTGTATGCTCACTGAAGCTGATGACTTATCCACTTTGTTGTACACTAAATCACCCAAGTGCTGAGCGTCCTCCAGGACTTTGCAATTCCCTTATGACTGCTTAGAGGAGATAGGCATAACCTCATGCATCTCTTCTGGAAAGAAAGAAAAAAGGAGTTTGTTCAGAGAGCAAAACTGCAGTGGCTTTGCATGACACCTCTTCGCCCCGAGGTCTCCTTGTGTTTGAGAGGCCCCTCTGGTTTGTGCATGCCCAAGTGAGAGTGCAGGCAGCAAGCAGCCGCATCTCCCCGGCTCTTCTGCAGGGATTGCTGTGCAAAGATCCCTGGTTGCTCTACGAATGTTGACCAAAGTGAATTTCCAGCCCACATTCCCATCATGGGTGCAGAGATGACTTTTCTCCTCTTTTTTTTTTTCTTCCCTTCTCTTTCTTTCCCCCTCTTTTTTTTTTCTTTCCATTGGTTGTTTGGATTAAGGGGCCTTAAAGGGGCCAGACATTTTTTGTGTTCTCTCATACCCTATAAATAACCGGCACCTCTCCAGCTTGCGCTCCACCCTTCAGTTACAGATTCCGCTGTCTAGCTGCCACCACTCTGCATGGCCTTTCACACTCTTCCTTTCTATTTAATATGGAACCGTTATTAAAAACAACAACAACAACAACAAAAATTTGCTGTCACCAATTCCCCAAGAGGAAGAGCGGGGGAAAGGAGAGAGGTGGGAGGCGGGGAGGAGAGGACACGACCAGCCAAGAAAAGTATCCGAAGGAATGTTCTTCTCCCTCCCAGGTTTACAGCAGTGCCTTTCCATCCAGAGTCATCTGTTTTGTTTTCCTTCTCCCTCAGCCTGAAAGTGCTTCAGCATTATCATGTAATGTTGCTTAATGTGACCAAAGGCTTCAGCGAGTCGCCTCGCGGACCGCAAGCATAGCCCAAATTCCAAGGCAGCAGTGCCTGCGGCGTCTCGTTAAAGCTCAGGACTTGAAGCCCTCTGTGTGTCCCACGAACAGTTGTTTGGGGTTTTGTTTTTCCCTTTCTTCTTTCTTCCCCCACCACCCCGGGTGCCAGGCAGGGATTTTGTAACCACACCGGCGTATCTAGGAGGTATGCGTGGAATCCTTCAAGGCAGTCCTCTGTGGTTTCCTTTGAGCAGCCGCCCACCCTGCCAGCTCCCACTGCCCCTTCCCAAACCCCTGACATGCAACCAGTTGCGCCATCCTCGGGAGGTTCACATGACTGTTGTCTCCTTGGGAATGTTGGTCACAGCAAAATTCCAGTATTTCTCTCTGTTCTTCCTCCCAACACGTTTCCTGCTGTTGGCAAAGGATCACATGGTAGCCCTGAAGACTGGGGTCATCTGCTGAACCACAGAGCAGGTAGAGATACAAGGCAGCCTGTGTCTATTGAGGGTCCCAACCCAACACAGGGAGTGAGATTTAAGCTTCTCTCAGTGCTGGAAGGTATTAAGATTATGGTGAAGGAAAGTGGAGATCATCAGCTAGCAGATGAACATGTAACTTTTTGCTCTACCTGATATTTTGGTACCCATAGCTGAGCCACAGGCTGTTACCCATAGTACCACATACTGATAGCTCCATGGCTCTGGGGAAGATGTGCTGATGGTTTGCAGTTTTGTGCTGTTTAGTTAAAACTGCTTGAATGGAAATGCGGGCTTGGGATGGCATCTCATGCTCCTCCCTGTAGCTCAGTCCCATGTACATTTCAGTTGTAACTCTTGGCCATGAATACAGTAGAAGAGTCTTAACATGTGCTGGTTGTTTCTGTGACAGTTTAGCTGCACACACACATTATCTTCATCTGAATAGAATCACGTAGGTTGGAAAAGACCTTCAAGATCATCATGTCCAACCATCAGCATGTCCTACTAAGCCCCATCACTAAACCTTGTCCCATGCATGTCCAAATCACCTCATCAGGAAACAGAACCTGATGTGTTTCGGTTCCTGAGCAGGGAGTGATGGAGCTGTGTGGCTGCTTTTGGCTGGGACACCCCATGGGGTGAATGTGTCTGTGGCATGGGCCAGTGCTGGAGCTGCTGGAGTTGTGAGGGGCTGGGGCATCTCTGGGAAGCCAAGAAAAGCCAAGGTACCTCTGATGAGTGCCTGCAGTGTTGTGGCCTTGTAACACTGCCCATTCTAATAAAACCTCTGCGGAGGTGACGAAGCCGTATCTTCAGCACAGCGAGCACTCAGCCAAATGCTGAGTCTCTGCTCTGAACAACAGAGGCACTGAGGCTTCAGAACCGAAGTTGTAAGTTGGTTTAGTTTCTTTATACATTTTTTTTTTACAGAAGGAAAACTGTATTTTTCCCAAGCTGCCTTCTTGGAATGGCCTGGACTTGTTTGATTTGAAACTTTCCAAAAAAAATTCAGCCTGAGGCAGATACCCAGTGTGGAAAATTTCAGCCCAAATGGTTCAGCTTTGGCAGCACTGTCAGAGCAGAACATTTGGGCCTTTCAGTGCAGTGCGTGGGGCCGTCTGCTGACACAGTGCTACCTGCAGGGCTGCTTCCAGGGATGTCCCTTTGCTCCACTGTTAGTGGTGGGAGGAGGCTGTGAGCCCAGGGCTGTCCCTCTGCGGATGCACAGTGTCCTTTGTCACCTCCCTGGTGGCCATGAGACGTTCCTCTCCCATTTGTGCCACCCGCATGGGGACAGCCACGCATGCGTGCTACCAACAGGCAGCCCAAGTGCTGACTTCTCCCAATTCACCTGGTAATCCCTGCCCCCTCGTTGGCTCAGTTGGGTCCTGAGCTGCTCAGTTTTACAAATGATGACTTTTTTTTAAAGAATATATGTAGAGGGAAACCCAGTTTAATGAGAAAGGTTGGATTAGGCAGCATGCCAGTCCCAAGTGAGTGTCACTGCCATCTTCATCGTCATGGTTCAGCCATGTCCCCCTCCTTACATGCTAATTAAGTCGATGTGTCACTAAGTGTTATAAGTGCAAACTTGGGCAGCATTTGTTTATTTGCTGTAGCAGTGTTGCTTTTCCAGCGTTTGTTTAGTTTTCATTCAATGCATAAAATATGAAGGGAACAAAAATCGCATGCACATTGTATCATGTAATTAGACAAGCAGATGTTAATTAATATATGAATATCATTTTTATTTTCCAATCGTCTGGCTGTGGTTTGAGCAAACCTACATCCCCCAGCTGTTGCTACACAAGAGACAGTCAGAGCAAAAACAGAGCTCGAGTTCATCTGCTCCATTCCCAGAGCACAGACCATTCCCTGGGCTGAAAGAGGAGACGTTTCTAGGTTGTCATGTCCCAGACATGACACAGCAGCATGGCATTCTCTCTCTATCCAGTGGAGGGCAACAGGGGATGTGCTTACAGCCAAGGCCCTCCAGTCTGGGAGCCAGGAGAGCTGGGCCGATGTGGAGTTGCACCCGAGGCTTTCATCTTGGTCACTGCAGTCAGATGGGGTTTCTGCTACCAGGCAGTGGTTATTTGTACACCAGCTCTTAGCATTCTTGGAAGAGACCACGGAGATGCTTTTGAGCTTTGAGCAACCTGCTTTGGAGGTTGGCCGCACTCTTAGGAGGAGTCGGGCCCAAGGACTCTGTGATCATCTGACTGCAGTGCACATGTTAGGCCACCACATTTAGCCTTTTGTTACTGAAGGATTTGATTCTTTATTTTGACTGGAAGGTCCTTGCTGGATGGATCCAAGACTTTCCTTTCCTCCAGCTCTTGGCCAGCGACACCTGCTTGTATGGGTTCATCCAGGCGTTTCTCCTCTTCCTCTCTGCAGAGCTTCTTAGTAACAAAAGATCTATGCTAATGTCCATCTTCAAGCTAATTTGTGTTTGTAAATATTAAAATTCATTTGACTTTTATTGCTGTAGTCCTCAAGATCTTTTACTTTCTGTTGGCTGATGCTGATCTGTCGTGCACTGATAACGCATTCCACTTCATTGGTGCTGAAATCCTTGTTGTATTTCCAGTGAGAAATAAGATTGATTACAAAGCTGATCATGGAGGAACTTCACTCTTTATAACTCAGTTCCCATCACTGTCTTTTCAGCAGAACTTGTTTTTGTCTGTCCATTACTCAGTTCCTTACCCAATGCATAATTCTTCTGTTAATTCCCATCTTTTCAAGCTTAGCTAATAACTACCCATGTTGTGTCGTGGCTGGTGCCTCTTGATACCCAGATAAATTAAATGGTACCATGCTCCTCATGTCTGGGGAATGAACTGTCTCATTGAAGAAATACATCAGGTTCGTCGCACACGATTTGCTCAACCTGGGGTTGCAGTTTATTCTGCTTGTCTCCATGTCATTAGTGATTCCGTACTGCAAAAGAAAAACGATCTATAATGAGATCGTTTCTCTCCCAAAGCTACACCTGTGCCTTGAATATCAGCACAGAGGGCCGTGCTATTCAACCTCTTTTTCCCATCACGTGGTCCGAAGTGCATTGACTTTCTTGGGGCATCTGATCTTCTGCTAAGTCAACACAAAAGCCCATGGCTTTCTCTGAATTGCACGGGCCCCCTGACACTCTCCTTTTTTCTCCGTTTTTCCTTCTCTCCCCCTCCTCACCAGAAGCTGGCATGAGGAGAATAACAGCAGAATCTCCCACATTGCTGTGGTCTGAGCAGGTTTCCCCTCACATTATGTCTAAATAAATATTAATAAGAAAAATGGAATAAGAGCTCATTGACAAATTCAGCAAATATTTGCCTCTGCCATCCCTTTCCAGCCACTTGGCTCCCGGAGGAGAGTTTTGCCCTTTCTCCGAGCAGAACTTTCAGGAAATAAACATTCGTTTTATTTTCTCAGAGGAGGAGGAAAATGAGAATAGCATGATGGGGCCCGGAGCCCACATCTCACATTTGGTGTGCCTGGAAGCAGCTTCCAACCACTCACTTGAACAATGGCTTTTGTCTTTGCCTTCGTGTGACGCAAGCTGTCAATGAACTGACTGAGGTGGGTCTGAATTATGCTGATGATTTCATTGAGGTCCTCACCTTGAGGACCCGCAGTGTTTTTCCACACCTTTGGAAGGACTGCATAGCTGAAAAACTCCCAGAATAATCTGAGTCTTGAAACCAAAGTCTGCATTTGAGAATCTGAAGATTCTGACAGCAACAGCAGGCAGAAAGAATAAGGAGAATAAGGAGAAATAAACATGGACACAGCATTATTCCCCCGGGTTCAGCCAACTGTGACCATCATTGCCAGCAAACTGCTGTTGGAAGATATCTGTGGTGCCATCTTGTCTTCATGCTCAGGGGTCTCAGGAATGACTTTGAGCCTCCCAGCTGCCACACATCGCTTCGTTTTGTGTTCATTAGGAGCACAAAAGCTCAAGAGAAGCCGCCTTCTTCAGAGCAGTGCTAGAGAGAACTCCTTAGCCAACAGTAGTAAAGATCTCCTGCCTTCAGGTGACAGCCAGGTGACAAAGCCCTTGGGTCCACATCTTCTGTCCCTGGGATGCCACGTGGCGGTGTTCCTCCAAGAGAGGTGAATCCCGTTGGTTCCTTAACGAGATGGAGTAATTATTTGTTACAAAGGAGGTTGTAGGAATCTGGAGTGGAAGCGGCTCCCCAGGCCAGCCTGCTCACACCTGAGCATGCCAGGCTGCTTTCAGAGCCCAGCACGTCGGAGCCATCAGACCTGCTGCTGGGAGGCTCTCAGGAGTGGGACAGAGGCTGTTCTACACACGTGTGTGTGAGCGTGTGTATATATATGTATAAAACGTGTGTGTCTCTGTATATTTTACTATGTTAAGCTATAAACTGTATGGGCTAGGTATGAATTAGAACCTTATAAAATGTGTTTACTCATTCTGTGTAACTCAAAGCGGGGATTAAACAGTAGGAAAAACTGACCGGGAGAATTTTCCAAGCTGAAAAAGGTTTTACAGCTCTCATTGTGAGCTCGAGAGGGAGGGTTTTTTTGGTTTTTGGGTTGCCTTTTTTAAAATATGTATTTATATCTATGTAGTGGGGGTTTTTTTAGAGCAAGGTTTTTGCCATTGAATTTTAGATAAAAGGAGAGGGGACAGCTGAGGAGGAGGGACGGAGGGAGGATAGCAGGAGACCATCCTGGCAGGCAGAGCCTCCCCCCAGGCATCCTCCTCCCTGTCTTCTGTGACAGTGTGCTTTCAGTGCCAGTGGCATCCAGGAGGGCCTCCCCACAGCATGCCGTGCTCCTCAGCAGGTCCTGCTTTTCTCATCTCCTTGAAAGCATCTTTTATGGAGAAAACAGAGTAGTGCTGCCGCAGTTCCAGGGGATGGGTGCGGGAATGGAGTGGTGGATGAAGAGGCAGCAGGGAGGGGAGGCTGCACTGAGCATCAGCAAAGAGAGGACGGCAGGGAATGGGGATGAATTGAAGTTTTACATCTGTTCTTCCATCCTCCTCTTAAAAAAAGGGCTGGACAGAGCACCAAGGGAACAATTTCGCCATTATCAAGTGAATCATCCTGAGTCAGTTCCAGCTGAGTGCTGTTTGATGTAGAGCAAGGTGCATGCCACCCGGAACTGTTTCATTTCTTATTTCCTGCCCTTTTTGGATGCAGCTTGCTTTCCCCACCCTCTCTTTGGTCTCTTCTACCTTCTAGCTCTTGTTGCTTTGGTGAATCATCTCTGCTTCAGGACTGGTGGCACTGCTCAGTTAGCAGAGCCTGACTCACTGTTCTGCTCTACATGTTGTTTCCACAGCCCAAGGAGGGTTGGAAAGGAGTTGTTGGGGTTTGGGTGTTGTTTTTTGTTTTGTTTTGTTTTGCTTTGTTTTGTTTTCCACTTCACTTTATGAATATTTTCCAGGGGATCAGGGGAAGGGAGGGAGGAAGAGAGACTGAGATGGTTTGTTGTTTGGGTAATTTTCCCTGCTGCTAAATGTCAGCATGCTATGCCTGATGCTCAGGATGGGGAGCAATGGGGCTTCTATTTCAGGCTGTGCAAGGGATGGGAGAGATTCACCTTATCTTCCTAACATGGCCCAAGCAATGTTTGGGTTCTATTTACAGTTTTGAAGAGAAGAGAGAAGTGATAACCTTTCCATACAAGCTCTGGGTTGGCTACCTGGCGCTGGCTTTCCTCATCAGCACAGATCCTGGAGGAGCCCTGGAATCCATTTACCACTTGGCTTAATCCTTCTCTGCTTATTCAGGGAATCTGTCTTTTGTCCTCTTAGTTGAAAGATGTTGCACAGTTGCTGGTGATGACGTGTCTCCCACGGACCCAGCACTTCTGGGGATGGGGAGCGTGCCCAATACCTGCCTTTGCCAAGGACATCTAGGAGGCAAAGCATTTTTCCCACCAGGGCAGGCCCATGGTGAGACGGGTTCCTGGAGACATCATCCATCAGGGCTGTCCTGGCTACTAGCAGCTCCCCGTTCCTGTGGATGCCAGGATTGATTTGTCTTGGTTTCTAGGAATTGTGACTTAAAATTCAGAGCAGAAGTCCTTCCTTCTGTGCCAGTGCCCTGCTGTGTGCTTGTGGCAGGCATCCTCAGTGCCCGGATTCTCTTTAATCATAGAAAGGGTTTTTGGTCATTCAGAGATGAAAGCCTGGACTGAATGTCTGGGTTCTAGCCCCAAACCTGCTGCCTTTAAAAAGCAACACCCTTTCTTTGCATCATCTTTGTGAATATACGTTAGTTACCCAGGTAATTCCTTGTTCATGAGCAGATGTCAGCTCTTGGATACATTAGACCCAAGGGGTGGGTGTTTTCTGGATTCAGAGTTTGGTCAGATAATCACTTCTTCCTGAGTTTTATCATGTTTGGCTTCTCCTGTGGTACTGCTTGATAAATGGGAAGTTATGAAAAGAAGCGCGGTACGATGACATGCCTTCCAGGCTGAATGTGAGGCAACTGAACAAATCTACAAAAATATTTAGAACTCACTTGTGTTTTCACAAGGTTTAACCTCAGTTCTGCAGACATGTACATTAGTTTATCTGGCGCATGGGTGTAATGGAACAACTCACATGAATAAAGCTAAACATGTGTAAATGTTTGCAAGATATGGGTCCATAATTCTTTGGAAATCATAGCAAACCAACTCTATTTTCCTGTGCAGCGGTGTTCTCCTATCCATCTCACACAAGTGATCTGAAATATCTGTAATAATCATTATGGTGTAGTTGTTCCAAATAGCTCACAGCCAGGATGCAGAAACTCAGCTAGTGTAAATTGTTATTGTTCCATTGACTTCAAGGGAGCTACAGGAGATTTTATGAACTGAGTATCTGCCCCCACATTCTCAAATGTTCAAAAGTGAACGTTAGGGCCAAGTAAGAGGTCTGCTTCCATGCAGGTCTCTCCATCAGGACCAATTTCTGTAAGTGTTCGTTGGCTAACAAGCTGCAGATCTGGCTGCAGTTGTGTGTGCTGAGCCCTTCTAAATATACTGGTCCAAAGTCTTAGCACTAATTGTCTATGAACATCTGCATCTGTGCATGCTGCCACTATTTAGAATAAATGGGACTAAATGAAGAATAGTTTATTTAAATTGATTGCCACTTCAGGCAGTGAACTTTGGTGCATGGTTTGGTCCATTTCCCAGCACTGAAGTGTAAGAAGGGACCAGGTGGAAGGATAGGAAACAGTGATGATATGGAAGGAATCTGCTGAATTCACAAGTCCAAAAAGTGCAAAATGAATTGAAGCACAGATCACCCGATGGCTTTTCAGCATAGGCTTACAATAATTTGATTTGACAAATCACCCAAAATAATCATATTTGTAGAGGTTAATTTTACCCTGAACTTCTTTCCAGGAAACGTTCTTACCCCTCCTGCTAGTCTGGTATTTGAGGCTGGTGCAGTGTCAGTGTTCATGCACGTGTGCATGTGTGTCCTCTCTAAAGGCTTCATCTCCAGCAGACAAAGTCTGCCAGCGTGGTTATGTGTGAACTGCTGTAGCATTTGGTCATAAAGAATTGAAAATGAAGATTAGGGACTGTCCAGCAGAGCTGGAAATGAAGGAGCAGCCCTTGCTGTTTGGCAGATATCCCCTGATTTCTGCATGAACCATAATATACTAGGCGAGTTAGGACGATTGTGCAGTAGACAAGTTTGTGTGTAGGACACAATGTCTGAATATCACTAGAGCCACTTAAACTAGGCAGTTTCGTCTCGTCATCTCATCCCTTTCCCGTACCCCTCTTCAGGAGGTTGTAGAGAGCCATTTTGTTGCTACTTGGCCTCCTCTCCTCTCCTGCTAAGTGTTAGACTAAGGACAACCTAAGTGTCCTCATTTGCTCCTCATAGGACATGCCTTCCAGACTAATGCACCCCAAAATGCAATTTGCCTTCTTGGCTGCCAGGGCACGCTGCTGACTCGTGTTGAGATGTTATGATACAGGGCTAGCTGCTGTCTGTGAAACATCTGAATATGCAGCAGAGGAGTGACTGGGGCTGTAGCGGGGAAGGTGGGCTTCCAGTTGGTCTTAATGCTCCATGCAGTCCCTAGATGATCTGCAGACTGCTGACCATGGGCCTTGGGGTCTCCAGGCCACTGGTCTGTTGTTGAGAAACCTCTAATTAAAAAGAAGTGAAAGGAGAGCAAGAATGAGGATGGGAACTAGATCTGAAGTGGTGGATAAAATCTTCTCCCAGACAAGAAGTGGACAAAGCTCATCATGTCTTTTCTTTGTGTCTGCGCAACTCCCAGCACAAATGGGTTCCCACTTTGCCTTGAAATCAAGTCACTTTTAACATGTTGCAGAGTCCAAAACTAACTCCAAGGGAATACGTACATTCACTTGGACTCTCTACCATGCTAATGTGAAAACATGAATACGTGGCTTTGAGATTGGAACTGGCTTCTGTCTGGATGGTTCCAAGCATAGCAGAGTCTGCTTGTGTCTGGCTGTGGTTGACCCTTAGCAACCCAGTGAACCCTGAGAAATACTGGAGGGCTCACAGTACAGAGTGAAATGCATTAATTCTCATTCTCCTCCAACAGCGTTCTGCCTTGGGGGAGATGGAGGAGGCAATGCATTTTTATGTGAGTTGAAGGAGTTTTTCCAAGGTCTTGGAGACTGACTGCGAAAGAACTGTGATAAGCAGTGTCTGTGCAGAGCTCAGGTGAAAGAGCAGTGAGTCCTACTGATGACCCTAAAGGAAGAAGACGCTCATGGTTAACCTTGTGCATCATGTTTTCAGAACGTTGCAGCTCATCCAAATTAAGACCATTTTCTTTCTGTGCAACTGGCTGCTCTTGATAAGAACGGTGCAAGACAGCCCATCCTTCAGTTCCATGTGGTTGCTGCTCATGCAGTAAGTTGTGGCCTTGGAGAGAACCATCAAAGCCATTCATGGGATTTCTGTGGCACTAGAATGCAATTTTCGCTCTTAGCTCAGCTAAAATGTTGCTCCTTAAATTCAGCCATTTGCAAATGCAGCATCAGCAGAAGAACTGGGAAGCCCAGAGGAGAACCCTTCATCATTCTTGATGTATCTAATAATGCACAGATGTGTGAAGGAACCTCCCCCAAATTCATAACTCAGGCAAAGTCATTCAGAGAAGTGCTGTAATTTGTGCCACTGTACAAATTAGCAAGTAAGGCACGAATTGTGCCTGAAGTTGCACAAAATAATCACTAGCTTTTCCATTTCAGTATGGACAACTTGTGTCAAGCCAGAGAAATTGGAGAAGTCACCACAAAGAAGGGACTTCTTGGATTTTTGGGCATGGGGTTTTAGGCATGTTCCATGTAACACAGTGGACAGCGAGTGTGGGTGCTCCCAGAATTGTGGGCAGAAGATTTTTTAGTAATAACTAAAATATAATCTGGCACACCTTGCAGGGAAGGAGATTTTGACATCCTTCCACCAGCATCAGTGAGGACATTTTGCTTTTAGTGTTCTCCAAGGCGGAAGACAGGCCATCTGCTGATGTAAATAAGAGCAACTCTGATGCCTGAAGTTATGTTACACTAATTTAAATCAGCCCTTTGCCTCCAAGATGAACCACTTCTCACTGATTGCCCCCACCAGGAGCCAGACCCGGAGTTCATTCAGCCCAGGTATGGCCTGCTGGGAAGGAGCAGCCCTGCTCCCCACTCTCCCTCCCCAACCCTGCTCCAGGCCTTCTGCTCACAGACCTCCTAGTATCCTCCTCTCTTCAGGGGCAGAACCCTGGAGGAAGAAGAGAGTGTGACGAGCTGCCCCAAAACATGACAAATTTGGAGGGTTCAGCGTGCCATTTGTTTCCTCATTTCAGGAAACACAACCTGGCAAGAGCAAAGTGGAATAGGGCCTTTTTTTCCATCTGCTTTGCTGCCTTGCTCTGGAGGTCACAGCCGGGGACAGAAGTCCTCGCAGGGCCCCATCTGCCTTCCCTGGGCTTCCTCGTTCATGCCCACTTGGGCCTCTGACATTCTACTCTGTTTTTCTTTCCTTGAAAATGGATAGGGAATTGGGAGCCGCTGTGCAGGAACGCGCCTGTTCCCTATTACAGCTCCACCGGGGCTGTAACACGATCGTGCCTGCTCCATACCCACACAGATATTTATTTATCCATACAGGCTTTCTCCTTGTTTTCATTAAGTTAGGCAGAAAAGGTTAATCTTTCTTCTGCTAAAGCTTCAAAACCAACCAAACTAAATAAAATATGATTTCTTTCATTTCTTTTCTAAAGGACACTCTCTTTTTCTTTTTTCTTTTTTTTTTTTTTCCCCTAAGTACCAGAATGAGGTCACAGTCAGAGATGCCACAAGAGTAAATTGAAAACAGGTTGAAAAAAAAACAAAAGGCAGAAAGACAGAGAGAGAAAACCACAATCAGAAGAAAGTGGCTGGTAACGTTGCAGGGTTGGTTCAATCCAGTCTAGTAAAGAAGCTGTCGAGACAGAGATGTTGGTTCCTTTCTGCTTTCCCCTTCATGATCTTTCTAGGAATCTCCAAGGTCAATCTCAGCACAGGTCTCCTCTCTTCTACTCTTCCATTTGGATTCGCAGCACCTCCCTGGAGGTGTGGGAGCATCTCTGAAGGTCCCTTTTGCTCCTCCAACCTCACCAAGGCTCCTGGCCCTGCTCTCTTGTTCAGGCTGGTGGAGCTCAGTGCCATAATCCCATTGCCTTCAATGGGATGGCTGGTGAGCAGTTCGCCCCACGTGCTGCCCGTTGGCACAGGTTGCAGTGGGTGGAAGCTGGGTTGCTGCCCACCAGAGCAGTCATCCCTTTGGGTTCCTTGTTGTCTCTCCCAGAGCCATCACTGTGGCTTGACCTACAGCATGCCTTGGTGTGAGCAGCTTTGGGCCATTAGACTGCAAAGCTTCACGCAGTAGAGTAACTCCCAGCAGGTTCCAAGCATGCTGTTACTTCCTTCTGTTCTGGGGAGAGCACTGACTCAGTGTGACACCACAGCTAGTATAAGATTCATGTTTACAAAACAGAAAAGAGGAAATCTGCCAAACTCCACAGCCCCGTCTGTAGAAGAGGATGAGGCACAGTGAGGAGTTGTACTGGAGAGAAGGAAAGTGCCTGGAGAGAGCTGCATCTTTCTGAGGGTCATTAGCAGAGCAGAGATTGGTATTCTAAAGCTGCCTGGGGAACTGGGTGCTTTGGGGCTGACCGGTCTTGGGAAGGCAGTGGCATGGAAATGAAGAAGAAGAGATTCTGGCATGAATTTGGTGTATGATTAGCCCAACGCTGAGCACTATTTCTCCACTGCCTGTAATCAGTGTGTGAAGGACCTTCTTTGGCTCTGCGAGCAGCACTTAATATAGTGGCACTGAGCTCTGGTTTGGTTTTCTTGCCATTGAGAAGTGAACACAGGTGAGGCATCCTCACAGGAGATGGTCATTTGTCCTTGATATCTGTAACAGCTCATTGCTTTATTTAGTGTGACATCAATTATTTATTACTATTAATGAAGGGCACAGATGTCTGTCTGGTCAATAAAATATCTCCTCCTCCACAGAGATGATCTACTTAGCTATCATTTACTCTGCAGAGAATCTTTCTGAATTCTTACTGAAATTTAATAATGCGAGCAAAGCTACTACAGCAGTCTAGGAGGACTGCGCTCCAGGGCTGCTCTGGGAGGCTGAAATCCTTCTTTATATTTGCTGGCGGGGTGTGTGAGAACACAGGTCCAGACGGGAAAGAGAAGCTCCATTGCTTTCCATCACAAGCTACTTATCCATATAATCCCTTTTATGAAATGATCAAACTCTATCCAAAGAGATAGTTAGGTTATTTGTCCTTCTCAGGAGTAGACCATCTATTCATATCCAATTTACTTTCTTGTGCCATTACTGCCCATTAGCCTAAATATTTAGTTTCCATCTGATCACCTGCCCTGGTGGTGCATTCACAGAGCAGCGTAGCTCTTCCTGCTCTTTTTATGCCTCTGCATGTACGCTAAACTTGGGCCTTTTGTTATCTCCCTGTGAAGCCTTGCTTTTTCCTGTGTCTTGTTCGTGAGCGTGGCGGAGCAATGCAGCGCGGTGCCGTCCTGCTGAGCCCTTGTCTGGGCTTTGTGCAGCCTGCTGGGTACTGCTCTATTGCTGCAGCACCCCAGGTCCACTTTCACTTGATAGGGTTCGTGGTCTGTCATCCTCTTGCAAGGCTGGCAAACACACGTGCTGCCTTAGGTATATCCAGCTGACAAGCTCCTGGTCTACATCTAGGGGCTGACTTGGGTTTTGGTCCCAGGGTAGTGCAGTGACTGGGTCAGATAAATAGCCAGCTTGCAAAGAGCGGGGTCCAAGGGAAGCAGGAAAGGAAGTGAAGAAAGTGCTGTAATGAAAACTCAATAAAATGAAACTAACACCCACATCTTTAGTCATGCTGTAGGAGCTGCCAGACGGGCTTGACCCAGAGGCTGGGTAGATGGCTCTGAGTGCTCCAGAGGAAGATGTGGGATGCCCACAGAGACACCCATGGGATTGTCTGCCCTCCATGAAGTTTCTTCCTCATCCAGAGAGCAGTTGTTTGAGGTCTGAAGAGGATCAAAAGGTCTTTCTGTAGTTCAGCAGCACACTCTGGTGCTGTTTTCTCGTTACGTGTCAGTGATTCATCCGTGGTGACAGTGTCCTCGGTGACTTCTGGTGACAGGGAGTTCCCAAGTCCAACCCGATGTCATAATGGGAAGGGATGGAAATGAGAATTGGAGATGTGCAGTAGAGTTTTGTTTGTTTGTTTAAACCATCACCCCAGCGCTGAGGGACTTGCTGAAGGCTGTGCAACTTCCAGGCAGTGACTTTTGGGCTGCCAACCCAACCTGCCCGCTGAGTTGACCTGGGCTGTGGTACAGCCCCAGCTCTGGTAGCCAGGGTAAACTCTGGAACCTGGTGACAGCTGCCTGAAAAACGTTTGGAAAGAACAAGTCGTGCTGGGAGCATTAAAATGAATAATTAAGGCTTGGATTCCTTTAGGGAGGAAAAGTATTTATTGCTGCTCTTTTCTCTAGCCAAGGGGGACATTTGTTACTGAATTGTGTATCTTGAGACGACTCAAACACGGCCTGGGGGGGCTGAGGAGGATGGGTTTTTTTCTTCTACCTGGGTAATCCGGCCACACAGTGAGGCATTCTGGGCTGGGCATACCAGTGGGGTATTTCTTACAGTCTATACCAAGAGACTAGACTGGTGCTTCACTTCAGTAGTCCTCACTTAATTTTGCTTACAGAAGAATAAAGAGAGAAATGTGCTGAGAAGGGAATTTTCCAATCTCTGCTGCGGTGCTTTGACATTTACACGTGTGTGAGTACCCAGTGCTGCAGCTTGGGCCCAGCTCTGCTGATCCCAGCACCGCTCAGCAGCTGCATCCGTCCTCTCTCTGCTTCTCCAAGGGCACAACCAGGGCAGCTGCTCAGGATTTGTACTGCTGGGTACCTTGAGCTTTCGGTTACACTGATGCAAAATGGGAATGGAATGCTCAGCATCTTCAGTGCAAGGAGCCAGCTTGCACAGCAGTGAATAATCAGGTCCAAAGAGCTTAATAAATGGGACATTTTCAGTTTCAGCTGGGTCGTGATCTAAGCGTTTAATAAGCTTTATAAACCAGAAGACCAAAAAAAAAAAAAAAAAAAGTCTTTCAGTGGTTTTTTAATTGTTATTATTTTTCTTTGAATGCCTGTAATGGGGCGAATGTCCTTCAGTGTGGCTGGGCTGAGCACTGCAGCAATCAGCTCCAGGAGCCGGCGGAGCTCACATGAAAGGGAGTGCAAAGCTACTGATTTCCACTGAATGAATAAAAAAATAAACAGCACATTGAAAGCAATTACATCCAAGCTCTATAAACGTCTCCTTGCTTGATAATCTCACATAGCTGAAACATATTTCACAGTGACAGGGAATTTTTGAAAAAGGCCATGTCCCCTTTTGAGAACTGGAAGTGCTCTCAGGGCAGGAGGGCCCTGCTGAGTGTGGGCATCTGTGCTGCCCCAGGGACCTCCTTGGTGGTGGTCCCACATGTGTTGCTACTGTGCTCGTGGAACACTTTCCCAAGCTCTGACTTAGCACTGGGCACAGTTTCTGCTGTGGATCCCAGTTACAGCTCTCGTCCTGAATGTGTTTTCTACTTGTTTTGTCCCCAAGTAACATTCTCCACATAGATGTGGGGCCATTCCTTCCAGCTGGATGTTGTTGCTTCCCCTTACGCTGTGCTCTGTAGAGATGTTCCTGCATTATTTTGTTGATGTCCAGTGATAATTTGCACCTATATTGATGTTCTGGTCTTTCTCATCTCTTTGCTCTCCAGGAGAATCTTTAAGCTTTGCAGATGATTTGCTTTCTGGCCTTGCAACGTCCTGTGTGGCAGCGGGTCGGAGCCATGGAGATGTCCCTGAAACCAGCCTCTACTCAGTTATTTTCAAGTGCCTGGAACCAGATGGTCTCTACAAGTAAGGAGAGGCATGTGGGGAGGTCCTGTGGGCAAGGGGGAACTCCAGTGGGATTACATGATGGTTATTATCCTTTTTGGTCAGCACAGTGTTACACCAAACAGTGGACAAACAGTGAGGCTGTTGCTTTGGGTGTTGGGCTCAACCAGTGAAATGGAAAACCAGTGTCTGCCAGTACAGCAGTGGAACACTGGCAGCCTGTGGGAGACTCCACTTACATTTTCAGTGTGATGGGCTTCCAGGTGCATTGAGTTTGTCTTGCATGGACAAACCAAGCTGATGTTGCACACACTGTCATGTTCCTGGTCAGCTGAGAGTGCAAGATGTCAAGGATGTGAGAGGGGTTGCTCACATCAGTTGATGTTTGTCTCACTAAGACACATTTACCAGATTGGAGAGGCACCAAGTACACCTGTCCACCATCCAGTCACTTCTGTAGGGATGCATGGTCACACCTATGCTGATGTACTTAATCACTTGGCTCTTCTGAGATAACACATATAAAAACACGAGACTGGATTTTTTGTTTGAATCTTAGGAAGTAACTCATATCCAAAGTAAAGGGATAATTTCAGCATCCAAGTATTGACTTCTCTTTCACTGTAGTTTGAAGGGTGTCTGATCAAGAAAGTAGGAGTAAGTTTCCATGGGAAAGAAGAGCATGTGGAGATGGATTGAAGGCAGGGACCTGAAGACGTGGAGGAGGCAGAGCAGAGCCATGAGGCAGACACAGCAGCATGCTCCCTATTATATTTTTATTCCCCCAGAACGGGACAGTGGACACTCAGCAGGTGCGTGCTGTACTCGAGCACACCCATGTTTTCCTGTCCTCATTGCTGCAGCCATGGCATCCTTGTGATGCTGAGGAGTTTTGCTGCCTATACCCCTTGGCAACGTTGTTATACTGGATGATCTTTGAGATCCCTTCCAACTTAAGCCATTCTGTGGTTCTATTATTAATGATTCTATCCAAGAGGTCCCAAAGTGCTGAAGTCTGTGGAAGGATGATGCCAAAGAATTCAGTCAGCTCTCTCCCATTGGGGAGCTGAGATCCTCAGGCCCTTCTCTAGCCATGGCATCCTCTGTCCTGTGGGAGGTGGCACGAGTTGGGAGGGTCAGTGAAAAGGAAAAAAAAGAAAAAAAAGAAGAGGAATAAAAAGGAGGCAAGGAGTTGAAGGAGAGACAGAGTAAGCAAGAGAGAAACACCCAGAGCTTAATGTCAGAGCGACTGTAATAATTAAAACACATTTTGTAGTGAGTAATGAAACTTTTTATGGGACCACAAAAGCAGTTAAAGCAAGAGCTGGCAAATGGTCTGTCAGCGAGAACTTTTAAGATCTTGATTAATACTTTCCCTTTGCTCCCCCTCCACCGCCCCAAAGTTAAATATGTTGACAGCCTCCAAAGATGGCAGAGTCTTTATTTTGTATCTCAAGCAGAGTGGCGTCCAGGAGAAGGCTCCTCTCTCCATTTCATCATTTTAAATGTTTTCTTGTTAAATATCTATAATGGATAAATATAATTATTAATATCACTGGGAACTGAGTCGCTCTGAAAAGGTGCCAGGGAAAGCCTGGAACAAGTGCAGAGCTCACTAATGACCCACTGCCCATAAACTTGGTTGTGAGCTATCAGCGATTGCAGCTGCCAAAGCGCCAGGCGCGGGACGAGCTGCTGGGTTGGATGGGGGGGTGTGGGGTTGGGAGCCAGGAGATCTGGCTGCTTGGCAGCCCACACTGCCAGATCATCTTCCCCATCTGCTGGGCAGGGATAATTGCGCTCACTCGTCTCTTCAGGGGCTCTGTGATCTAATTCCTGATGGCTATAGAGGGCTGGGAGAGCCTTGGGTGGGAGGCTTTGTTCAGGGTTGTGTCCTGGCCACTCTATGGCCAAAGCCAGGCTTCTGCTTCAAGGTCTTGCGTCACACTGCTGTGGTGGGGACGAGCAGGGCTTGGCAATGCCCTGTGTCCTGTGTTTGTTCCTGGCAGGTGTCTCAAAGGCGAGGAACAGCAGCTCTGCATGGGGAGCCAGCAGGCATCAGTCCCTTGGCACCAGAGGGCTTTGGCCCTATTGCTTCTGCGGGGACAGCGCAGAGTTGCTGGGAGAGGACAGGGTGATGCACAGATGCATTGGCTCTGTCCACTAGCTCATGCTCAGCAGGGCTTGGTGTCCAGTTTTCAGGACTGTTCACACTTACATGCATGTGTACAGACACACATATGTGCTGGCATGTGTGGGGCACAGACCTGCTTTCTTGGCCATCCAAAAAATGTGCACACATCACATCCCCCTTTGCTCAGCATCTGCTGCTGTGTGCACCAGGACACCTGCCTGGACCAACACTCCTGTGCTCAGTGTGTTTGCAAACACTACTGTGCTTGCACATCCAGTGCACACACGTTTGCTCCAGCCTGAGAGCCAACCAGCACGTGTTTACTTAGCATCTGTGCATTCTCAGATACATAAGTACACACATTAAATATTCCTCTTTTCAGATGTCCATACAGTTGCGACAGAGCATGAAGAAAGCCAGAACAGTGAAATGTGAGGCTAACACTCTGTTCTGAGCCCGCGTGGACATAACAACAACAGAAACACGGGCACGGGGTCACTTCTGAAATTGAATTTCTTCTGCTTGTTTCATTTGTTTTTGTGGGGAAAAAAAAACAGCTTTGTTGGAAGGCTCCAAGCTGGTATTAATCCTGATTATAGCAGCTCGGCAGGGATCTGTGCTTTTCTCCAGGCTGGTAGGTGAGCACACAGATCCTGCAGCATTGGAGCTCTTCAAAAGCAAATGCTTTTGCTTGTTCAGTAGTCTGAGGGTATCACTGAAGGGGGGCTGTGAGATTATGGGAGTCTCTTCTGCTTTGTAAATGCATCTGATGTCCTGTCCCATTTCTTCTGCAGTACCTATGGCAGTTTCACTGCTGTTGGCCACTTGTTTGGCATATTACCACCCTGAGATCAAAGCCGAGCTTGTGCATGAAAAACAAATCCAAAAAAATGCTCTGCAGACAAGCAAACAAGCAGTCGGATTGATTCCTCTGCTTTTGAGACTTCTGTAATTTCAAAACACGCACTAACAAAAGGAGAACTGATTTCTTTGTCCTTTGCAGTTTCAGACTGACGGACATATGTTTCCTGTCAGCCTTTTTCTTTCCCCTGCCTGCAGTACACTGGGGTTGAGATGATGGAAAGTAGTCCACTTCAGCAAGGCTGCATGGAGCCATTGGTTGAGGCATATGGTTGATGTGGATGCCCACATGTGGAGGTTAAATTCAGCCTGGAGGACTAACCTTGCATAGCTCATGGTCCTTACATAGCTCAACACCCTACAACCCAACGGTGCTGTTTGTGCTGAGACAGAAGCTTCCCTTGTGCGTCCCACAGCCTCCCTGAGCCTCCAGTCCAGCTCAACTATCTCAGCTTCTCACCTGCCATCCCCTGGGTGCCTGGGGATGCCTCTGCTGAGCTGTACCTGATGGGCTGCTGGAAAGCAGCCCTGCCAACCCAGTACGATTGTTTCAGATGCTTGGGGATACACCAAGAGGTGGGAGCCAGAAATGGAACATTTGGAAAGAGAAATAAACCCCCCCTCTGGCTCCTCTATGGAGCTGCAGTGCAAACACACCAACCTCTTCCCTGCACCACAGATACTATAATTATAGATTAGATTAAATCCCAATGTTTCGCTTTATTTACATTCCTGACCTAGCCTATTCATTTCCGGTGTTTGTGCCAAGAATCAGCACAAAATTTACTGGAAATAATATGGAAGTCATCAGGATCCCTCCCAGAGCCTTTCTTAGGAAGTGTGTTCATGCGCTGACAGGGAGCTCAAATTTACCTTCCCTTTGCTGGCCCACATCAGGTTTCCCATGAGTGATCCCAAACCAGCCCAGGGGATCTGGGAGAGTGAGTTTCAGAAATGTTGGGAAAGTGGATGAAGGTCAGGCCCTCCAATGGGATGGAAGTGGATTTAGAGCTCAGAGCAGCAACACAAAGCTCCTGGCCAAGACCCACATGCCCCGCTCAGCCAGCAGGATGCCTATTGGCTTGGAGGCCATCTCCAGCATGGCCAGGCTTAGCCTGTCATCACACAGTAAAAACACTTCTTTTGGGTGGGTGTAAGGAAGGAGGCAAAGTGGTTGAATGTTGAGAATCTTTGTAGCACTGAGAGACAGCGATTGCAATTCAAGCAAAGCTGAACGCACTGAAGGAGCTGGCTCAGAACAAGACTGATTAATGTTGACTGACCTCTGCCGTATGCATAGCTGGGATAAAAAGTGGAATGGAAACCCTTGGTGCTCAAGTGTCTGCTAATGCTGGCAACAGTCTGCCGCTCCTTATGTGATACTAATTGTTATTGTTGGTCTTCCGTCAGGACGACACATGAATGAGTGCTGGAGAAATCGGAGACAGATCCCAAATAGCTCAGTGGCATGGGTTAAAACACATCTGCTGCAGCCCTTGGCTGAGTCCCTCATGTGCACAGGAGCTGTGCTGCTTCACTGCATCCACCTCTTCTATTCCACATGCTTTCCAGCTTCCCGAAGTTAAGCGATGTATGGCTGTAGTTTCTTCTCAGGCATTCCTGGCTTGCAGATACTCAAGCAAGGCAAGTCAGGAGTAGAACAAGTGCTTGCTAAATCCCAGCCTTTGACTTCTGGCTCTTCCTTTCTCAGCAGACCAGGGTTACTTCAGAACCCAGCTGCCCACATGTTGGCTTGGATGTGTGGTTGTTTTTGCTGAAGTAAATCCAACACTGAGCAGTCTGAACCCATGTGGACTTTGTGCAGATCCCTGTAGTGGTGGAAGATTGGCCCCCTGGGACATGGTCTGTACAGGGAGGACAGAGGCTCAGCACAGTGAGGAGACAGTCTCTGCTAATGTCAGTGACATCCCATGCATGTTGGCCTCTTGCTGAAGTTTCCAACATTGACGTCTTTTATTACCACCCTGTGTGGAAGCATACATGTATGGGAGCCACGTGAAAGACATTCCTGCTTCCATCATGTCAGGCAAGGTGCAAGAGGCTCTTCTCAACTTTGTCATTTGCTCCATGGGGTGATGTGAGCAGATTCCTTTGTCTCTCTCACCTCCATCTGTTTTTCTGTTCCCTTGGGCTGTGAAATTAGAAGCTGCCTCTTGCTATGGACAGGGCTCTGAGCAACCTGATTGAGCTGTAGATGTTCATTTCAGGAGAGCTGAACTACATGGCCCTTAATGGTCCCTTCCAACTCAGACAGTTTCATGACTCTGTGTCTGTATCTACCCCAGCCTGGCTGACTCAGAGCAGCACCTTCAGGAGCTACTGCAGTGTGTCTGTTCCATCACTTGCCATCGCCATTCTAAAAGTTGGGTTTGTGCCACAGTCCTCCTTCACATCCATCTCCTAACTGTCCAGCTGCCTGGGACAGATCTGGATCAGGAGCTGCCTTTCCACTGACCTCTGTGGAGCCTTCTCCCTCTGACCTGCAAAGCATATGAGCATCTCCTCACTTTTTGTTGGAAAAGCCAAATTATCCTTCCCAAATTCTCTGCTTTTGCTCCCACCTCATGCCACAAAGAGAAACAGAACAGCCTTTGTTGCCTCCCGCAGCCAGCTCCTCCCCACCCTTTCCTCAGGACATCCGGATTGAAATAACATTCTTGGTGGTTTTGTTCTGAAATCTCCTGGCACCCGAGCTCCAGTCCTGGCTGGGTCCAGGCCCAGTTGCATCTGTCCTCTGGGCAGTGGGAGGAAGGCGGGTGCTGGGAGCAAGGAGGAGGAGGAGGAGCTGCAGCCTGATGGTTGATAGGGGATTGCATCAGGGGGAGTGTGCGAATGGGGGGTTCTTCCTGGAAATGGAAGTGGGGTGGAGAGGAGGGGTTTGGCCTGTTGGTCTGCTGGTAAGCAAATGGACCTCTGCAGGTCCACCTCTTCCCCATCATGAATTTACTCACCCCTTACAGTTATGGATTTGGAGAGTATTTTTATCTCCCTGTGTGTAGAAACCTAATGCCACTAACATAGATTGGTCCAAGTCTTATCTCAGTGACTAATGGCAGAGCAAGTACAAGAGATGCAATATAAATACCAGCACAGATACTGCTGGCTTTGATTTGCCTCTAAGCTAGCAAAAGTTGCATTGTGCTGCTGTGTTGGAGCCCTTTGTTTTGTTCTTCAGTAGTCCATGTTGCAGAGCACCTTTTTTTCTTAAAACTGGAAAGCTGAGGACAGTGTTGATTTGATTTTTACAGCAGTGTTGGGGTTTGGACCGACTTCCCTTCCAGGACAGAAGGATTTTACTGCTTGCAGTGTGTGTTTCTTTTATATTGTACAGGAGAAGTGAGTCAGGACATGGACAAGTGGTTTTGTTCTTATTGACCATTTCTTAGCAGGGGAAACTGAGGCAGGAAGCAGCAGTATGCCTTGGGCTGGAGCTGAATGGAGAGCTATGGGATGCCTTCACTCACACTTCACCTAAGCCCCTCTCTTCAGGAGAGCACTTCAGAGAGTTGTTTCTTTATCCAGAGGCTGTGCAATATATCATACACAAATGTGAGGCCTCTTCTTAACACCCTTGGGTGGGCTGGGCTGTAGATCTGAGAGTTGCCATCAAGGAAATCGAGGCACGCCCATGAAAATGCTGCTTATTTGGTGTCTCACACTCTCCTTCGTTCTTGCCCTCAGTGTGTTTCTTTTTCCCTAGCAGAGTCAATCTGATAGCAGGATGACCTTTTTACACAGCAACAGTGCCCCTTTGCCAGCTGCAGTTCCCCCTCTGCTGCCAGGGCTCCGTGGCCCAGTAGCAGCTCAGCCTGATCTTTGCAGATAATTCAAGTTTTTTATAGCCTAATTCCAGCCTTAGGAAAAACAAAAAGCAGCTCAGCTTTACCCATAAATACACAACAGGAAGGATATGACAAGCTGCTCTGAGACCTTGCTGTTCGGGTACAACTGCACCCACAGGGCTGATCTGAAGACAGAGCTGTACCCGGAGTGAATCAGCTCCCAGAGGCTGGGGATGTCAAGCATAAGAGACGACACTGATCCAAGTGAAAAGATAAGGCTCAATATCCTACCTGTGCATCGTTCTCTCCACATCCCAGAGGCTTTTGGGGTGCCATTACCTACTGGATCGTTCCCAGTAGGTCTTTGAAAGTGGCCTTTGAGTTGTTCCTTGGGTTTGGTGATTGTTTTGCACCAAGGAGTTTGTATTTTTGTCCTTCAGCTTTTCCTTTCTTCAGCTCCTTAGCAGGGTATATTGAAGATTCTGAGTGCACCTGGGCATTTCCATGCTGGTCCAACCTGACCCAGATCCTTCTGCAGTGATAGGATGTAGTGTTTTACAAGCCTGTGGTTAGCCTTGGGCTCAGATGATGGGACAGGAATGTCATAAGGCATGGCCTGCAACCCCAGCTGCAGCTGCTTAACTCTTGCTTAAAAGCAGGTGTGCCCAAAGAGCCCACATTTTGGGAGCTCTTTCACTTGTATGTGCTAAGACAACAGGAATCTCTCTGCTGCACAGGTTCAGAGCCCTCACTGCCTGTCTCAAGCTATATTAGTGCTCAAGTAGCCAAAACCCTACTGCTACTAGGTTTGCAAAATTCAGGCGCCTCTGATTTGGGAGCATCATCCTCAAAGCTCCTGTTAACTTCTGCTGAATTTGTGATGGAGTTGGTTGGCATAAAGTGGAGACACTCAAATTCAGTGAGTACCCTGGAAATAGCTGCTTTTTCCTGAGCTTCTCCACCTGTAGAAGAGAAGTGTTAAAGATGAGCTGTATCCTTTGCTAAGTGTCCAGAAGGCTGCCTCAATAGCTGTTGACAGCTTGAGGAGATGAAATACACTGACTAGAGCATCTCACTTGGGGCTCAGTGACATCATTCATTGTGGTGTCCCTGTCACTGTATGCAAACAGCTCCTCTCTTATTGACCAGATGCTGTCCTTGCAGCCCAAGACACAAAGCCCAGTGTGGCAGCAGAAGGTGAGGATGAGATTCATGAGGGATGCTACTTCTTGGCTTTCTGTCCCATGATCTGAACTTGGCAGATCCTGGCTGCCTACAGCTCCAGTCCATTGCCACCTTGTACTGCCAAGGACAGGTATATTGCCTTGAGGAGCAGCATCCCCAACTACATGTCCTCATCACTGCTGCTCACCTCACACACATACGCACTTTCCTCTGCTCATCAGGACTGAGATAAATTTTATTATACAGCAATATGGTTTCTGTTATGAAAAGAGGAAAGAAAATACCCAGGCTTTCACTGAAAGCCTTTGGAGCCAAAGCTTATGTCATAATTTAAATGTTTCTAAAAAAAGGCATAGAGGGTGAGGGCTGCTCTTTGTTCAGGGAGTGACAACTGGAAGGCATAGGAGGGCAGGGGTCCTCTTGTCCCTGGATGAGCTGATGGAACTGTGGAGATCTGCTGCCATAGGGGTTGTGTCCAGATCAAGAAGGCTGGCTTCACTGGCAGATGGTTGCCTAAATGGCTGAGACCATTGGTTGGGCAGCTTGGTGCTGACAAATTGGGCTGTAGACCATCTGGGATGTTCAACCTTTGAATCAGAACCTATTGCTTTCCTTCCATATTTTCTGCTCTTGATTTCTGCTGGGGAAGCCCCAGGGCTGTGCACAGAGCAGGGATCTGAGCAACATCTGTACACACCAACCCCTGGCATCATCTTCTCCTTTCTTTTGAGCATCTCCTGCTGCCCTGTATTTATGGAAACAGCCTCAGCTCTTAATCTTGTTGCACAACCCTGAGCAGAAATGCCTGCTGCTGGGCCAGGATGCTTTCATATTATTTTTTTTCTGTCTGGTTTGCGTCATTGCAACATCACAGCCTTCCAGCCCTTCCGTGTCAGCTTTGTGCTCACTGCGGAGCCAGGATGCTGGGATGTGCCTTGCACACACTCCCCAGGAAGTGATGGGCAGGAGCAAGCACCCTGAACCAGAACACTTCTTCAGTGCCACTCAGCACGTCACCCAAAGGCATGAGAGAAAGTGTTCCAAGCTATTAGGGCTGCCACAAGTTGTGCTTCTGTCCTGCACAGTATTCCTCTTCCTGATGAGCATCCATTGTGCACAGCCAAGGGCTGATGTGTGTCCCAGCACGGACAGACTGCTCTCCAGTGCCAGTTGCTGTCTCTGTAGCTGCAGGCTTCTTCCCTAATTGTGATCTTAGCTGGACCAGAGTAAAGCTGGGTTGCTGCCCAAGAGTCGCATCAGTGCTGCTCTCCCTGCTTTTGTGCCCATAAAGTAAATTGAGATAGAAGCAGGACTCTGTCTCTTGTGCATTGGCACAACCTGCTTCATGACCATCAAGGCAACACGTGGGAGGCTGTGGGAAGCCCCTAGGGTTCGTGTAAAACTCCACAGTATTCTGTCCCCATGGGTCATGGTGTCCATTGGCTGTAGGCCCACATATGTGAGATGTGTGACAAGGACTGGTGGTGTGTCTGTCCATCCCATGCATCAGCTCGGAACTGAGGCACCTCTTTTCTGGAAGCTTTTCCATACCAGTAGCAGGAATGCATAGCTTAGCACAACCCCACACCATGTAAAATCACCCTGCAGTCTCCAGCCCTCGCAGACCCCCTTCTGGCTTTCAGCTCTGCCCATACTTTGTACCTGCTGTACGTGGGATTGTTTTCCAAGAGGAAACACGAGATGAAGCATTAACTCCACAAGGGCCTTTCTGTGCAATGTGCAGGGTTTAAATATTTATGTTGGCAAAAAGTGTGTAATAGGCAGCTCGAGATCAGAGATAATGAAATTGAGGTGTGCAGAGAGACAGGGGGATATAGAAACAGAGGGGAGGGGGACCCAAGCGGGTTGTAGTGTGCGTGCAAAGGCAATTGCTTTTGTTTTTATTAATACCCACCTGTTTGGGGAGAGGGATCCAATCACGTTGCTGGGAGCTCTGCAGCACGTGCTGGGAGGGGAATGTCCCAGCCTTGTGTGGTGGCCATCCTGGTGGCATGCAGGGACATTCCTGGGGGTATCATCCACGAACGATGTGTGGCCCTGAATCATTAATAGTGCTGATACAGGATCCCTCGCTCTTCTAGATTGCTGCAGTCAAGGTTATGTACCAATGACTGTCTCTGATCAGGTAGTAATATGGTTTGTGTTTGTAGCAGAAATGCTAAGTCACAGCTTGAAGCAGTGTTTGAGCACCTGGTGGGAAGGCAGGGGCAGCCCAGGGCAGCACAGGTGTATGCAATGCAGCTGAGTGACCAGAACGGATGGAGCCAGGATCCACCCCTTCCCAGACCTCATTTAAGGATTGCAGTGGGGGGATGAAGGTTTTTTTGCTGGAGATCCCTGTGTACCTGAGGCCTTCTGAAGGTAAGCAGCTTCTTTCCTTTGTTTCTGTGCCTATGGCTGTTGAGTTTGAGCAAATTCTCACTTGTTGCTGCCCTGGGACTTTGCTGCTCTGCTGTCACTTCTGTGTTTTCCATCATGTTACAGCATCATGTGGAGGATTCCCTGTTGGGTCAGGAGCTGTTTGTTGCTGTGACAACAGAACGCTTAGTAGGGAAGGTCCGTGCTAATGTGAAGCCTTGCACTAATGAAGAGCCATGCGTGGGGAGGGCTAGGAGAAGGGGAGTGGGCAGGGAGGTATTGGCACAAGCTGCCCAGGGAGGTGGTGGAGTCACCATCTCTGGAGGTACTCGAATGGTGGAGATATGGCACTGAGTGGTAACATCAGTGGGCATGGTGGGATGAATTAGACTTGGTGATTTTGGAGGTCTTTTCTAGCCTAGATGATTCTGCACTGTGAGGAGTGGGCATAGAGGATGCTGCAGGGAGAGCTCATTCCATTGCAGGAGGGGAACAAGGAGCTCATAGAATAGCGAAGGGTGCTGCTCTTTCTCAATTCATTATCTTTACGAGACAACAACTTCTCTCTCCCCACTTGCAGCAAATCCCCCAGAAGTGGGGGGAGAGCCCTGCGCCATGCAGTGGGACCACAGCCAGCGGTGCAGCCCCCAGGGAGGTATGAAATGAGGCATGAATGGAGCGTTAGGAGAGAATGGAAACTCTCAAGCAGCTCCCAGGCCGACTCTGTTGCGGGGGGTCCCTTACTCACGATGACAGCACTGCCTCTCATAAACATGCATTTCCTCATCCCCGTTTGTTTCTCTCTCTTGTGCAATCGCGTGTACCAGACGGGAATGGGAGTGAGTCCCAATGGTACGTGAATGTGTCACAGAAAACCTTCCCACCCTGCCACCAACGAAGTAGTGAGAAATAACAACAGGATTTGAAGGAAGATGGAGGGGGGGGAGAGGGAGGAAGAGAGAAAGAAAAGATGGGGAGCTGGATGAGTTTGCTACCAGCCATGAGTTATTATGAGTGTAATTTTGAGGGCATGGCTGTGCTGGTAGTTTGCAGTGTCAACTGATGCTCAGAAGCCCCCATTGCACTCAGTGCTGGGCATCCTCCTGGGAAAACAAAGTTGCTTCCCCAAATGACTTTACTGGGTGGGGAAAAAAAGGGACAAAAATAGGGGAAAAGTGCCTTGTCTGAGATGACACAGTGCTGAAACCAAGAGAGAAGATCCATCTCCTGTGCTGGGCTGTTTCACTTGGGAAGTGAGAGGATCACAGCTCTTGTGCTTCCCTCCCATTGACCATGCTGGGCATCATCCAGGCTTTGCTTCCAAAATAACTCTTGGAATAGATCACAATCAAGGTGAGTTGTGGTTTTAGGGTGTAGGGGCATCATACACCATCATACAGTCCCCTGGGTTGGGGCTGATGGAAGCAGTGCTGGAGCCCTCACCTGAGCCCATGGGCAGGATGGAGGAGCAGGGTGTCAGCTCAGAACAGCTTCTGGGAGCTGCAATCCTTGCTCCTGCAGCAAAAAGCAGGAGAGGAGGCCTGCAGGAGGGATGATGCCTCTGGAGCATCACCTCTGGGCACTTCACTGACCCAGCTTATTGCATGCTCTGTCACAGGAGTGAGGTGGCTCTGTGCTGTGGAAGCAGCGTCCAGCCTCTCAGAGGCCATCTGGGGGTAGCAGAGTTTGCTGTCAGGACTGCTCGGCCATATAGCCACCATTTCAATAAAGAAATGATTAAAAGGGGGTTAGGGGGGTGGTGTAGAAAAACCCAAAACATCTGTTTTACTTCAAATCGGGTAAGATTCCTTTGCTCGCAAGGAATGTGTAAATCACGCCGGGCTGGGAGATGTACATAACCCTGCCTGAAAGCTCCCTTGCACTTCAAACGAATTCTAACGTACTTACTGGGATTTTGTTTTTATTATTTGTTTTGCTCCCTGGCCCCACTGGAGCTGTGAGAACCGTGTCCCCTCCAGCCAGCAGGAACCAGGACCTGGCCAGCATCCTTCAGTTGGGTGCACGGTGGGGACAGAGCAGCGCAGGGTACAGCTTGGATCTGCCTTGGGTTTTGTGAGCGGAGGCATCCCCCACCTCCCAGCCCCATTGTGTGCTTTTTATTGTTGGCTTTGTTTGATGCCCAGGGCAGGCGATGCTGGGGGACAAACCCAGTGGAGATGGGCTGTGCTGGCGGGGAGCACGCGGCCTCCCCGTGCCGACCAGCGGCGGTCGGTGCGACCCGTCGCCTTTCTTCTTGGGCTCTCAACCAGGAGGCCCTATTGTGGTGGCTTATATAAGAACAGAGAGCCATCAACTCGTTTGACATAGACCACCCACCACTCCTCAGATGACACTGGCTTTTGAAGTCGCTACCAGTCTGGGCTGGATTTCAACCAGCGGTCCAGATGGAAGCCAAGCCCCCAGGAGGATGAGAACAAGCCCCACCAAGGGGAACTCCTGGGGTAGCGAGCTGTGGAGTGTCTGGTTCTTGTTTAGAAGGACTGTGAGGTTGGGAGGGGAAACATTTCCCAATTTGCCGAGGGTCACCACCTCCCTCTCCCCCCATCTCCCCAGGGCCAGCCATGGCCAAGCTTTGCAGAGCATTTGTAGGTTAAGTGGCTGGGATGGTGAGCTGTGAACATTTCCATTGTGGAGCTCGTCAGGGGTCCAGGGCCTCTTCTTTCTCCTTTCTCCCTGGCACAATGGGAGGAAGAATCTGATTTATTCCCCCTCTCCTTCTTAGCAGCCTTGTCATGTCCTGAGCTGCAGTCCTGATGGGAGGAGGAGGGTTGTGCTCCTAGCACAGCCCAAGGCACAGGAACCCAAAACAGTGTCCTTTTGGAGGCCCACCTGGTGGGCAGAACTTGTGCTAATGCTTTCAGATGAGCTGAAAGGTGCCCAGCTGCAGGTCTGTGTGTAGAAACAGAGCAAAACCTCAGAGTGATGGCTTACCTCCAAGCATGTAACACTGGTGGAGCCCGGGCAGGAGGCTGGGGGGTGCCTGGGGCTTTACATGGCATCTCAGGGTGAGTCCCAGCAGAACAGGGTCCTGACATTTGGCAGATGAATGCAAGCTGCTTTTGCTTTGCCAGAGACGGAAGCACCAGTGTCTACCAGAGAACACTGGGATTCCCCTCCTGGGTGAGCTGGGGCTGTTTGGGACCTTGCCAGGTGGAGGGGACATCTTGCCTAGGCCTTGGAACTGGCAGTGGAATGGTGAAGATCCTGGCAGTTCTGCATTGCTTCTGTGAGCACATCTGCTAATTCCCATCTCCACAGCCAGCAGGACAAAAGCAAGGACACAACTGCCAAGAAATCCAGATCCCCAACATCCCCTCTCCCTTCTCTCCTACTATGATGATAGTTTCCCAATGATTCTGTTTCTTCTGTCATCATCTCATCCACAGTGTTTGGGTGCCAACCCCTGAGAGTTTCCTGTGGAGCTTCATGGTAATATAAGACCATGTGCCCTTGGTCCTCGGTGTGAGCATGGGAGCAAAAGCCCCAGGGCTGTGACACTGCATGAATGGTATTTCATGTCAGGACTGCTGCTTTGGGTGTGCTGTCCTGCTCCGGTGCCAGGGAGCTGTTCTCTCATCCACATTTCATCCCCACTGGCAGTTTTGTCCAGCACAGCAGCACTTCTTTCCATGGGACTTGATCTGCTCTGCCTCCATCCATGGTGTAAAGCCCCAAAGCATGAGCCAGGCACCTGCTGGCAGCATCTGATGATTGGTGTTTTATGTGCTTCCAAAAAGCACCTGACACCTGAGGCGTGTGGTGCAGGGACATTTATTTCCTTCCATCTGACAGCTGTGCTCTGGGATGCCTAAGGCAGGTGATGCTGGGGGACAAACCCAGTGGAGATGGGCTGTGCTGGCAGGGAGCACACCAGTGTCTTGTGAAGCTTTGCTCTAATCCCAAGCTGGGGTATGAGCCCACCTGGCCAACGGGCACCACAAACAGGCACAGTGTGAGCTCTCAGTATGAAATGGGGCTGGCAAGGGATGGGGAAATTCACTCCTTCCACACAAGCCCTCACTTCTCAATGTCTGCTTGCTTTAGGATGAGAGGTGAAGGCCTTAATTTGTGCTGGGGGAGGTTCAGGTTGGATGTTAGCTAACATTTTTTTTTTCCTCAGAAGAGTGGTAATGCACTGCAACAGGTCTTCCCAGGGAGTGGTGGGATCACCATCCTTGGAGGTTTTCCATAACTGTGGAGATGTGGCACTGAATGATGTGGTCAGTGAACGTGGTGGGATGGGTTGGGGTTGGACGTGGGGATCTTAGGTCTTTTCCAACCTTAATGATGCAATGATTGTTTGCTTCAGAGGGGTGTTGCTCTCGCTTACCTAAGTTCTCTCTGATCACTGAGTTGACAATGAATTAAAATACATTCCTTCAGCTGGAACAGGAAATGTGAAGCATTGGCAAGAGCATGTCATGGCTGCACCACTTTGGGGAGGCTGAGCCCATATCTCAGCATGGTGCTGGGCCCTGGAGCAGGGTTAGGGTTAGGGTTTTTGCACAGCCACTGTGTGTGTGTGTGCAGCCAGCAGCTTGTAGGCACTCGAGCACTTTGCATGGGTGTTTGGCAGATGCTGAAGCATTTATTGGACTCAGACCCCTTTCCCTGCAGATCATAGTGGTTCAACATCTCATGAAGCTGCACAGGACAGCAGAAATGTTCGTTATCTCCTTAGGATGGGAAGAAATCAACTGCTAAGCCCAGGAAGGTCAGCACAGAAGTCCTTATCTCCCTTCCCACAAATAAGGATCATGAGTAAAGCACTCAAACATAGTCAGCATCATGAGATGAAGTTAAAAAAAATTATGAGCCAGCGTTGTTGTCTATAAATAAATAACATGTTCTGGAGTTTCATTCTCAGCCTTGTGGTTTTGGGTCTTTAGAATTTTGTATTTTGTGTTGTTTTTTTTTTCTCTGCATTGAGAAAGGCAAGAAACATATTGTTCTTCTTTTTTTTTTTTGAGTTCAATTGACAATCTTCCACAATCATTGGATTCCAGGAATTGAAGCTTTAAGCCCCCCCCTTCCCTGCCTTCTCTTCCTCCCCCCAAGAACTATCTTGAGCCGAGTGATAAAATCCCTGCTTTAGCCAACTTTGGGTGGGGTATCTACAAGGAAGGTGTTGCTGACATTTCACGAGGCCACATGTTAATTGCTTTCTATCTCTCTCTAAAAGTTCCTTCTGGTCAGTGTAGTAGGAAACATTTAAGCAGTGTTATTTTATAGGACTTGATGTGCTATTTCTCTGCTGAGGTGGCTGCATTTCCAGGCATGGAGGGCTGCTCTCTGCCAAAACCGTGTGTGCATCCAGTGCTCCTTGGAACCTCTTCGGGCAGAATATATCTTAGTATTGTTCCAAAGGCAGCATCCATGTATGATTGTGCTGAGGACACTGGTGGAAAGGAGGGAGGACATGAGAACATGAGGAGCACATGAAGGAGCACTGCAGGGAATGCTTATTGCTGCAACCAACCTCCTGGGTATATGGGGGGCAGTGCCAGGGCAGAGCTGCCTCATGGCATTCCAGCTTGGAATTCAGAACTACTTGTTGGTCTCATTTTTCCTTAGAGGCTCCCAAAGGGCCCCATTGGCACTATTGGGTGCAGCTCCATCGTTGTCAGAGGAGATGCTGCTTGCTGTGGCCCTCATCCCAAATATTGTGTATGGATGGTCCTGTGCCCACCTCACCCACAGCTGCCATGGGTATTTGTTGTATTTGTTGGACACGGTGAGCAGGAGCCACAGATCTCTGCGCTCTCATCTCTTAATTATTAATTTCTACAAATAAAGGGGAAAAATTACCAGCACACTTATGCAGGGCTGTTAACTGCTCTGAGAGCATTGTGCCACAGGGAGGCTGGGTGGTCAAATGGTTGAGAAAAATGGGGGTGACCATCATCTCCCACTTTTGCAATCTGCCTGAATTGCTGCGGCTCTGCTGGTTGAGATGCTTCACCCCATCAATATCTGTTTGCCATCACAAAAGCAGAGCTGTCAGTGCTTCAAGAGCAATCTTTTGGATGTTAATGGCAAAGCCCTCTGAGATCAGATGCTGAGTGGAAATGGAGAGGGGCAGAGGGCTGTGTGCTGCTGGGGCTGCCGGCTGCCACCAGAGCTGAAGTTGTTGGTGCCCATTCCAGAACAGCTCTCCTTGAGGGTGAATCATAAAATCGTTTGAGTTGGAGGAGACCTTAAAGGCCATCTAGTCCAACTCCCTGCACCAAACAGGTGCTCAGAGCCCTGTCCAGCCTGACCTGCAACGATGGGGCACCACCACCTCTGGGCAGCCTGAGCCACTGCCTCACCAGCAAAAGGAATGGAGCACAAAGCCATTCTTCTGGGAACTCTGAGAGAACTGGTTTCACGTGAGTTAAAGCATTCTCTTTTGACCGGGTCAAAATCACTTTGCTTCTGATGATTTCCCATTTAAGCATGTCTTTTTCATTATTATTTTTTTTTCCCAATCTCATCAGATGACACGAAGGCCGTGTGCGTGGATCAGTTTTTTAATCCAGCCTGGACCATTATGGATGCTGTCACTCTTTGCTCTGTTGGTGTTGGCAGAGGGCAGAAGCACAGCCCAAAGGGGTCCTTCCCCCCAGCAGATGGGGGATGCACTGTGACCCCTGCCAGGCAGCCACGTCCCTCCTGACCCACGGGTGGTGGAATAGGTGATGTGGGCACTAATTGCTGACTATTACCATTGTTTTCATCAAAGTCTGCTGTTTTCAAGGGAAGTGCTCTGGCACCGATTACCTCTCAGATAATGGAGCCTTCTTGATGAAGCTGCCGCGGGCAGAGCAGAGGTTGCACATTAGCTGTGCTCACCCGTTTATAAAGGAAAACACAACCAGCACAGCTAAGCCAGTGACCCAGCATGAGGACAGAGGTCATCTCACAGCAGAAACCCACCTGTTGAGCCCCCTGAGAGCTTGCCATGCTTGCAGTGGCTTGCCCCTAACTACAAGAAAGACACTGAGGCTTGGAGTGTGTCCGGAGACAGACAACAAGGCTGTGAGAGGGCTGGAGCAGAAGTGTGATGGGGAGCAGCTGAGGAAGCTCAGATGGGTCAGTCTGGAGAAAAGGAGGCTCTGGAGAGACTGTATCACTCTCTGCATCTCCTGAAAGGAGGTTGTGGTGAGGTGGGCTCAACCTCTGCATTTAGTAACAGCAATAGGATGAGAGGCAGTGGCCTCACGTTGTTCCAGGGGAGGTTCAGGTTGGGTATTAGTGAACATTTCTTCTCTCATAAAATGGTAATGCACTGGGACAGGCTGCCCAGGGAGTGGTGCACTCACTGTCCCTGGAGGTGTTCCACAACCTTGGAGATAGGCATTATTGACCATGGTGGGATGCGGTTGGACTTGGTGATCTTAGGTCTTTTCCAACCTTAATGATTCTATTCTTCTAAGAAGAGCAATGCCTGCTGAAGGGTGGCTGGAGGGGCTGCAGGATTCCTGGGGTGCCCTTCTTGACACTGCCTGCTCCAATTACTGCTGTTTTATGGACCCAGTGAGAGCAACCTGTGCTGCCTATCTGCCCACAGGAGACTCCTTGCTCAGTAGAACAAGTGGAGATGGCAGCTCTGCAGAGCCTGGCAGTCACACTTTTGACCTGAATTTGAATTCCCCTATTGCTCTGCTGCTGTCCCTTAATTATAGCGGGAGAACAGCCTGTGTGTGGTACTTGTGAAGTTGCACAGCACGGACATCCTTCCTGAGATGCTCCCACTCTGAGCAATGTTCCCTCTAAATTAAGGAAAATGATGTCATGCTAAAGAATTAAATAGCATCTCCTGCCTGCCCCAGCTTTGTCCCTGTGCACAAGTGGGTTCCTTGGCAGTCTGCTGGCATCCTTTCAGTCAGCAAATATTGTTACAGAGCTAATGCTAATTGCTTGGAGAGAGCATGTCCTGTGTTGGGAATTGCTACCATGCCGATGTCAGCTCTTATCAGCTACTGGTGGGATGTAGGAGCAGCACAAGGATTGGGAGTGAGGAGGAGGCAGGCATCACTGTTGTCCCTGATGAGGATGCTGAGAGTTAGGACCACTCCTTAAGTAAAGGTGCCTTAGGGTCTCAATCCCGTTTCAGCTTACAGCTTCAGGGCTGCATTGTTTCAGGGACCTCTGTGCCCAGCTCCTGCCCTGTGTCAAAGGCAGCTTTTGTTTCCACGCTGGGCTTGGGCTGGGTAAATACCAGCCTATCCCTTCTGGAAGAGTGGACAAAAGTTATTGCCCCCACTGCAAAGAAGCATTTTCATTTTGGAGCTTTGATGTTGTGAGCACAGCTCTGAGCTCCGCATCACAGGACATCCATGCAGCCACAGCCTATTTATGCAGAGCTCCATCCAGCACAAAGGCTGTATTTTACTGTCAGATGCTCTCCATTAGCTTCAAGTGTGAAATTATCATTCCCACCCTTTTACCAGCCACACCCTGGTGAGGAAATGATCTAGAAAACAACCTCAAGGGCCTTTTGCAGGATGTGTGCGAGCTGTCCCTTGTCAGTTCAGATCCTACTTAGGGCAGAATTACTGCAGGGAAGTGCAAGCACTGCAGTGTTACTGCATTGCATGGCACCTCGTGCAGAGGTGTGTGCATCCTTCTCCAGCTCATGCAGCTGCATGCAGCCCACCCTTGGTGCATAGGGATGCTGTGACCTACCCCCTTGGCTCCTCTTCCTGTCTGCTTTCTTTTTCAGAGAGAGTGGTGAGGTGCTGGAACAGCTGCCCAGAGAGGTTGTGGATGCCCCATCCCTGGAAGTGTTCAAGGCCAGATTGGATGGGGCCCTGGGTAGCCTGGTCTAGCATTAAATGAGGAGGTTGGTGGCCCTGCCTGTGGTGGGGGTTGGAGATTCATGATCCTTGAGGTCCCTTCCAACCCTGGCTATTCTGTGATTCTTGTTCTTAGCCAGAGACATCTTGCATCCCCTTGATATTCCAGAAGTGACTGATGGGAGCCAGGACCACATTTTTCACTTCTCAGGAAGTCAGCTCCCATAACAATCCAGCGGTGTCAGACCAAGAGATAAAGACATTTTGCTTTCCCTTCATGCCTTCCAGGTTCACTCTGTATGCGGTGGACACACGAGGGAGACACTCTGAGCTGAGCACGGTCACCCTGAGGACAGCCTGCCCACTGGTAGATGACAGCAAGGCAGAAGGTCAGTCTTCAGGCACCTCATTTCCCAATACCAAAACCATTTCCTGTTAATTTTGCTTTTCCTCTATCCATTGCACACCTGCAACCCTCTGCAGTCTCCTCTTCCACACCACAAGCTTCTGTAAATGAGCCCTGGGCATGGGGATATGGAGCTGGGATGGATGGTAAATTGCAAGCATCTTGTAGTGGAGGCTCTATGGTCCTGTGCAGCTCAGTGCTATCATGTCTGTTCCCCTGCATGACTCTGGGGACCTGCCAACAAACATCTTATGGAAAAGGGTGGTTGCTACCTGCAAAGCAAGGGGTGGCCCTGATTGGGACCCAGCCCTGAGTCTTCAGTGGGACAGCAGTAACAGCTGTGCTGGCTCTGAAATGGCAACATCAACCACTTTCATAGTTTCGTTCTCCAGTTTTGAAACCGGTCGGTCAAATTTGTTCTCTCCTTCCCAAAGTGTTTTGCTGTTTTTAAGTTTGAAAATATTTGTCTAACAAAGAAAAGAAGGCATGCTACCTATTTCCTTTCTTTCTACTTTGGGAAACAAACAAAATAAAGTTTTGATTAATGCTTTGTTTGGAGTTATTGATAAGCATTTCCAAAAAATGAACAACAGAAGAAACAAGAGCAAATAAGAGGCTTTAGAGAAAAGGAAAGAAGTAGTTTTCTACATTTTTCATTTCTAAAAAGATACTCTTTTTTACAAGAAAAAAATGCATCTTCTCGTTCAATAAATCAAGCTTCATTTGCAGCTATCCCAGCACCTCCTGCCAGCCTTGCTCACAGTTCTCTGCTTGTTCCTTTTTCCCGCTGTATTGCTATAATGGGATAGAAAGCACCATGGTAATGGCAAGATGGTAAAGTCTTTGGCCATAGCAAACAAGAATGAGCCCAAATGCAGCAGTCTCAGAAATGAAAGAAAATAACTACTTACCTTTGATAGGCCTCAGGTAGTCAGGGATACCCAGCAAGAGATGTCCTCACCTCCACTACCAACCCTTAAAGGAGGTCGTAGAAGGAATAGACCCTGCCTCCACCCCCTCCATGGCGTGCACCTGAGCTCCCCTGGGTTGGCCCTGCCTTCCCACCAGGTGCTCAATCACTGTTTCAGGCTGTAACTTAGCATTCCCACTACACCTGTGCTCATTAAATCTTGTCCCTTGCTCTCTTCCAGAGATAGCTGACAAAATCTACAACCTCTACAATGGCTACACCAGTGGGAAGGAGCAGCAGACAGCCTACAACACGCTGATGGAGGTCTCTGCTTCCATGCTGTTCCGAGTCCAGCACCACTACAACTCCCACTATGAGAAGTTTGGAGACTTTGTCTGGCGTAGTGAGGACGAGCTGGGGCCCAGGTACCCACCTTTATCCTGCATCCTCCCAGCCCTGCTGCCTTCTCACAGCTGAGAGAAGTTCTCTCCTGTTATTTGCCATCCAATGGTGTTGACCAGTCCCTGCTTGGTCTTTGATAAATGCTTGTGGGACAGCTGAAGTGGGTGGTGCTGCAGGGTACTGGGAACACTGTGGAGGAGACCAGAGGGTCTTAATCAAGGACAGTGCATGGTCTGTGTGTAAGCCAGCACTTGGATGTTATCAGAGAGGATCAACAACGAAGCAAAATTCTAAGGAGTAAAATTGTCTCTACTACGTAGTATTTTTCATGGACTTTCCCTTCTGCTGATTTCTCTCTCTATTGGACCTGGCACATCTTCATCCTTGCTGTGCCATATGGTTGCTGTACAAGCTGTAAATATTTCCAAAGATCCCTTTTCCATCTTCACTCTCCCATAACAATAATTCAATTCATTGATGCAGGTGCTAAGAAGATTGTCCTTAATTTCATTGCTGTGGTGTCCCTGGTATCATGCAAGCAGTGTTTGGGAGGTCATAGCCCTGTGGACAAGTTACAATCTCTTACAGAATTCAAGTAGCCTTGAAGCTTTTGTAGACACTGCTCTTGAATCATCCTTATCTAACTTTGGATGAGAGCCTAGGGAGTCTGATTTGGTGCTGAATTTAGTGGTTGGCAACTACTGGAACTAGGTCCCTTCCAACCCAAGCCATTATATGATTCTTTGTTGTTAAACTGGAGCAGGGAAGGATGGAGGAGCATGGTTGGGCTGTCTGTGAATAAGAATTTCCTTCTTTCTCCTCGACTCCTGTCTGCTTGTTGGACACGAGCGAGGATCTGTCCATAATACCAGGATGACAGCACTTCACAACAGCTTCTCCTCTCCCAGACATAAATCCAGGCTGGCCTGGTGCTTGCCCTCCCACAGAAACGACCTTGGTCATAATTTCTTTGATAGTTCATTAGCGCCTGACGCTGAGCCATTCTTCCTTCCCACCGCCTTCCTCCTTCTCTGATGACACTGCAGACTTGTTTGTCCTTTCCAACTGCTCCTCTCTCTCTGAGCCCCTGGGGTCCATCAGCCTCTTCTTACACTCTTCTTACTCTTCTTATTTCCCTTGTCACTTGAGATCCAACTTATTGCAGCATGTTAGCTACCCTGATACCTGCACTGAGCCGCCAGATTTGCAAGGTGACATTTAAATAACCCGCATTGTTACACTCCATACCAAGCTTCATCTGGAGCCAGTGGTCGATTCGGCTGCTGTCTGCCTTCCTCGCCAGGCAGATGATCCCTTGCAGAGCTCATGTGCCCCCACTCCATGATTGAGCAGTGTGTGACCTGCAGCCAAGGGGAAATGCAACAGCAGTCGATGCCAGACTGACAAGAGCAGAGCTCTGCATCCCGCCCAGCATCGCCGGGAGCTGGGACAGAAGCGGAGGCACTGACGTAGGGAGGATTTGCCAAGGGAGGCCATCTCGTAACACGATTTTAATTGACGGGCTGTTCTCCTTCCCAGAGGAACATTCATTTTCATACCTTGAAATGTTTATCAGATGAGCCTCAGATTCGCAGTAAATGTTCGCTCATAAAACTGAGCGACAAGAGGGAAGTTGATTGCCTCCGTGTAATAAATACATCACACTGGAGTCCTCGTGAGCCCAGTTTCCATGAAAGCCACAGGTTACTGCAAACAGCTGCTCGCGAGAAGACACGCTGACAGCCAGATGTCCCAACCAGACGGTTTACATTAAGGAGACATTAAAAACTTAGCTCATAGGTGGCCCTAAACCAGGACTTTCTGTGGTCAGCAGCATCTTGGCACCTGGCTTGCTTCATCCTGCTCGTCTCCTTCAGCAACAACAACCCCTTTCCTGCTCCCCCCATTCCTCCTACAAACACCAAATGAGTCTCGCAGAGTTAATTTGTTCCAACAAAACAGAAGAATCTGTCTAAAGCAGTGAAGGTTTAATGCTACTGTGTGTTCAGACCTTTGGATCAGTGCAGCAAGAGCGCTTCCTGACATGGCAACAGGGAGATTTCTTTATTATTTTCTCATACTGTATTTTTGGACAGTCCCTGTGACCACTGCAAACAGAGCCTGGCTTTTAGGAGGAGGCGGGAGAAAGAATTAGGTTAAAATCTTCCTTCTGTGCCCCAGCCTGCGGCTACCAGGAACAGCAAGGTCAGGATGTGGGGCTCACAGCTCTCCTTCCCTCAGGCAGGTCCCCAGGCAGCAGCCGGGGCGGCCTCATGAGATCAGTGCATCCCCAGAGCAGCTGCCTTCTGGTACTGAGGGGAATGCAATGTACTGATGGGAGGCTGTGATAAGAGGCCATCGAGTCCCGGACTCATTATCCTCTCAGATGAGGGTCTGACAGACCTGGGTCAGTTCTCAGTAGAGTGGAAAAATCTGAATCGATGACAAAATCGTCCCATATGGGAACAGAGCAGACAGGCAGCCAGCCTCTCCTGCAGCAGACCAAGGAAGCTTGTCCTCCCTCTCACTTGGCACCTTCCTTGGCAGTCCCCCCTTCCCCTCCTCACCCCACACCAAGAGGGGAGCAGCCATGCAAGGTCATCACTATTTGAATCCCTCTCTCCACCATTTATGATGTGGGTGATGACCTCCTAAATCCATCACTCAAGAACTGGTCCCTGGGGACACCCAGAGTGGGGACACCCTGCAGTGGAGCTGGGCTACGGGGGAGCAAAAAGGGGCTGCTTCATCCCTTGGAGGGCTGGGAGCTGGCCATGAAAATGACCCCCGCCTCGCTCCCCTGCTGTCCTCTCTTGATTCCTGCCCTTTAATAAGGTAATAAATTATTGTTTCTGGCAGGGATGAGGTTGGTCAGCATTTAGGAAGATTTCATTTCCAGTATTTGAAAAGGTGGTCGTTCTGACCCGACAGCCCTCCGCAGGGAGCACTTGGGTAATACCCAGGGCCTGATTTATGGTGTTAAATTGGCAGCCCAAGAGCTGCTCCTGTAATTTATTACCCAGCCTTCACCAGAAAGCTTCTCTCCCTTTCTCACCCCTCCCCTCACCCGCTCTGTCTCTCTTGCTCCTTATTTTTTTTTAGAGGGAACAGCTGACAGCCAAAAGCTAAATCTAATATTTACACATGACTTCATTACCCCACTAAAATAAGTGACTCAGTCTCGAAGCAGCGAAACCCATCAAAACTGGGGTTTTGGTACGGGAAACCAAAAGTGAGGGACCTGATTCCCTCCCCCCCATCACCTGGACCACGGTGCTGTGCTTTTTCAGCATCCTTGTAGAGTCAGCTCATCGTGTGCTGCATCCCTTTCTTGGGGCTGATTGCACCGAACACAACTGCAGATGCTGCAGATGTGGAGACCACCAACCCAAGAATAATTGTCTGCAGCAAATGAGAGACCAGCAGGTCTGCATGGTTCAGCCCTGGGCTTCTTGCTGCTCTTTGTTGAGCTGTAGATGTAGATGTTCCTGCTCCTTGCAGGGGAGTTGGATCAGATGACCTCTGAAGATTCTTTCCAACTCAAACCATTCTGTGATTCACAAACGAGAGTGTTTGGCCAAGAGACCCGTATGTCTATCAGGAAATAAGGCAACCTGGTCAGTTCTAGCAAAATCCAGGTGATCCTGGGGGGGTGGAACATGTGTAGTGAAAATGGGAGTGTAGGGAAGATTAAGGGAGATGGAGGGAAATGGTCAGGTTATGCAGGAGGGAAGTGAGAGATGGGCTGAGAGGGATGTGCAGGGGAGGAGACAGACAGGTGGTGAGATGGGAGGGGAAAAAGGGAAGAGCTTGGCCAACAGATGTGTGTGAGCATGTGCTGGGGTGCCCATCCCTCAACCTGACTGGGAGCAAGTCACCTACCACTGGGATATGCCTCAGAGACTGGCCACATCCACTTGTTGCTGCTCTCCTCTTGTGCAAGCCTGGGAACGCCTCCTAGTGAGCTGGACTGGGAACCAGTTTGGGAGAAAACCCATTGGATGCTTGATTGCCCTTCGGGTGGGCAACTTCTCCATGTCAGTGCATCCCCTTCATCTCAGTGGACACTTGCACCAGCACAAGCCAATGGATAGGGATAAGCTGGGAAAGGAGCAGAACCTACTTTTGGCAATAGAGACGATTTATGGTAAATAAGGGTCACCATAGAGCTATGGCCCTGGAAAGATGGTAGTTATCCCAGTGAGAGAGAGGCAGGTCTGGTTCAGTGCTCTGCTCCCCAGCACGGTCTGCTTACAGGAATGTCCATCTCACATGGTGTATGTGGGCTCTACGTTTGGCCACCTCCCCTTCAAGAAAGAGCAGATGTTAGGAAACAATTTCTCACCATTAAGATGGGTAAACTGAAGGACTGCTTGTGGAAACAAACTGTGCTCTGCCTTTGACTGAAGAGCAGGTTGGACATATTCATCAGAGCAGGCTGATTGCAAGGTACACAGATGATCCTTTTTGGTCCCTTCTACCAGCAGTGAGTGTGATTGGGTGAGATCTGTTGGCCTCATTGTAGCACCAGGCACTATAGATCTTGGTTTGCTGCTGAGCCGAGCTTTAATCCATGAGTCTTTGCTGAGAGCATCTGATTCCACCGTGGAATTTCACACGTGTGAACTGGGGGATGAGTGGCAGCCGGCAGGAGGTGCCGATGTGCCCCTGTGCCTCATCTGCCCTCCTTCCCCACATCCCATACTGGGTGCTGCTGGTGCTGCTCCCCGCTAGGAGCTCACAGCCCAGGCTGCAACGCCGCTCAGCTTCCATAATCAAATAATCCCCATGTTTATGCCTCACTGACTGACAGCGCTGCCTCTGACATATCATTATCAGGAATTTACATTCCTCCAGGAACTGTGAAATCCCCTAACCCCAAATCCAGAGCTTTCCTGTGGCACCAGAGGGAGAGGAAATAATCTGTGATCTTGAGACTTTCAGACCACTGAAGTAAACCCTCTTCCCCTCCCTTTGTTTGATTTAGCACTTTGCAGACTCCCACAAGGGGATTCTTGGTTTCTAACGGGTTTATTTTGTTTTGTCTTAACGTGTTGTGCTTTTTCTCCTCACTCTTCTAGTGGCAGTTCTTTCGGGCCATTTGCCTCCTGGAGAGTTAGGGAAACAGAGCAGGGAGGGCTGCAATTGTGGGCTGGCAGTACTGGGGGTCCCCATGATGTGCTGTGGAACATGTGGCACTCTGGTGACCACCTGGCACAGTTCTCAGGGCACCCAAGCTGCTCTGCTGCTCAGGCCTGAGGTCCCTCCAGCCCCATGCATGGATGTGCTATGAACTTTGGCACAAAACAGAGCTGCTCTCCACCTAAGACAGGCAAGGCAGTGTCTCAGGCCATGGTTCTCATGTGTTGAACCTCATGAGGCTCAACAAGGCCAAGTGCAGGGTACTGTGCTTGAGTTGGTGTAATCCCAGGTATATGTACAGACTGAGAGGAGAACTCACTGAGAGCAGCCCCACGGAGGAGGGTTTGGTGTATAAAAGCTGGGCGTGAGTCAGCCATGAAGATGATTGGAAGTTGGAGCTCCTCTTATGCAGACAGACTGAGAGCTGGCGGTGTTCAGCCTGGAGAAGGCTCTGGGCAGACCTCACTGCAGCCTTCTTAAAGGGAGCAGTGACTTTATGTATGGGCAGATAATGATGGGACAAAAGAGGGAAAGGTTTTAAACTAAAAGAGAGCAGATTTAGGTCAGATGTGAGCAGGAAAGTCTTTACCCAGAGGTCAGTGAGGCACTGCTGCCTAGAGATGTGTGAGTGCCCATCCCTGGAGGTGCCCAAGGCCATGGATGGTGCCCTGGGCAGCCTGAGCTGGGGGGACTGCCAGCCCACAGCAGTGGAGTGGGGCTTGGGGGGGTAAGGTCCCTTTCAACCCAACCGTTCTGTGGTTCCATGATTCTTGCCATGAGACAGAACCAGTGATGGGAACTAGGTGTGCCCTCTGCCTCTATTTCTGGTTCTTCCCTCCAGGAAGGCACACCTGATCCTGCGGAGGCTGGAGAAAGTCAGCAGTCACTGCTCAACACTGCTCCGCAGCTCCTACATCCAGAGCCGCACCGAGACCATGCCCTACCTGTTCTGCCGCAGCGAGGAGGTCCGGCCTCCTGGCATGGTGTGGTACAGCATCCTAAAGGACACCAAAGTCACATGCGAGGAGAAGATGGTCTCCATGCTGCGCAACACCTACGGGGAGTCCAAGGGGCGGTGAGGGACGGTGCCGGCCTGGAGCTGTGGGAGGCAGAGGGACTCCGAGGAGTCGAGGACTCGTGATGCGCTGAGTGCTGCTGGGGTTGGGGGACGGGAGGTGTTCGGAGGGGTGAAAGGGGACAGCGAGGCCAAGCAGGACTTTCTCACATCAATGGCAGAGAAATGCCAAATCTGCAAGTTGGACTTTAATTTCCTTTCCTTTCGTTTTTTAATTTTTCCAGAGGAAAAAACAAACAAACAAACAAAAAAAAACCTACAACAAAAACCAACCAACCAACAAAAACCCAACACCTGATTTGACTCAGCGTAAAAGTCTCTCCTTTTTAATCTTTTCTTACTGGATTTCCTGGACTACACACTCCAAAACGCTGGGAGGAGGCGATGCCTGCTGGAGGCGAGAGTCAGAGCAGGAGAACTGCTGGGCCTGGGGATCCCCTGCCCACCCGGAGCTGTGGGGCCAGGAATTTGGTGCCACGTTGGCCGAGGACGCCAGGAGCATCCCAGCTGTGAGTGCGTGGCCCAGAGGTGGATGCCAGGCAGGTGCCAGGACGTTGCGGACACGCTGGGGGTTTTTTACCACTCCAAGGTAGCAGAATGGCTCCGTGCCTTCGTTCGCAAGGCTCCCGGCAGCTCGTTCTGTGCATTAAAGGTTCATATTAAGTCCATCTTCGTGCTTCCTTTGGTGTTTCTTCCTGATGCTGTCTCGCTGCTGTTTCAGCTGGGAAGAGAGGACTTCCCCAAGGCCAACCCCAATGACCAGAGACCGGCGCTGACCCTGAGAGCAGGCACTGGGAGAGGAGGGGAAAGTGCAGCCTCTGTGTAGGGTCCTGGCCCTGCCCAGCACCCATCCCAGCCCCTCTGGGAGCTTCAGATATGTGGGAAAGCCCAAGAAGGAAGCCAGGGGCTAAAAAGACATGGAGAATCTGGTTTCTTTTACTGTCAGATGTGGGTTAGGCTGGCCTGGGATCTGTGTGGGTAATGGATTTTTCAGTCTGGTCGCCAAACCAATAAGTGCAGGAGGGTGAGAGGAAAAAAAACAACAAAAATCAGAGCAGCCCAAAGCTATTGCTTTTTCTTTCTTAAAGCAAAACAACAAACCTGGAGGGGGGATGGAGGGGGAAAAGGAAACACTGTGGGCTGAATGAATCAGTTCAGTCAGCCCAAAGCAAACAGTGCTGTTTGTTTTTTTTCCAGGTTATTTAACCCTTTAAAGTAAAAGAAAACAAGCAGGAGGTGAGTTTCAAAATGGACATGTTTTGAAACCAAACAAAGGTGCAGGATTTGATGTGGAGGAAGTTCAGCCAGACTCATCCTTCTTGAGATAGACCTCTTTGCCTGCTTTGGCTAATTGTGGTCATGTCTCCCACATTGCTCTTGTTTTTCCCTTTTTCCCTTGGTCCTGTCTCTTCATTTGTCTTGACCCACGTGGATGCTGCAGGTTGGGGAGCCCTCCAGCACCTGGTCACTGTCCTGCTGGAGCTCACGGGGAAGCCTTTGGAACAAGAGCACCACAGGTTGCTTGGGAGCCCCTTTTTTTTTTTTAGCTAAAATCCCTTTTCCTGATTTGGTGTTTCTGGGGATGGAGAGGACGACCTCTGCTTGCTGCAGCTCAGTGCACACTTTGCATTTCCTTGCCTGGGTCTGATGAGCCCCAGTGCAGCTCGGTGCCATCCTGCCTCTAAATGCGACTGTTGGCCTCATGAGTCAGCTCCCAAATCTTGCACCTCTGGAAGTGGGCAGCTGTGCTCGGAGATGAGGTGTTGCAGCATTATTTGCTCAGCTCGGCTATTGTGTGAAGCAACACAAAGCAAAAACCCTCAGACTGCAAATGTGCTGATGTCCCAGGCTGATGGACATGATGACACTGCTGGCATTTTCCGTGATGCCAATGACACAGCAGATGGGGGTATTATGGTGGTTACAGGACTAACGCTATTATGGGATGCCTGACTGCCACGAGTGCAGTGCTGTAGGAACTGGGAATGGGGACCACACGCCAAAGCCCACTCACATCCTTGGTGATGCTGGTGGCAGCACGGGGGGAATGCAGCAGGCAGATGTGCTGGGACAGAGTGGCAGAGAGCATTTGGCAGCTGTTCAGCTGTCGAGGAGCACACTGAGCTCTCATCTGAGTGCCAGCCTCAGGCAGACTGTGGCCATGGATGCTGCCCGGCACGGCCAACCCAAGCCAAACAAACCCGAGGAATTCGTCGAGGTTACACATGCTTGGGCTCGCAGCTGAAAGGAAGGCTCTGTGTTTTCTAGCTGGAAATTTTGGAGAATATAACCATCAGGCTTTCAAGATAAACAGTTGCAGTCACAGCCCAGCAATGCTGGCTCATGGGCTCGCGCTCTGCCGCATGCGTGCCCGCATGCAGTGTGCGCTGCAGCCACCCCACTGGGTGCACTGGAGGGAAGGAGCAGCACGAGGGGCTTCCTCTGCAGGCATTGCTCACCCAGCACCTTCCATGTGCTCACACTCCTGTCACACCCATCCACGCCAGCCCAGTTTTTTGGGTTTTTTTTTCCTTTTTTTATGAACACCTCTCGTCTAACAAAGGGACGTGGGCTCCAGCTGAGATGGGAAGCTTGCATGCTTCTTAAAAACAAATGTACAACTGGGAGGCAGGAGGTAGCTTCCATAAGGTAAGCTGGTAGGAATTATCTTTGTAGGAAGGGGGTGAGGGTGGCTGTTGGCATCAGTTCTACGTTCACTGTAAGTAAAATGATCATAAGGCTGCAGGTAGCTGACTGCTGGTGACAGACTTGGTATCTACAAAAAAACAAAACAAAAAAATCCCCTATTTTATGTAAGCTTTTTAACCACGGATGGTCCTCACTAGGCCTGAGTCGCCTGGAAGATCATCAAAACCTTCAGAACTGTTTTGACACGTTACTGCCTCTCATGAGTGTAACATTTTTAGGACCCTTTGGCCGTGTTTTATCAGCAAACTTTTGGGCCAGGGGGTGACGTGGAAGAGGCCTGGGAACAGCTCACCTCCCTGCACTGTGCCCTAGGGCATGGCACCCAAGGAGGTGCACTGGGCAGCACAGGGAGGACACACATAGGCACCCATCCACCAGCATGCACAGCTGGATGCTCATTGATCTTCAGGTGTCTTCACTACATGGGAGGGGTGAGCAGCTTTCCTTACACTCCAGTTTCTGGAAGCCTTTCTTGAAGTCTCTACATCCTTTTGTCCAAATTGCTTCACGTTGCCAACAGCTGCATTTTCCCATTCCTCCAGTTCCCAGTGCCACACTTGGTGGAGGAGCTGTGGCTTTCAGCCAGGTGACGGCTCGGATGTGTGAACCAATTTCCCTTGCTGTCACATGCAGTGAACGCAGTCAGCTCGTTTGGTTTATGGCAGCCAACAGGATCCACGGTGGGTGACACGAGGTCTGCAGCCACACAGTGCTTGGTGGCACGGGCTGGCTGGCATTGCAGCTTGGGGCTGATCAGAAAGTGACATTCCTTGCTTTCCCTCCACCACTTCTAACATCAGCTGGTGGCCGCAGCCCTATCGCCCAGTCTTTGAGCGGTGCCTTCAGCCCTCTCTCAATGCAGGTACTGATGTCTGTTTTTCCCCTCCCCCACTCTTTAGCGATTGATTTCCAGACAGACACATGAACTGGACATAGAAATGGTTGTGCTGGCCGCACACTGCAATTGATTGTGCTCGTGTGGTTGTGCACATGTGAGGAATGGAGATGAGCTCAGCGGCTGCAGCACAGCCCAGCAGGAGCTGCCTCTGTAGGTTGCTCCTGTCTTAAAGCCTGTATTAATGCTTAATAGATCCTTCGATGCACAGCTAATTGATTTATGTATTGCTATAGACACAAACCTTTTAATACACCGTTTATAGGCCTTTTTAGCTACAGTGTGTTCTATTGACAGGGCTGTCCAACGTGCTTATACTCCGTTAATAATGCATTGGCCACTGACAGGGATGGTATAGAAGCACCATGCGCTGTTACTCTCTCTCCCCACTCAATATATTGCAGTAGATTTTGACAGCTGAAATGCAAAACATCTTTTTTAGTGACTCACTTATGTCAGTGTAAAAAAAAAAAAAAATTTATGGCTGCCCTTCAGTTTATTGCCCCCAAGCGCCCCATAGACTGCAGTGTGGAATTCATTTGTTGTTCTGTCCACAGCCTCTTTACACACAACAGTATTACTGCCACACTTCTAAAAGTGGGCAAAGTGTTGCTTTTCAGTAGTGCACATACATCAGGATGGCAAAGAGAGCTGTCTGCCACCATAGTCCAACGGCAACAAAAGCAAAAGGACCCGCAAGTGGTGCAGCACAGCCAACCTTAAGGCTCCTGCCCACATGCTCCATGTCCTCTCCTGCCTCCCTGTCCTGTCTGAGCTTCCCTAGGGAGTTGAATCATTGATGAGGGTGAGAGTTAACTGGGTTAACAATGACCCTCTTCAGGATCAGGGAGTCAATAACTGTCAGGGCTGAATGGCACCTATCCTGACAGCGTGCACAGGCCCAGTTTGGAGACGTCGATGCCGAATCAATTCACACTGTAAATGCTGAGTCGATACACATTTCCCAGCGACAGCAGCACAGACATCCCTCCCCTGCCTGCTGCAGCAGCTCCAAGCTGGGAGGTGGGCTGGGGTCTGCATCACGGGGTCCTGCTATGGGGTGGACATGGCTCTGAGCCTCGTCCATCGCTCTGCTGAGCGAAATGATGTTAAATGGGACACGGAGCCTCATTCCACAGTGCCCACAGGGTTCTGCATCTGGCACTCTCAGCCCTGGGGTGCATGCAGATGGCTTCCAGCCTTCCTCCCCGCTTAGGTCATACTCCTGAGTCACGGCGAGTTCCTGCTGGGACTCATCTGCTGGATGACAGTGCTGTGCAGCTGATGGAGAAGGTAAGCAGCAGAGGGCAGGGGCAGAGCATGGCGCCCTTAGATGTGCTGGGTGGCAGACAGGTCACAGCAGCGCCGAGCTGCAGCCTGGCACAGCCCCAGGGTCACTGAGGCCAACAGCCCCGCACACAGAATGCAGTCAGCAAGCCTTGACGTGTGAGCGCTCTTTTCCAAGTGATGAGAGCACGATTTAGGCACGCTTACGGGCTTGAATGTTTTCTCTAAAGGTTTCCCAATTGAGACAAAGTGGAATTCCTTAGGACAGATCCCATTGCCTCAGGGTCTGATGGCG